>NC_087284.1:17609668-17916078 GCF_015220805.1 Pogoniulus pusillus
GCACTGCAATAGATTGCCCAGAGAAGATGTGGAGGCTCCAAGCCTGGAAGTGTTCAAAACCAGGTTGGATGTGGCCTTGAACAACCTGGTCTAGTAGGGAGTTTCCCTGCCCATGGCAGAGAAGTTGGAACTCAATGATATTTAAGGTCCCTCCCAAAACAAACCATTCATTGATTGTATGATTTAACTATCTCATAGTTAGAGCACTACAGTGAAGCAATGGTTTGTAGAACTGCATTGCGCTGATGGCTTGTAGAATACTGGGTGGCTGGGTCAGGACATGCCAGGCAGAAGCTGGAAATCTTACTTCTAAGGCTAGTATTTACAAAGCTGATTATGGTACTTAAAAAGATATGACCCATACACAGGAAATCACAGAGATAAGGGAACCCTGGATTTCTGGTAAAATAATTTCTGGTGAAATCTAAGAGTTTCTGAGACATAACTCAAACCTGATTGTCAGCCAGAGTAGGTTACAATAGAATAACACTTCTGGAGAACAAAACAAACAGGTCAGAAGAATTTGCTTTAATTAGAGGAGACAGAAAGTGGACAGAATATTAGGTTTTGAAGGCAGGCCATGGGGAGCACAGCTCTCTCCTTCCTCTATGAAGCTGGTGGCATACAGTGGACCTTAGGTTCACCTCAGTCCTCATTTCCTGAGGTTCTTTTGACATCACAGAAGTGTATTACAGACAATCTTCCCTGGCTGTATTTCAGGAGAGAAGAGCTATTATGAAATACAGCCAGAGCAGAATAAAAACAAACGATCATCACTGTGGGTGTAGAAGTGCCACACACATGTAAGTAAGCTGGATATGAACTGATTTTTTGATGAAATGCTATCAAATGCACAAAATCAACAGGAGAATCATAGAATCAACCAGGTTGGAAGAGACCTCCAAGCTCAGCCAGTCCAACCTAGCACCCAGCCCTAGCCACTCAACTAGACCATGGCACTAAGTGCCTCAGCCAGTCCTTTCCTGAACACCTCCAGGGATGGTGACTCCACCACCTCCCTGGGCAGCCCATTCCAACGCCAATCACTCTCTCTGCCAACAACTTCCTCCTAACATCCAGCCTAGACCTACCTCAGCACAACTCGAGACTGTGTCCCCTTGTTCTGTTGCTGGTTGTCTGGGAGAAGAGCCCAACCCCCACCTGGCTACAACCTCCCTTCAGGTAGTTGTAGACAGCAATGAGGTCCCACCTGAGCATCCTCTTCTCTAGGCTAAACAGCCCCAGCTCCCTCAGCCTCTCCTCATAGGGTTTGTGTTCCAGGCTCCTCACCAGCCTTGTCACCCTTCTCTGGACACATTCCAGCACCTCAACATCTCTCTTGAATTGAGGAGCCCAGAACTGGACACAGTACTCAAGGTGTGGCCTGACCAGTGCTGAGTACAGAGAAAGAATAACCTCCCTAAAGGATCTGCTCAAAAACATCAGAGGAGTGATTCGTAGCAGTGCTGATTCCTCCAGGAGAAACAAATGGGAGCTTGGTTGTGATGTTTCACACAGGCTTTGCTGCATCTCTGCCTCTCTACAGGCGAGTAGCTGGGGGCCAGCACACTGTGTATATTAGCAGGTTAACACACTGGGCCATACTTGCACTTTATTGCAAATGGGTTTGGTATTTCTTCTAAGGCAGTGTTTACCTTGGGTATTTTTTTGTAGTTCACACATGTGAAATAACAGCTGGGACTTGCCAAGATTAAGCAGCCGAGTGCTGTACATGTAGTAGCTTTAAAACTAACACAGGTGTCCCAGATCTCTTGGGTAAACAGCAGCACATGAAGAGCGGGTCGGACTCCTCTGCTCTGCATCGGACGTGCCTTCAAACGCTACATCTGACAACGGCTCTGGGCTCTCTCGAAAGCTATTAGGCTCCACAGACAATCACACTACCTTTGTTGATGAATAGAAATGTATAAGCATAAGCTGAACTCATCAGTTTCTACCCTTTTTTTCTTGGGAGGAAAGGGAAGTTAATCGAATGACCTCAGTTCGCTCCTGCGTCACACCGCTAGTGGAAGGACAAGACCTCCACAACTGGGAAGACCACCCAGAGAGGAGGAAGCTGTGCTTGCCCTAAAGGGGGGGGAAGCCAAGAAGGTCCCAGCAGTTTTCCTCCAGAGCTCAAGCCATGAGCACTAGCAGCAGCCCAGGGGCCTATTTCTTTTCATCTCCTTCGTGCTTGCTGCACACAAGAAAACACCACTGCAATGTGCCACTCAGGTTTGCTGTGGTGGCCTTTTGCTTTTGCTCAGAGTTTTTGTGTCTGTGATTTTACCATTTGCTGCTGTTTCTATACCTGAAATAAAAACAAACCAGGATGCAGTAGAGCAATGGCAGCTGTTATACACAGAGGAGGAGTCTGCCCTGGGTTTGCATGGATGAAGTAATAATGGGAGTGAGTAATCATTTGAGAATCTCACTGATAATGCACAGGAGGAATAGGAACTCAGGATAAAATTCAGGGAATGTTGTTCTGAGAGCAGTTTTGGCTCCATGAAGATGACACACATGAAAGGGATATGCCCATGGGGACACCTGTGCCATCTTGTTGCTTGCCTGGGAGCAGATAGACAAGCCTAAGCACATGCAGGAAACCAGAGCTCCTATCAGACAGCATCATCGTGCAAGAACAACATTGAGAGCAACTTCCAGAGTACTGTTAGTGAAGAAACTCATTTGGCAAGTTCACTCAACAAGAAGCTGAATTCTGCATGGTAATTCCATTGACCTGAACCTTCTCATGGGAGTACATGACTCAGAGTGTCTGTAAGGAGAGAGATGAAGCTGTCGGAAAAGATCTGTCAGTTCCCTAGGATCAATGTTCTCAGCTTAGGAATTTGTGAGACCAGACAGAGGTTTTCAACTCTATAAATACAAGTAGTTTTGGCAAATACATTTGCTTTATTAGAGCAAGTATACAAGACCCTGTGAAGGTATCTGGAGTTTGCTGTCATTGAACTAAAACCCAAGTGTTTATTTCTAATTACACCACAAAAAGATTTTCCATGGAGATGATAAAAAGTGCACCTGAGAATAGTAGAAGAGTTCATGCTGGAAAGGACCTTCAAGATCATCTAGTTACAATCCCTATGCCATAAGCAGGGACATCTCCTACTAGACACATTGCTCAAGGCCCCAGACACCTGGATTTGAACATTTCCAGGCTTGGAACCTTCACAAAAGAATCACAGAAACACATAGAATCACAGACTGCCAGGTTGGAAGGGACTCCAAGGATCATCCTGTCCAACCATTCTAGGTAATGGCATAGTTTTAATGAAATGGCCTAGAACCATGTCAGTCTGAGTCTTCAAATGGTCCAGTCTAGGGGAGTCCACTACTTCTCTTGGGAGGTTATTCCTATGTCTAATTGTTCTCATGGTCATTTTTTTTTTCTGGAGTCCAAGAGGAACCTCCCCAGAGTAACCTGTACCCATTACTCCTTGTCTTTTCCATGTGAGTGTTCATCCTTCTGGCAGTCACTCTTTATATACTGGTTCATGTAATGAGGTCTCACTCAAGCCTTCTCAAGGCTGAACAAACCCAATTCTCTAGGCCTTTCTTCAAATGACAGGCCTTCCAGACCTCTGATCATTCTCCTGGCTCTTTTCTGGACACTTTCCAGCCTGTCCACATCTTTTTTTTTTATAGTGGGGACCAAAACTGAATGCACATCTTTGGACAACCCTCTCTAGTTCTTTACCATCCTCATGAGGAAGAATTGACTCCTAATGTCTAATCTAGATTCAACTTCTTCCAGTTTGAAACCATTACCACTCATTCCCTCATCAAGAAAAGACTGGATGAGGCACTTAGTGCCATGGTCTAGTTGACTGGCTAGGGCTGGGTGCTAGGTTGGACTGGATGATCTTGGAGGTCTCTTCCAACCTGATTGATTCTATGATTCTATGATCACATGCCTGTCCTGTAGCTTCCTTTAAATATAGGAAGGGTGCCTGAGGTCTCCCTGAAGCCTCCTCTTCTCCAGGCTGAGCATACCTGACTCTTTTAGAATGTCTTCATAGGAGAGGTAATCTAGCCAGCCATCAGATCATCCTCACAGCCCTCCTCTGGGTCTGCACTCACAGTTTCATATCCTCCTTATGTTAGGGGCTCCAAAGACAGACCCAGCACTGCAAGTGGTCTCTCAGCAGAGTAAGGCAGAGGGGCAGAAGCCCCTCCCTCAACCTGCTGCCTATGCTGCTGGGGATGGAGCCCAGGAGATGGTTGGCTGATGGCAAAAGGCTTGTTTTCACCACAGGGAAAATCTAGACTGAACTTGAGCTGTTGAGCACAGCTGTACTGGGTCTCTGTGTCTGGAAGGTTGTCTGTTTTGTCCAGCTCTATCAGTTTACTTCCCCAAAGATCAACTTGGGTATACTCTGAATTGATCTGCAGAGCTCACCTTGCCAGTTGTGCAGCTATTGTAGCTCAGTGTTTTGTCACAGCTCAGTGTTTCATCCTGACCATTCGATGGAAATAAATCTAGATTCAGATCTAGATTCCTGAATGCTCTTCCTGTAGTCTTCTGTGCTGTGCTTGTCCAGAACAGAATTAGAACAGCATTAATCGACCACAGGAAGATCAAGGAAGTGGATTAGAGCTGCCTCACAACCCAGAAGTTGATGATCCTGAAGGTAAATTCCCCTGATGGGGACATCAGATGTAGAAAGCAAGAGTTAATGAACTGCTTGGAGAACAGAGTAAAGCCAGTTTATACTCCAGCTTCAAGTATATTCCAGCTATCCATCCCTTGGGATAACTCTATTTTAATACAATGCCAGCTTTCTTTTTAATGAGATCCTTGAAATTCTTTTAGGTCACCTAAAATGTCAGGGCTTTTTCCTTCATCAATCAAAGCCTATTTTCTCTAACTGCAGGATGTTTGCTCAGTGTAGCTCGCTGTTTTTCTTTCATTGATTTTCTTTCTAACATGCAGTTGCTGAAAACTCAATTTTGAGTTCAGTCAGCTTTGTCCTGGTTGCATTGCTGTTCCAAGTAGAATTCCTGGTATGTTTTCTGCAGTCCAGTGTGAGGGACGTATGGCATGATGGATGATGTTTGGAGTGGAAAGCTGAATGAATGCAGACATTACTGAAGCTGCTGTCTTGATCTGGGAAGAGAAATCCCTCTTTCTGTTACTCCTTGATAAGGAATTTAGGACACAATGCTGGAAAGAATTCCCTCTTAAAAAAAAAAGAAATGCTGCTTTAAATTTTGTGGGCTTTGTCTTTTGTGTCAAAACCTTCCAGGCATAAAAACACTTAAAAAGTGTTGGAAGGGAATGTGTTCCTATTTTCACTTTCCAGAATCCCTCCAGGGTAGGGGTTGGAAGGGATCTCTGGGTATCATCTAGTTCAACCCCCCTGCTAAAGCAGGGTCACCAACAGCAGGTTGTCCAAGATTGCTATGCCTAGGTAGTTTTGGAATCTCTCCAGAGCAAGAGACTCCACAACCTCTCTGAGCAGGCTTGTCCAGTCCTCTAGCATCCTCACTGACAATTTTCTCCCCATGTTCAGGTGGAACCTTCTGGGTTCCAGTTCACAGAATCACAGAATGTCAGGGGCTGGAAGGGACCTCAAAAGATCATCCAGCCCAAGCCCCTGCCAGAGCAGGATCACCTATACCAGATCACACAGGAATGCACCTAGGTGGGTTTTGAATATCTCCAGAGAGGGAGACTCTGGGAAGCCTGTTCCAGTCTTCGGTCACCCTCACAGGGAAAAAAATCCTCCTCACATTTAAATGAAACTTCCTATGCCTCAACTTCCACTCATTGCCTCTTGTTCTGTCCCTGGGCATCACAGAGCAGAGCCTGGCTCCAGCCTCCTGGCACTCACCCTTTACATATTTATAAACACTGATGAGGTCACCTCTCAGTCTCCTCTTCTCCCAGCTAAAGAGCCCTACCTTCCTCAGTCTCAACTTGTAAGAGAGATGTTCCATTTCCTTAATCATCTTTGTGGCTCTGCACTGGACTCTCTCAAGTAGCAATATGTCCCTCTTGAACTAGAGGGGCCCAGAATAAGATGCAACATTCCAGATGTGGCCTCACCAGGGCAGAATAGAGGGGCAGGAGAACCTCTCTTGGCCTACTAACCACACCCCCTTCTAACACACCCCAGAATGGCATTAGCTCTGCTAGCCACAGGAGCACATTGCTGGCTCATGGTCAACCTTCCATCCACTAGGATCTCCAGATCCTTTTCTCCTTCATTGCTTTCCAACAGGCCAGTGCCCAGCCTGTACTGATACCTGGGTTGTTCCTTCCCAGGTGCAAGGCTCTACACTTGCCCTTGTTGGATTGCATTACATTTCTCCATGCTCAACTTTCCAGCCTAAATCTTGCTGAAGTTGGTGGTCTCTGCCCCTTACCCTGTCACTGAGCACTACTGAAGAGAGCAGGGCCCCATCCTGTTGTCCCACACTCTTTAGCTATTGATCAACATTGAGAAGATCCTCTCTCAGTCTGCTCTTCCCCAGGCTGAACAGCCCCAGATCTTTCAGCCTTTCCACCCTGGAGAGATGCTCCATTCCCCTCAGCATCTTCACACAGGACTCTCCTCAGTAGTTCTTTGTCTCTCTTGAACTGGGAAGACTGAACACAATACTCCAGATGTGAAATTTCTCCCCTGGAAAACTGCTTCTGTCTCTATCTGTGCTTCCCACCCAATGTTCACAGCAAACACTGGTTATTGCCCACACAGATCTCTAGAGCCTGACAGCTTAAGTTGCTGCCTTAGAATACTGCACGTAGTGATCTAAATGCATGATGCTGTTTTCAGCAAGGCAAGAGTGTCTTATTACCATCAGGTAATCTCATGAAATTCATCCATTTGGGGATTTCCTCATGTTCTCAGATGAGCATAAGCCCAGTTTGTCCTGCCTCAGAGGGTAGGGATGTGTGGTGTGTGGGTAGGAAGGTTCTGTGTTGTGGCAAATTCAAGTTTTAGGTGATAGGGCATGCAAGGCTTTGGGTGGAATATTGTGTCACCAATCCACTCACTCCCACCTAGTTTGGCTGCTGGGCTCCTTTTCCAGAGGAACATATTTCAGAGCAGGGACAAGAGCTACTTGTCAAGAGTTTTGTTCCTTTGAGTAGTGAAAGAGCACTCACAGGGACTGCTCAGTGCTGTATATCTGAGAGCTGTTGTCTGTATTTATACTGTTGGAAAATAAGCTGCCTAAGCACCATGACCAGTTTGGGTAGTCTTTAAGGATCAAGGAACCATGGAGCACAGCCTGCTTCTCACACCTGCTGTGGAGTGTGAGTAAAATAGACTTTAAATTAGATGTACATTGCCTCCATACTCTTAGCAACCAGCATGCTTTGGAGACAATATAAATGATGTTCTTTAACCAGTGATTTTTTTATCTATATCAAAGAGTCCACTAAGAATGTGAGGATGGTGTGAGCAGGGCTAATGTCATTGTGTGTGGTCTGAGCACCCAAAGATGTGGCACCTTGACCAGGATTGAATACACTGACCAAGAAGTGTGCAGCAGGATGGGAACCATACACAGAGTTTATTGTCTTTCCATTACCTCTCGGTTGCGTGGGTGTATTTGAGCATGAAAAGCATTGTCAGGTTTGAGAATGGAAGATACAAATGAAGCAGCATCTTTCCACACCACATCAGTTTGCATGCTTCATTTAAATACTGCTGTTGTTTGTCTGGTGGCTTCAGTAGTGTGGCATAAAACCAGCACGAAACACTGCAAGTCCTTGCTGTAAAACAACCAAACCACCTCTTCCACAAGCAAATTCTTATTATGACTTCAACAAGCTAAATTTTCAGTCAGCACAAAGCTGTGCAGCCCCAACCCTCTTCCAGATGTGGTTTCACACCAGCTGAGAGCCTGGCCCAAATATCTTTATGCTTCCTGCCCTGATAGTGCTGTGTGGTGATAACAGAAGTGACAACAGCCCCACACATAGCCAAAACATCAGGTTATAAAGGCCTGTGTGGTGCTGGAGTGGAAAATGCAGTCTTCTGAGCAGGCTGGGGAAGTCAAAGCATGCTGATGCAACAGCATAAGCTAGGAAATGCAGTGACAGACAGGAGAGCTAAGGAATAGTTTTGTTCTCAAGTGTGGAGCACAGGAAAATTTGGCTGCAGTACCTGCAGAATGAGTCACTCCCCCCTCTGATTATCTTGTGGATATCACAGAGATCTCCCAGGAAAGCAGCTGTGTTTGAGCCACCACTCAAAACTTGACAGGTTCCCCCAGCACCTCTCCCCTCATATCCACACTCTTCTCCTCACTGTCTCTTGTGATGCTGGTTTCTTGTGAGGGCAGGAATATGTTGACTCTACCAAGTGTCACAAAGAGCTGGCAGCTCCCCAGAGGATGGCACTAATGGCTGGCTAAAGCAGACATCAGTGATTTCATAGCATCATAGAATCATTTTGATTGGAAAAGACCTTTCAAATCTCAAGTCCAACTGTTAACCCAGCACTACCAGGTGGCCACTAAATCATGTGACTCAGCACCACATCTACATGGCCTTTCAGCCTCATGGAGACTCCACTGCTGTCCTGAGAAGCCTGAGCTTGACAAGTCCTTTGGGGAATAAATTGTCCCTTATATCCAACTTGAACCTCCCCTTGCACAACCTGAGGCCATTTCCTTTTATCCAATCACTTGCAACTGGGGAGCTGAGACCAACCTCCACTTCAATCCAGTCTATTTTCAGGGAGTTGTAGAGACTGAGAAGGTCTCCTCTCAGTCTTCATTTGTACCAACTAAACAACCCCAATTCTCTCAGTTGCTCCTCAGAAGCCACAAACCACTCCTCATTTCAGCAGGGTCCACTGCTGCTATCCAAGAAATGCACCTAGAACATTCATGGCTGTAGAGAGAAACCCTACAAACTGGTTTCCTGATAGCTCAAAACTCAGAGGATAAATGAAAGACCCCCCCCCCATTTTTAAAGTCAAGGCTGCTTTGGGTTTACTTTCTTGCTTTCCCTTCAGCTGCAACCAAATCCCAGGACTGCTGCTCTCTAAAGAAGAGGCAGCCATTGAAGCTAGCCAGTGGAGCTGGGACAAGGTTGACCTCCCCTTCCTCCCCTCTTCTTTCTGTCCACCCCACATTTGTGGGCAGGGGACAGAGTGAGGAGCCCTCCAGCACTACATCACGCCTGCAGTGGGTCAAAGCAGAGGATGGGAGGAGGTTAGTGCATAAATCAGAGTCTGCACAACATGGCTGTGGCCTCATGGCTGAACACCCTCAGAGGTGACCTTATTGCTGTCTACAACTACCTGAGGGGTGGTTGTGGCCAGGAGGAGGTTGCTCTCTTCTCTCAGGTGGCCAGCACCAGAACGAGAGGACACAGCCTCAGGCTGCGCCAGGGGAGATTTAGGCTGGAGGTGAGGAGAAAGTTCTTCACTGAGAGAGTCATTGGACACTGGAATGGGCTGCCCGGGGAGGTGGTGGAGTCGCCGTCCCTGGAGCTGTTCAAGGCAAGGTTGGACGTGGCACTTGGTGCCATGGTCTAGCCTTGAGCTCTGTGGTAAAGGGTTGGACTTGATGATCTGTGAGGTCTCTTCCAGCCCTGATGATACTGTGATACTGTGATACACAAGAACTTGTTGCTTCTCTCCATGGGTAAGTAAAGCCCAGTGCCTGCTTTCAGACAGCTCTCAGACATCCCCCCAGAAAGGAAAAAGGAAGTTTTGAAAGGTGGGATCTGAGGAGAGGAAGTGACTCATGGGCTCAAAGAGCAATGGGCAGGGAGCAACAGCCAGCTGAGGCAGCAGAAGTGATCCCCAACTGTGCCGAGTCGTGGGAATGGGGGTGAGGAAGGAGCCTGAGGCTGGGGGAGCCAAGCTTCAGGAACAGCTACAGACCTATGCTTGCCTCCCAGCTGTAGGATTTTTAAAGCACCCCTCCCAGCCATCTGCCAGGCTCAGTGATGTGTGAGGCTGTGGTACTCATGAAGTTTGGAGGTGACTGACCCCTTGCAGACCTTCTTTGTCAGGGTGGATTTTTCTCCACCAGTGAGATGCCCTTTCTTACCTGGCTGAGGCACAGGCTCTTTTCCTGCACCTTGTTATCTGTGTAGCCTCTGGGAGAATAAGTTTTCTCTCCTAACAAGGAACCTCTGACAGTCAGGACTTTGAGAAAACTCAATGAGGAATTTCCTGGCTTTCAAACAATTTTCCCCCTCTTAATTACAATGTTCTGATAATACTATTATTGTTTTTTAAATTAACTGATCTCAATTTGATCTCTTCTGTGCAGAGTACTCAAACCATGAACTGGCTGCAGTTCTGTGGGGTGTCTGCTAGAAAGGAAGCAAGAGCTGAGATAAGGTGATGTTACCTTTGTTCTTTTATCTATTTATTACTCATTTATCTCTAACGAGTTGTCCAAGGGACTGAGGAAGGTAGATCAAATCAGAGTGCTCATGCTGAATGTTGACTGAGACCCTTTTTAGTTGAGGTCACTAGTGTAGGACTCACTCAACACTGCAGGAATATTGTCAGTCCAAGTTCTGCTGGCTTTTGGCTCTGTGGCATTGACTCCTCTATGACGTGTGTGTAGACAAAACTTTGCATCAGGTAAGCACTTCAGGTACTGTTTAAAGAATCTTCCCCAGAGGACTACAGAACTAGAACTAGGAAAGAACTATTTCCACTGTCACTGAGGTCAGAGGATTGGAATTAA
Organism: Pogoniulus pusillus; assembly: GCF_015220805.1. Lineage (NCBI taxonomy): Eukaryota > Metazoa > Chordata > Aves > Piciformes > Lybiidae > Pogoniulus > Pogoniulus pusillus. The sequence continues at coordinate 17,620,358 of NC_087284.1, forward strand.
AATAAATAGTAAGAGGTGAAACTAATACTCTTCAGTTACATCCTCAAGAGCTGAAGGTGATGGTGCTCTCTGTACACCTCCAGAACCAAAGCATCACATGGACACACAGCTCCTGGCAAGCAGCTTTGGCCTCTGAAGCTTAATTTGAAATAGGATGCAACTAAAATCCACCACTGTTCATCAAGGGTAAGATGTCTTTTCTTCTATGCCTGGATAAAAAGCAGTGTGCTGTAGAAATTACCTTTTAGCCTGGAGAAGAGGAGGCTCAGGGGAGACCTTATTGCTGTCTACAACTACCTGAGGGGAGGCTGTGGCCAGGGGGAGGTTGCTCTCTTCTCTCAGGTGGCCAGCACCAGAACAAGAGGACACAGCCTCAAGCTACACCAGGGGAAATTTAGGCTCGAAGTGAGGAGAAAGTTCTTCACTGAGAGAGTCATTGGACACTGGAATGGGCTGCCCGGGGAGGTGGTGGAGTCGCCGTCCCTGGAGCTGTTCAAGGCAGGATTGGACGTGGCACTTAGTGCCATGGTCTAGCCTTGAGCTCTGTGGTAAAGGGTTGGACTTGATGATCTGTGAGGTCTCTTCCAACCCTGATGACACTGTGATACTGTGAGAGTTAATAAGGGTTCAGACTCAATTCTTGGCTACAACAAATGGAGCTCATCTAATCTTCATTAATTTTACCTAGTTGTTAAAAGAGACAATGTTTGCATGTGTCAGCTCCTGCTATTAGATCTTACTTTTTTGTGCCTCTCAGGCTTTTCTATATAGTTTTTCTCTATATCTATAAAACTAGGGCATGAATCCCAAAGATACTGACCTGGCAAGGGCAAGAAAATTATATGTCATTGCTTATATTGTAATGCCAAACCTCAGAAGGTCATCTGGGCCAACCTCCCTTTGCAGTCAGCAAGGGCATCCTCAACTAGATCAGGCTGCCCAGAGCTCTGTCAAGCCTCACACTGAATATCTCCAGGGATGGGGCCCCAACCACCTCCCTGAGTAACATGTTCCTACGTTCCACCACCCTCATGGTAAAGAACTTGTTCCTAATATCCAATCTAATCTGCTCTTCTATAGTTTGAAGCCATTGCCCCTCATCCTGTCACTACAGGCCTTTGTAAACAGTCTCTCTCCATCCTTCTTGTAGGTACTGGAAGTCTGCTATTAGGTCTCCCCAGAATCTCCACTTCTCCAGGCTGAACCACGCCAGCTCCCTCAGCCTGTCCTCGTAGCAGAAGTGATCCAACCCCCTCATCACTTTTGTGTACCTCCTCTGGACGTGCTCCACCAGCTCCATGTTCTTCCTATACTGAGGACTCCAGAGCTAGATGCAGTACTCCAGGTGAGGTCTTACCAGAGCAGAGCAAAGTGGCAGAATCACCTCTCTGGATCTGCTGGCAATGCATCTTTTGCTGCAGCCCAGGATGTGATTCCCCTGATGATGTTGCACAGATGCAGCAGCAGAGTTCAGAAGTGCATTTCTAAATGATGACGTGTTGTTTGGCATTTGGCTGCTATATTGTTTCATCCTCACCTCTAACATGGATCTTTTGGTAACCTAAAACTCTGAAGCTGTATTAATAACTGTGAGGACCAAAAGGCTCTCCTCAAACTCTCAGATGCCCCTGTCCAGAACTTTTGCATCTGTGTGGACCTCGGCGAGTTAGCAATTAAGAGTCTCTTTGAAGCCCAAAGACAAAGTAATCCTCATTCCAGTTTTTCACTGCCAACCCCAACATGCCTTTACTGACACCGAAGAGAGGCCATGGGCTCCCTCTGGTGGCCTCTGGAACTACAACACTAAGACAGATCATAAACCAAAACCCAGGAGTTCAGCGCCTTATTTGTTGATGGTTTGCAGAATGCTGCATGCTTAATTCCTCCTCTCTCCATCACCACACTTGGCATTAAGTTGAGCTCCTTTTTTTAATCGAAGCCTTTTACTGTGGTGATGAATCTCGAGAGAGAATAAATGCACGTTGATATATCAGAGAACTCTGCTGAGAGGCTGGGCTTTCCTTCACAGCTTCACCAACAAAACCTCCATGTTTCCACTACTTCTTCACCTCCATCTATTAGTTCTTATATTCGTCTTCTACTAGCTTTCCATGCCTCCTTCTACTACTTCTTTAACTCCTTCTTTTGCTAGTTCTTTACCTCCTTCTTTTGATAGTTCTTCACCTCCTTCTTTTCCTAGTTCTTCACCTCCTTCTATCAGTTCTTACATTAGTCTACTAGCTTTCCATGCCTCCTTCTACTACTTCTTTACCTCCTTCTTTTGCTAGTTCTTCACCTCCTTCTATTAGTTCTTACATTCATCTTCTACTAGCTTTCCATGCCTCCTTCTACTACTTCTTTACCTCCTTCTTTTGCTAGTTCTTTACCTCCTTCTTTTGCTAGTTCTTCACCTCCTTCTATCAGTTCTTACATTAGTCTACTAGCTTTCCATGCCTACTTCTACTACTTCTTTACCTCCTTCTTTTGCTAGTTCTTCACCTCCTTCTATCAGTTCTTACATTAGTCTTCTGCTAGCTTTTAATGACTCCTTCTACTGGTTCTTTACCTCCTTCTTTTGATAGTTCTTTAGCTCCTTCTTTTGATAGTTCTTTACCTCCTTCTATCAGTTCTTACATTAGTCTACTAGCTTTTCATGTCTCTTTCTACTACTTCTTTACCTCCTTCTTTTGCTAGTTCACCTCCTTCTATTAGTTCTTACATTCATCTTCTACTAGCTTTCCATGCCTCCTTCTACTACTTCTTTACCTCCTTCTTTTGCTAGTTCACCTCCTTCTATTAGTTCTTATATTCATCTTCTACTAGCTTTCCATGCCTCCTTCTACTACTTCTTTACCTCCTTCTTTTGCCAGTTCTTCACCTCCTTCTATCAGTTCTTACATTAGTCTTCTACTAGCTTTTCATGCCTCCTTCTACTAGTTCTTTACCTCCTTCTTTTGCCAGTTCTTCACTTCCTTCTATTGCTAGCTCTTCACTTTTCTTCTCCTAGTTCATCTCCTGCACTGCATTTGTATCACTCCATAGCTATTTACTGTAGAAAAAAAATATTGTTCCATTGTTTTTTTCTTGGTAGCTACTGTGCAAATTCATGACAACCTACAGGGAGAGTCACACCCCACTCTTAAACAGCCATTTGCTCAACACAGTTTTTATGCCTGGGGGCTGAAGGGGAAGCAAAGAAAGAAAACACTGACCTCACAAGGAGTTTCTCTTGCTCCCCAAGCTCAAACACAGGAATAAGCCTTTCGCAGGTGAAAAGAGAACTGGTACAGGAACGCACCATGTTAAGTTGCAGCTAATTACAAACACACAGGCCATGAGAGGTGAAAATTGCTTCTAATCACGTTCTGTCTCTGCAGAGGTCAGTGCTGGCTTGCTGCTGGGCTAGCGGTGGGCTGCAACTTCAGAGGAGACTGAGGGGAAACCTCATTGCTCTCTACAACTACCTGCAAAGAGTTTGGAGTGAAGTAGGGGTCTGTCTCTTCTCTCTAGAAGGTGATAGGAAATGGCCTGAAATTGTGCCAGGGGAGGTTTAGATTGGATCTTAGGAAAAATTTCCTTATGGAAAGAGTGGTCAGGCATTGCAATAGGCTACCCAGGGAAGTGGTAGAGGTGTTCAAGAAACATGTGGATATGGCACTTTGGGATGTGGTTTAATGACTGTGGTGGTGCTAAATTGATGGTTGGACTCGATGATCTTAGAGGTCTTTTCCAATCAAAACAATTCCATGACTCTATGATTTTATTACCCATTTACTGGAATCCAATGCTGACTGCTTCCTTTCTGTATTGAGGAAAGCAAACCAAAAGACAATGTACCAAGGGGAAATCTAGGCTGGATGTTAGGAGGAAGCTCTTCCCAGAGAGAGTGATTTGCCATTGGAATGGGCTGCCCAGGGAGGTGGTGGAGGCACCGTCCCTGGGGGTCTTCAAGAAAAGCCTGGATGAGGCACTTAGTGCCATGGTCTAGTTGAGTGGCTAGGGCTGGGTGCTAGGTTGGACTGGCTGATCTTGGAGGTCTCTTCCAACCTGGTTGATTCTGTGATTCTAAGGTAGTCATCAGACACACAAAACAAAACAGCTCAGCTAGCACAGCTGTAGCTACACAAAGAATTCACCTTACCAAAGAGAAGCTGAAGAGCTTGGTCCCCTGAAGAAGCACCCCTCAAACCTCACCTTCATTGGTCCTCTTGCAGAGCTACCATGGTTTTGCTGTAGCCAGATGGTAAGAATTAAGCTGAAGGCATTTAAGGTATTGTTTTACAAATACACCACAAAGATAAGCCGCATTGTGCCGCGCAGCAGATCAGCTTTCAGATCAGCAAAGTGAGGTCTGCTGCGAGCTTCATCTCCTTTGTTTTTAAGTACAATAGGGAGCACTCTCAGAGGATTTGGTGTGATTTTCCTCAGAGCATTTATAATTCTTCAAATATTTCTTTAATGGGTAAGAAACCTGGTGAAGGGGAACTCTGTCAACATTTATCATGGCTCAAGTGTGCGGGTGGGAGGGAAATGAAGCTTTCTCTCACCTTTTCATAGGTTCTGTGACTTCAATTCACAGGATTGTAGAATCACAGAGTAGTTTTGGACCTTCAAGATCATCTAGTTACAACCCCTCTGCCATGGGCAGGGACACATCCTACTAGACAAGGTTACTCAACTCCACATCCAGCCTGGCTTGAATGCTTCCAGGCTTGAAGCCTCCACAGATTCTCTGGGCAACCTGTTGCAGTACCTCACCAGCCTCACAGAGAAGAATTTCTTAATCCAAATCCTGCTTCTTCCAGTCTGAAGCACTGTGCTTTGGCAGAGCATCTTAATTTGTCACAACGGTGGAGCACATACCCTGCTTCACACACACATCCAAGCTCTGTAAAAGTTGTCTAGACTCCTCAAACCACACAAATGCTGCCCTGAATCGGTGCCTATCCCACTTAAGACGCCCGGGGATGACTTCAGCACCATCAGATGTGCCATTCGGCATCTGCAGCACACAGCTCTCCAGAAGAGAGATGAGCAAGCTCTCCCTCCACCACCTGAAAGGTTTGCTTGCTTTGTGATGATTGGCAGTGCTGTCACGTGAAATACCACTGAGCAAATTCCACTTGATTAAATAATTATCACCTCTGACCAAAAAAATGTCCCATGATGTGTGAAAACAAATTAACACCCCCTCCCCATCCCCCCAAATTCCCTCCCCTTCCTCCTTTGCTCTGTTAATGACTCTTTTCATAGGCAAGTGGCACAATTACTGACTTTAAACTATAAAGGTTGCAGAGTAGGTATGGAGCTTGGAATTATAATCTTTTATTCTGTGCTGATTACATCTTTTATACAGTTCGTTTAAACCAGCTTCCCTGAAACAAGGTGGAAAGTCCACTCCATGGACCCCAAGTAGTTTTCAGCATATTCAATCCCAAAGAACTTTTCCTAGGAGCCAAAAGGAGATTGTTTCTGCCTCCTAATGCAAATAATTTGGGTCTACTTTTTTTGCAGCCCAGTTTCTCCAGGTTTTCTCTTGGAACAGTTCCCAGTGACTTTTGTGCAATAAGATTTGCCAAAAAGACTCACAGGATGACTTTCAGTTCTCTGAAGGGTGAAAGACAATGCAAATGGTGAGTACTGTGATACTCTGATACTGATACTGATACCTCATAAATAGCTATGATCGATTTGATACAGGCACTGCTGCAGTGGGGGCTGGGGGCAGGGGTTCATGCCCACACTACTAGTGTGGTAGAAACATTATTAACAGTGTCTGTCGATGCTAAAAAGAGAAATCTTGGCCCCAGAGAGACTGGTGCAACAGCCACCACTTCTACACTTACTTCATGCCCTCCTCTGCAAAGGCAGACAAGGTAGTGCATGGGTCTGGCTGGTGGGATGAGGGTCTGTGATGCTGCAGTGCCACCCTCAGCTGACAGTCGCAACATCATCTGGAGAGACTAAAACTGGAGGACATGTAGGGAAAGCTTGGCTGGATTCTTTAGGTCCTATTCTCTGAGTTCCTTTTTGTGCTTCATACTTTAGGCACTTGCTTTCAGGATAAAGGTCTGGCATAGCACCTTCTATCACCAACAGTAGCCCTGCCTCTGACTTGCAGGAGGAGATCACAGAATCGTAGATGTCTTGTCCTGTTTTATGCTTTTTAGCTTTGTCTTTTCTGAAGTGCTTTGTCCAACTCTGTTCTTAGATATTTTCCAACTCAAATTTTGTCTGTAAAGTCTGTGCTAAAGGAAAAGCATTTCATTCCTGACCATCCCTGGTAATATTTCTGGATTCTGGGCACTTTGAGTGGCATCACTCCACTGATGCCAACATCTCAATGGCACTGCTCCGGACAAGCCTGACCTGGTGAAATGTGATGTTTCTCATGCTAGTTTCCCAAAACTAAAGAAGCTGTTGCTATTTCAGGTGGCTTAAAAATATGTGCACAGTTTGTACTTTGACTGTTTAATAAGCTTAAAACATGAAATATATAATGCAGCTTGAACTTTCTAGTGTTATTTCATCACCAAGAAAGCAAAGTCTGGAGGCTCAGCAAATTGCCTTTGTCAGAATGTAAATTCCAGCGGGTAATACCCGGGCTGTATGCTTCAGGAAATCAGTATTAACCTATTAGCATGGCGTTTTCCTTGGAGAGGAGCCATCTTCACACTGAGCCTCTATGCCTGCCTCCAACCTTCCTGTCACTGTTCCGTATCCACGACCCAGCCTAAGGCTGCCTTTGACGGTTCTCCAGCCATTTCCTGCACACTGCACTAGCACTAATTGAAAATTTGGGTGGCCTTGCTTATTTATTTTCCTGGAATGCAGCGGGTTATATTTTCATGGCACTTTCTCAGCAGTGCAACGTTTCAGTTTCAAAACCGCTCGCGAGCCGAGGCGAAGTTCCCCCTCGGTCCCCCCAAAATTCAGAAAACAACCCTCAAAAGCAGCGCAGCTTTGATTCGTTTTCACAGTGGTTCTTTTGTGAAGATGCAGAAAGGGGGTGAGGATCCGGCGCTGCTTTTGTCTCTCAAGATCAGAGGCGGAGGCGGTGATTTAAACACCCCTACGAGATGATCACACGCAGACACAACGAGGCATGAAGCTCCACACGGGCAGATGCCGTGCAAATGAAAAGATAATACAACGTGTGTTCTTTGCAAGTCTTGCAGAGTTCAGCACAGACATAAGGTGCGTGGAGGGGTGAAAGAAGCAGCCCCCCTGCGCTCACCAGGAAAATTCCAGCTATGTCTGGCTGGGCCATTGGCACTAGGGCTGTGCTTTGCCTCCCTGGGTTTCTGCAGGAATGCAATCCCAATGGCTGGGGTTAGCGTGTCACCATTACCTCTGTGCTCCGTGTGCTGGATTTCAAGTTCTGATTAAATATCTTCCCCAATTCCACTCCAAAATAGATGCTTGAGCGTGTCCAGAGAAGGGTGAGGAGGCTGGTGAGAGGCCTTGAGCACAGCCCTACGAGGAGAGGCTGAGGGAGCTGGGATTGGTTAGCCTGGAGAAGAGGAGGCTCAGGGGTGACCTTATTGCTGTCTACAACTACCTGAGGGGTGGTTGTGGCCAGGAGGAGGTTGCTCTCTTCTCTCAGGTGGCCAGCACCAGAACAAGAGGACACAGCCTCAAGCTACACCAGGGGAAATTTAGGCTTGAGATGAGGAGAAAGTTCTTCACTGAGAGAGTCATTGGACACTGGAATGGGCTGCCCGGGGAGGTGGTGGAGTCGCCGTCCCTGGAGCTGTTCAAGGCAAGATTGGACGTGGCACTTGGTGCCATGGTCTAGCCTTGAGCTCTGTGGTAAAGGGTTGGACTTGATGATCTGTGAGGTCTCTTCCAACCCTGATGATACTGTGATACTGTGACTTTATTTTCCCCTGTTGTTGTCTCATTATTTTGTTTTGTTGCACTGTTTGTGTCAAAACAAATACCAAAATGTTGGTCCCTCCGGGTCAACATTGACAAATAATAGCCTGTTTGGTTTCTACCCCAAATGCTTTTAAGTGAGGTCTTTTGGGAATCAGGTTTTGGTCCCCAGGATGCAGGCATGAGGATATGTTTAACAGTAAATGGAATCGTAGAATCAAGGAGTCATTATGGTTGGAAAAGACCTCCAAGGTCATTGAGTCCAACTGTTAACCAGGCACTGCCATGTCACCACTAGACCAAGTCCCTTAGCATCACATCTGTCTTTTCAGTCCCTCCAGGAATGGGCACTCAAACACTGCTCTTAGTAGCCTGTTCCAAGGCTTGAAAACTCTTTTGGGGAAGAAATTGTTCCTAACATCCAACCTAAACCTCTGTTGGCACAACTTGAGGCCATTTTCTCTTGAAGAACACACCATGATTTCTGCTGGATCATGACTGATGTCTCTAACCTCAGCTAATCGTTTTGGGAAATGGAAAAAGGAAAATTAAATGATTCCAGACAGTTTTTATATGCCACCTTTTTTTTTTCTTCTTCTTCTTCTTTTTTCTTTTTTTAGTGGCTAGAAGTACTTGCACAGGCCAAAAAGCTGTCTAATCCTGCTGCTTGCTCAAGAGTGAATCATGAAACAGGTCATACATTGGTGAACACAAGGCTATCAGCACAGAGGGGCAGCCAGCACACAGCCTGAATCAAAACCAAGCCTGATAACTGACTCTGAGATTTCACACAAGACATCTTATGAACTGCCTGGTACATCCTGCCTTGCAGGGAAGAACTAACCACAGCACCAGGAATAGCATTGTTCCTGAAGAAGCTTTATTGAGCCTGTTCTCAAAGCCTTCCAGTTCAAGTGAGGAAGGCTCAGTCCATTTCCTAATTCAGTATTTTCTTGTCCCAAGTGTTACAGCTCTTCCTAATGTCTCACCTGCGAGCTCTCGAATGCAGTGTCTCCTGTTTAGCAATTTGTTCCTCCTGGCTAAGACTCTTAACCACTACTGTGGACTTCTATCAGGCCTTCAGAAGTATCACATACTGCCCACAAGCTGACCCAGGGTGTGCAAAATACAATAAATGATAACAAGAAGAAACAAGAAACAGGAACACGACAGACTACCTGAAAGGAGGTTGTAGCCAGGTGGGGTTGGTCTCTTCTGCCAGGCAAGCAGCAACAGAACAAGGGGACACAGTCTCAAGTTGTGCTGGGGGAAGATTAGGCTGGATGTTAGGAGGAAGTTGTTGCCAGAGAGAGTGATTGGCATTGGAATGGGCTGCCCAGGGAGGTGGTGGAGGCACCGTCCCTGGAGGTGTTCAAGAAAAGCCTGGAGGAGGCACTTGGTGCCATGGTCTAGTTGAGTGGCTAGGGCTGGGTGCTAGGTTGGACTGGATGATCTTGGAGGTCTCTTCCAACCTGGTTGATTTTGTAGCTCTATGATAATTGTATCCAGATATTGACCAAAATGTATCCTGATGTGACCATAAGGTGTTGAAGTGTGTGTGTCTCCAAGTAGGCTTTCAGAGTCTTTGGTGAAAAGACAGTTCTGACATCTGTAACATGCTTCTTCCAGAGAACTAGTGACAGGACAAGAGAGCATGGTCTGAAGCTATGCCAGAGGAGGTTTAGGTTGGATATCAGGAAGCATTTCTTCAAGGAAAGGGTAATTAAGACACTGGAATGGCCTGCCCAAGGAGGTGGTGGAGTTACCACCACTGGAGGTCTTTAAGAAAAGACTGGATGTGGCACTTGGTGACACAGTTCAGCTGATGTGGTGTTGGCTCATAGGCTGGACTTGATCTCAGAGGTCCTTTTCAGCCTCAGTGATTCTGTGATTCTGTGCTTGAGTATTTTTGCTGTTGTCCCACTACTGAAATCGTGAATAAGGCCAGTCAGGGTCCAGCCCCAGGTAGAAGGGGACTGGACTCTTTGTGTGGCTAACAGCCTGCTTAACGTGTATGCTTAATTGGGAGTATCTGCATTTTCCTAAAGTGAATAATGGACCTGAATGTGTTTTAAAGTTAATGGGAAAGCCTAAGTGCTTTCTTGGCTCATAGCCAGTGTGTTCCTCACACTGCAGAGCTAAAACCAGATTTAAGAGGCTAAATTTAGCCCCCCGTGTTTTAAAACTAACTGACCAACATTCTTTGTTGAAATTTCTGTGGAAGCTGCTGTAGATCTGAAGTCAAGGCCCAGCAGCTCTGCCATGTACACAGACCTTGTCATCTTAAGAAGAGATGTTAATAAGAAACATCAAAGACCAGCGCCGCAGTTAATTAAACTCCATCATTGCCACGTATTTTATGGGGTTCAGATAAAGATGTTTTACCTGGAACCTCTGACCATACATCTTGGGGACAGATCCCCCCTCCCATTTTAATGTTAATTGCTTGTCTGTCATAGTGAAACGATTTTTTTCTCTCCCTCCAAAAGGAACTTCATAATTACATCTATCTGATGTAAAATGCAACTTCTGGCTAAGAGCACACAATTGTGATGCTAATTGGGATGTAATTCATTGACAAAGTTACATTCTTGAAAGAACAATCATACTTGACCCAAATTGCACAGTTCAAAACAAGCACTTCTTGGCATTCCTGTTCCTTCTCCACAACTCTTATCTGTTATCTTCCCCATTGGTTTTTGCCATTGGAGAATTAAAGATCAAGAGGATTTGGGGTGGGGAGGGGGGAAGAGACAGAGACAGGGATACATAGTAAGACCAAAAATAAATGCAGTCAAGGAGAGGTTTAGAAATAGATGGAAGCACAGAATCACAATTCCAGAATCCTAGCACAGTGAAGAGACCTTGTCCAGTCCAACCCCTCTGGCTAAAGCAGGGTCACCCACAGCAGGCTACTGAGGATCACAAAGTCCAGGTAAGTTTAGAATATCTCCAGAGGAGACTCCACAACCTCTCTGGACAGCCTGGTCCAGTGCTCTGACACCCACACAGCAAATTTTCTCCTCAAGTTCAGATGCAACCTTCTGGGCTCCAGTTTATGCCCACTGCCTCTTTTCCTGTCACTAGGCACTGCTGAAGAGAGTCTGGACCCATCCTCTTGCCTTACACCTTTTAGCTATTGATCAGTGTTGAGAAGATCCCCTCTCAGTCTGCTCTTCTTCAGGCCTTCTTCCTTCTTCTTCAGCCTTTCTTCCTTGGAGAGATGCTCCAGTCCCCTCAGCACATTTGTAGCATTTGCTGGACTCTGTCTAGTAGTTCCTTGTCCCTCTTTAACTCAGGAGCCCACAGCTGGACCCAGTAATCCAGACATAGCCCCACCAAGGCGCAGCAGAAAGGGAGGTGAACCTCCTCGTGTCTGCTAATCACAGTCTTCTTAATGCACCCCAGGAGACCATTTGCCTTCTTGGCCACAAGAGTAGGCAGCAATGAACAGTCCTATGGCTACAGTTGAGCACAGGAGATCTGATTTCTGCCCTCACACAACAGGATTTCAGACATCTGTGGAAAAATATTTAATGAACAGCTTTCCCCCACGTATTCCTGAAAGCACAGAAATTGAAGGAGATGGGGCAGAGTGGAAAAGAAGGATGGAACATCACTTGAGGCAAAAACTGTTGAATGGTCTTTGATGTGTAGGCTTTTTTCTCTTTGTTTGTTTACCTTTGAGAAAGAAATGTGGCAAAATTTTAAGCTGGTTTAGGTTTCAACACCTCCTCCTCTACCTCCTCATCTATTTTAAAAGACAAGCTGTAGATGCAGTTTGGTCCCAAGAAGGGTTTAAATTGATGCAAGTTGGTAGTGGTCCCCTTGGCAGAGCTGCCACAGACAGCAGGCAGTATTTTTGGCTGCACAAAGTCACTTAATAACTTGTTTCATTGGTGCTGTTTAGAAAAACAATGCCTTTGGGTCAGTAGTGCACAGATTCCTTGGACGGGCCTTTGAAAGGGAAGAATTAGGATGGTGTTAGCCAAGGAAGTAAACCAGTGAGAGAATTCTGTGTACTGATGGAAATGGTTTAAAGTGCAAAAGACTCTGTTTTTTGTTTGATGTGGAAAAAGTGACTGTATGTGTTCTGGAAGGGAACTCAAAATATTGTGTGCATTAATTTATATGTTGTTGCCTTTGAAGCATACCAGAAATCATCATGGGGAAAACACTGGGCAGTGAGTTGTCTCTTACTCTCTTGCCTTTCAGCTGAGATAAAAACATTTCACTTCACAAGCAGGATTTCTGGCTTAAACTCCCAAATGAGAATCAAAATGCTGCCAAGGTCAAAGAGCTTAGTTCTGCACCTCTTTAGTTTAAAAAAGAAACAGAAGTACAAGGTTTAAGTGAATCACTTCCTGGAGGTTGGTTTGACAGCACAGATCCAGGTGATTTCCAGTTTAGGAGGCCAGCACCGGAAAGGTGCCTAGAAATAACTGTAGGAATTGTTTGTGAAGTATGCTAGAAGCCAGCATCTGCAGGAGTGTTCCATCGATGCATCCAGAAAATAAAGGGCAATGGAACCAGTGATGTGAAGAAAGGTTGTGCAGGGGCTGCAGATCTGCTAGAGCAGGCAGTGTGCCCAGGTGGCCAAGAGAGCCAGTGGCATCCTGGCCTGCATCAGCAATGGTGTGGTCAGCAGGAGCAGGGAGGTCATTCTGCCCCTGTACTCTGCACTGCTTAGACCACACCTTGAGTACTGTGTTCAGTTCTGGGCCCCCCAGTTTAGGAGGGACATTGAGATGCTTGAGTGTGTCCAGAGAAGGGTGACGAGGCTGGGGAGAGGCCTTGAGCACAGCCCTACGAGGAGAGGCTGAGGGAGCTGGGATTGGTTAGCCTGGAGAAGAGGAGGCTCAGGGGTGACCTTATTGCTGTCTACAACTACCTGAGGGGAGGTTGTGGCCAGGGGGAGGTTGCTCTCTTCTCTCAGGTGGCCAGCACCAGAACAAGAGGACACAGCCTCAGGCTGCACCAGGGGAAATTTAGGCTGGAGGTGAGGAGAAAGTTCTTCCCTGAGAGAGTCATTGGACACTGGAATGGGCTGCCCGGGGAGGTGGTGGAGTCGCCGTCCCTGGAGCTGTTCAAGGCAGGATTGGACATGGCACTTGGTGCCATGGTCTAGCCTTGAGCTCTGTGGTAAAGGGTTGGACTTGATGATCTGTGAGGTCTCTTCCAATCTTGGTGATACTGTGATACTGTGGATGGGCTGGGCTTCTTTGCTTTGCTCTGCTTTGTTCTACTGCCATGGCTTTGGCAGGTTACGGATCTCTGGTTCAGAAGACACCTCCCACGGTTGTGGAATCAGCCCTCTTCATTTCCATCAGGCTTAAGGTTCAGTCCACACAGGAAAAAAAGAAGAGGCAGGTGAGTTATAGGTTAGGCAGCTTCAGTTTGGGGAAATTCTCAAGCAAACCATCTGTAAGCATCAGAAGACAGACAAGTAACAACAAACACGGATTTGTCAAGGAGGAATCTTGCAAAACCAATCTGCTCCCCTTTGCCAATAAGGTAACAGGTGTTCCACCATGAAGGGAAGTATTAACAAGTCATGTGCCATCCTCTTAGCAAAGCTTTTGGCCATGCTTCACAAGAATAACCAAAGACAGCATGGTCCAGATTGAAAATCCCACGGGGTCAGGAAATGCAGGGCTGAGGAAGAGACAGCAAAATGAAGCTACCATCAAAGTGGAGACTGAATGAACTGTCTCCAGTACAAAATGAAGCTACCACCAAAGTGGAGACTGAATGCACTGTCTCCAGTACAAAATGAAGCTACCACCAAAGTGGAGACTGAATGAACTGTCTCCAGTACAAAATGAAGCTACCATCAAAGTGGAGACTGAATGAACTGTCTCCAGTACAAAATGAAGCTACCATCAAAGTGGAGACTGAATGAACTGTCTCCAGTACAAAATGAAGCTACCACCAAAGTGGAGACTGAATGCACTGTCTCCAGTACAAAATGAAGCTACCACCAAAGTGGAGACTGAATGAACTGTCTCCAGTACAAAATGAAGCTACCATCAAAGTGGAGACTGAATGAACTGTCTCCAGTACAAAATGAAGCTACCACCAAAGTGGAGACTGAATGAACTGTCTCCAGTACAAAATGAAGCTACCATCAAAGTGGAGACTGAATGAACTGTCTCCAGTACAAAATGAAGCTACCATCAAAGTGGAGACTGAATGAACTGTCTCCAGTACAAAATGAAGCTACCACCAAAGTGGAGACTGAATGCACTGTCTCCAGTACAAAATGAAGCTACCACCAAAGTGGAGACTGAATGAACTGTCTCCAGTACAAAATGAAGCTACCATCAAAGTGGAGACTGAATGAACTGTCTCCAGTACAAAATGAAGCTACCATCAAAGTGGAGACTGAATGAACTGTCTCCAGTACAAAATGAAGCTACCACCAAAGTGGAGACTGAATGCACTGTCTCCAGTACAAAATGAAGCTACCACCAAAGTGGAGACTGAATGAACTGTCTCCAGTACAAAATGAAGCTACCACCAAAGTGGAGACTGAATGAACTGTCTCCAGTACAAAATGAAGCTACCATCAAAGTGGAGACTGAATGCACTGTCTCCAGTACAAAATGAAGCTACCACCAAAGTGGAGACTAAATATACTGAAAGAGGTTCCTCAGGGGGTTGTACTTTGCCTTATACTACTTATAAACCATCTGAAGAAGAGAAGATTAAGTTTGTTGCATTTGGAGAGGACGAGAAGAAGAGAGCAGCGTAAGGTCTGTTAGAGAACAGAATTAGAATTCAGAGGAATTAGAGCTTCTTTATTTTTTCTTTAAGGGAAAAGGCCAAAAGATAGCACTCAATAGGTTCAAGTGTAGCATATCAGAGGGAGCATCATCCATTCCCCAGAGACAGGAAGGCGAAGAGTAAACAGGATCACAGTGGCACAGAAAAAATGTAGAGTGAATCACAGGCTAAACCCACGTCACTGCCGTTATGCTGCTGTGAAAAGGCAAACGCCACACGAGGGGGGCAGGAACAGGAAAAGGCAGAAGAGGCAAAGCAATTATTTTGCTCTGCTAACCCAGGGTATGACTTTGAGTTGTTTTTTCCTTATGTTTTGGCCCGTTTTTCACCTGGAGCATGCTTGCTTTGGGACACTGTGCTCCCAGAGTGACAACGAGTGACTGGAGAAAGGTGCAGCAGAGATCAAACGTGATCATCAGTCCAGAAAACATTAAGTACCAGGACACTAATGAAATAGTTTGGATTATTGAGGAAGAGATGATACAGGAGATGGAGCCTTTAGAGAGAGGAAGCAACCAGTCCATTCTCTGGGGCAAGCAAAGGCAAACGTTTCATTAACAGACTGAAATCATAGTGGGGATAAATTCAGAGTACACATAAGGGTAGGGAGACACTGCAAAAAAAATGCCTGAGGAGGAAGGAAAAGCACCACACTGATAAATCTTTAGGAGCAAGGTTGATAGAACAGCCCTGCTTGAACAAAGGAATGGTTGATACTGCCTTGGAGCACGGAAAAGGACTACAAAGGGTGAATTCTTAAGGACTTTGTAACTTTTCCCCTGTGCCTTAGATTTCCCTGGTTAAAATATTCATCTCACAAATCCAAAGAGAAGTAGGGAGAGAGCTGGTCTGCACATCTACACGTTAAAAACACAAAAGTAAGGTGATAAGTGTGAGCTTGGAGGCACTCAGTAAGGAGAACAGGTTTGGAAAGGTGGAATCAAAGTTAATCCATCAATTCATCAGGCGAAGGTGAAGGAGTAACTCTGCTGTGCCTTGCAAACACCTTCAAAAGGAAGACACTTCTGTTAACAAGAAGCAGGCTTGCAATGGGCAGATGCTGTGGTTCGATGAATTTACCTTTTCAAACAACAGTCATGTTTCTTTACAGGGTATTTTTCACACGTTAGGGGAACCCCCGAGAAAGCTTCAGAAGTGCAGTGATGAATTCACCATTTCTCCAACCCTTTCAAATAAAACAAAGCTGTCTTTCCAAGAAAGAGCTCTAGACAGATCTCAGTGTGGGAATGGCTGGAGGAGATTCTGAAGCTTTCAATATTCAGGTTAGACAAGATGATCATCATAATCACTCTTGGCTTTCAAATCTGTTTACCCAACTTTGTAGAGAGATGTGAGGTTTAGAGATCACTGTCAAATCTGCATAAATGGATTAGAAGCAGGCATGAATGAGCAATTACTCCCATGACCTCTGTGAGGTAGAACACCATTTACCAGATCATTATATCACAACTTGCAACTTCTCTCCTCAGTTTTAACAGCACATATTAATCTCTTTAACAGCATGTGGAGTTCTATGCAGTAATAGATTTATATTAGCAGCATTATATGTGACAGCAAATATATACTAAATATTATGGTATATACATTATAAGCTCTCTATATGAGAGATACATGTATTAACAGCACTGCTTTTCCTCTTTTCTGTTCTAAAGAGATATGTGGGTGTTTCTTTTCTCCAGTGGGTCAAATCTGCAGCCATTCACCATCATCTTTGTTCTGGAGTCACCAAAGAGGTGAATGGTCGTTGCCACACACCATCTGGGAAAACCACCCACATCAGATTCAACAAAGTGAATCTACTGGAAGACGCAGGGAGATCTTAATGGATATTATGCAAGGTCCCTGCATATCCTAAGAGTCCTGGATCCTGCTCTTTGCAATAGAAGGATTTGCCTCTGTGGATGCCTCTGATGGACCCACATATACCACTTATGAGACTTCACAGAAGCACAGAATTAATCAGGTTGGAAAAGACCTTCAAGATCATTGAGTCCAACCTATCACCTTCTAGTTAACTAAACCATGGCACTAAGTGCCTCATCCAGTCTCCTCTCAAACACCTCCAGGGATGGTGACTCCACCGCCTCCCTGGGCAGCCCATTCCAATGCCAATCACTCTCTCTGGCAACAACTTCCTCCTAACATCCAGCCTAAACCTGCCCTGGAGCAGTTTGAGGCTGTGTCCTCTTGTTCTGTCACTGGATGCCTGGTAAAAGAGACCAACCCCCACCTGGCTACAACCTCCTTTCAGGTAGTTGTAGACAGCAATGAGGTCTCCCCTCCTCTTCTCCAGGCTGAACACCCCTGGCTCCCCCAGCCTCTCCTCACAGGGCTGTGCTCCAGCCCCCTCACCAGCCTTGGTGCCCCTCTCTGAACACCTTCAAGCACCTCAACATCTTTCTTAAATTAAGAAGCCCAAAACAGGGCACCTCACTCTAGGTGTGGCATAACCAGCGCTGAGTACAGGGGCAGAAGGACTTCCCTGCTCCTGCTGGCCACACTGTTCCTGATACAGGCCAGGATGCCACTGGCCCTCCGGGCCACCTGGGCACACTGCTGGCTCGTGTTCACTACGAGGCGCCTTTTTTCACCGCCCTTCCTTCCACCCTCAAGCCACTGCTGCCACAGCATGGGGTGCTCGATACAGCGCTCGGGGATGGTTTTCGTTTCATTTATTGTTGCGGCTGTGTTTGTTGGCATTATCCTTATAATGACTCTATTTCTCCCAGCTCCTCTTCAGCCACGGCACCCGAACCGCCCGCCCTCCACGCCGTCAGGGTTAAACCGCCGGGAAGGACGGAGAGCGCTGGGTGGTGCTTGCAAGGAGGAGGAGCTCGGCAGCCGAGCGGCTCCTCCTGGATGCCTCCGCGCTCCATCGATTGTGTCGGCTGGCGGCTGGAGCTGTCTGCGCCGGCCGGACGCGGAGGCGCTGCTGGGAGCGGAGCCGCCCCAGGTGCCGGATACGAACGCGGCGGCGGCGGCCGGTGAGTGACAGTCTCTGGCCTCCCGCCCCGCTCTTCCTCTGTCGGGCTCTGTGGAGCCGGCGCTCAGCGGGACAGCTCCGGTTCTTTCCCCCCCCACCCCCTCATCCTTTTAGCCTCCCCTTCTTCTCCCTCCCCGGGGGGTTGTCCGAGGCTCTCGCCCGTCGGGCGGGGTCGACTATCGCGTCGCACGCCCCGCCTGTGCTCCTGGGAGCCGGGACGGAGCTGCTGTTACCGGTCTGCAGCCTTACCGGAGGCACCTGCTGGCCGCACAGCGGAGGCTCGCCGCTTCCGGCGCGCTCCTCCCCTGGGGACTCAGCCAAGCCTCTTCCTGCAGCCCCCTGGCAGCGGACGGGGCTGCCCACGGCGCTCCCCCTTCACCTTTGAGCCCCTAACCGGTGTCCTGCTGGCGGGTGGGTGTCTTTTGGGTGCTGATGGTTGCCCTCCGGTGTCCCGGCCGTCGGTGGCCTTATGTGGGAGCCCTCTTCTTAGCCCAGCAAGGCAGCGGCAGGGCAGCAGCTCGGTGGCTTTGGCCTCGATTTCCTATGGCTGACAGTTGCTGGGCTCGCTTGGTTATGCGGTGAAACTAAGCTGCTTTTGAACTGCCTGAAATCGTTCAGCTCAGTGAAGCCTGGGGGGGGGGGGGGGGGGGGGGGGAGTAGAGGAAATAAGCAAGGCATAGGCGCGGTGTGCCGTGGAAGAGCTGGTTCGTTGCAGGTCTGCTTTGGGTTTGTTCCTGACTTTCATCCAGTGAAGTCTCCGAAATCACTCCCCAAAATCCGTGTGTGCTACCACACACACGCTACAGTACCGTAGTAAGGGATGTGGAGCAAATCACAACAAGATGCAGTGGTTGAGAGGTGACTGCTTTCATTGGTGTCTAACTGGAAACGTTACACTTCCTCGGTGGCTTTTTCACTTCCTACCCAGTTCTCTATTTCTCCTTCCCTTGAGCAGTCCAGAAGGGACCATGAGCTGAGTGACCAAACGTCTTTCTTCCTTGCCCTTTCCGTATCTTAATTAGGAAGATCTTTTAACGAGGAGTAGGCAATACCCCAAAGTGGGAATGATCGAATTTCTGAAAGGGAGCTTCCCATTCTATCCCGTTTTACTGGATTTTAAAGTACTGCTCCTTCTACAACATCAGCTTTTCCTTTTCTTTCCCCCCCACCCCCTGCTTTCAGTGTTTCCAATAATTCACTTCTTATTGTGCATTAGCAGCTTGTATGCCATGGTCTGGTTGACTGGATAGGGCTGGGTGCTGGGTTGGACTGGATGATCTTGGAGGTCTCTTCCAACCTGGTTGATTCTATGATTAGCCATTTTATCTCTGAGAGAACATCAGGTTAAATCTAAACTGACAATATTCAACACAGTATCCATACTCAAATACCTGTCTTTAAATTTTAGGTTAAAAATACTGATCTCTTAAAATCTCCAGGCTTTTCTGATCATTCTTAAATAGAATCTCTTTTTTTTCTCTCTCTCTAGTGAACTGTGTGAATTTCATCACTGTAAGCTCTGGTTTGGTTTTTTGTTTTGATAAAGTTGTCTCAGCAGTTGAATCACTTGTGTTTGCTTGGGGACTTCGGTGTTTGGGTTTGGTTTTTTCCCCCTTTTGTGGAAAACACAAATAAATAAAGGTCTGTGTCATTGTTTTCCCCTTTGCTCACCTGGAAATTAAAAGCTGTGTGATTCCTGGTTCCCTGTCTCTGCGGTATCTGGTACAGCAGCAGAAGGCATGTTCTGCTCCTGGTTTCTTTCTTGTGGATAGATGTGTAGGTTTTAGGATTTATGCCCTACTTTGGGATCACTTTTGTCTTAAATATCATTTAAACTAGAGCACAGTTATTTTTTTCCTTGTGCTAGTGACTTACCTTGGTGGAAATACCAGTAATTCACGTTGTAATGGTAAAGGAAGCTTATGAGTGGAAAACATAACCTGTGTCGTATGTTAATATCTAATTAAAAGCATCTCAAACTATTGCCCTTTTTTTTTTTTAAAGCAAAACACAAAGTTGTTTTTTCATGGTTTTTTTCACGATTTTTTCTATTAATTAGAATATTTTTACAGACTTTATAGACTTTTTAATGCTTCAGTTGCTTCAGCAGCTATTAGTGCTGATTAACAGCCTCATTAACGGACGTTTAAAATGAATTCTAAACATCCTCCCCCACCTTAAAGTTCCAAGCCATGAGCTTAAAATAAAAATAAGCCTTTATAGAAAAGTATTTCACACTGTGTCCTTTGAGCAGTGGATATTGTTGTATGGAGAAGCTGCCATCAGTGCAAAACTCACTGCATATTTATATATATTTATATATATTTTTATATATTTATATATTTATACATATTTATATATATTTAAGTGTTTCTGAATCTGTAGTACTCAGATTTATTTTGAGTTGTGTGATTTCTCATGGATATGAGCTGAGGCTTTGGGGTTTGTTTTTTTTTTTCCTGACTGTTGAGACTATTTTTGGGGAAAACAGACAATAAAGAGGTTAAAATACATAACCCAGCAATTGTTTTTCTGAGATCCTACTGAAAAAAACAACTATCCACTTGTACAGTCTGCAGTATGCTGCTCCTTACAGGGAAGCTGGACTAAAGCATGAGAAACTGGTTGACAAGAAAGACAAAGGCCAGTGATTAGTGATTGAAACTTTGATATGTTAAACCACACAGAATTAATTTCTTTCAATGTACTGGTTTTTTTAGCTGTTGATTCAGTAAGTCTCGAGTGCTATATTTGAAACTGTAGATGAGTTTTGAGTTATTTTAATCTTGTTTATTCTGTGTTTATCTGCTTTCCTGCTTGAAAAGAGCAAAGGAAAGAAATACCTCAATAGAATGGTGACAGAAGGCTGATTACAAAAGATGTTCTTAAAAGCTAGGACTCTGACAGCTACTGAAAGTAGCCATGACTTAGTCTAGAGTTGGTATTTTGTTCTGCAGGACAAAGCAGCCTGTGAGACCCAGACAGACACAACCTGCTGTATGTTTTAAATGGCTGTACATCTCTACTTCATTACCCAAAGAAGGACAGAAAATCTTCCACCAGGGAATCAGGAGCGGTTCATTTTACAGTGCAGGCTGGAAAATAGTAATTGGAAGACTGCACATCTTACAGTGAATTTATTTTATGTCCTTTTCCCTTTGGTATGTTGAAGATTCAAAATCCAACACCAGCTAAACTAAGATCTTTCAGCGTAAGTCAGACATTAGGTCTTCAGCTTCACCTTCTGTGTTGGACCACCTACGTTCTGCCGATCTGTACTATGCACTGTTGTCTTTCGAATGACTTCTCCCTAGGGAGAAATACAGTGCTTGGTAATGGGGGAAAACTTGTTTGTGAAGGTGCTGGTAGGATGAGGGGTGATTAGACGGCACATGGATAGCGCGGTCACGTCGGGTTGGTGTTTTGGCTTTGGCACTGCACATGAAAGCAAAGGTCTGTGTTTGCAACTTGCAAAGTATCAGTGTAAAAACAAAGCTGATTAAAATGTTTGTACCTCAGCCTGAAAATTATTTCCTAGAGTGCCTGTCAGTGGTGCAGCTCCAAAGCAGTTGGATTGCTCTCCCAAGGTCAAAAGTTAGAAGAGGAGGAGGGAAGGGAAGGAGCGAGAACTCATTTCTGTGATCTCCTGAAAAGGGGGGGAAGAAAAGAACTTGAAGCAACTTTGCACAGCGAAAGTAGACTGGGTATTTAATACTATAAATAACACAAGCACCTCCTTTGCCTTCTGTGCAGAAACTGTTTCTAATTGTCCACTTTATATTATTTTGGATGTAGTCCTTTTTCTTCAAGAGGTAGTTGGGCTGTGTAGCCGTTTCTTTGCAACAGAAGCTGTTAATTAGTCTCCAGACAGTAAATTCAGCATTGCAGTAGAAAATAACTGTGATCACACTCGGTGCTGGCTGTGAGAGCCTGGTTTGCCTTTCTAATTTAGTTTGTTTTGTTCATAAGGAAAACAAAATTTCCCAGACACCAAGCCCTTCCTGGGGCTGCATTTCTCTTGACTTTTAAGGCAACTACAGACTCAGATTTTCAGTTTAATTCTCAGAGGCAGACCTCAGCCTGCATCGTACAGAAGCTGGTGGGGACTTCGGTGGTGTAAAAGTGTCTGTGGATTAGATTACAATGCAAATCAGTATTTTTTAGGCACATTTAGTCTTGGGTTTTTCCTTTCACTTTGTGAATGACTTGAACACAGTGTACACTGTATTTGGAAGCTCCTCAAAAAGCTGACAGTAGCAGTTAAAGATGCAGGGCTGTGCTGAGCAAAAGTTACTTTTTAAATGCACGCTTCTTAATGTTGGCAACAAACTGAACTGATTTTTGAGGACAACCCTAAAATGCCTCAATTGAGAAAAAAAAAAAGGCAATTTAAGTTTTCTGCTTAGTAATTCTTGTCTTGTGGCACTGTGAATCTCAGTGTGTTTTTGAAAGGTACTTAGCTTCTTGCTGGAAAACGATGTTAGACTTTAGACAAAAAGTTAGACTTAAGTACCTAGCTGGTGGGTTTTGCTATTGGTGGCTTTTCAGCAGCATAGAAGGCAGAAGAGCATCTGTTTCTCACAGGGTAGCTTCACTCCTCTGAAAGCATGATACTTGCTTTTAGGATTTAGGATTTTAGGTGGAAATAGAGTATGTAAGGCAGAACTAGGCTGACATATATCAGAAAAACACCTGCGTGCACAGGCGGTAAGGCAGTGAAATGTTTTAGCTCGTATTTGAGTGTGCAGATTGAGAGAGATACTACAGGTAATGGCTTCAGTGGTTCCCTGAACAGAGGCTAGAAGGAGGAAGACAGAGATCTCAGTAACACAAGTGCATGTCTCATCACTGCAATGTTGCTGAAACAAAAGAAACTGCCAAGAAAGCCGCACGGCAAATGTTAAATTGAGTGTTACAGCCCTACAAGCACCCGAATTAAAACTCCAGCCATCTGAGATGTGTCATTACAGCGGTTATTGTGGGTTTAGGAAGACTATTGTGTATAGTTACAGGGCTTTAAAAAAAAATCTAGGGGGTGTCTTGTTTCTTTTTTCTAGGGGAAAAAAAAAAAGAACACATCCCACTGGGATTTCTTTGGTTTGTTTTTCTGAACTTCTGGATCTTTCTGAATGCATTTGCATGGATGGATTTGAAAGGTTTTGCTGCTCGAAGTATGCCTTTCCAGTTTCTGCCTGCGAGGAACATAAGATAGAGGGATGCTGAGAATTCTCAGATGCTTTCCCATTTTCCCAAAACCTAAACTAAATGCACAGCAAACTGGGAACAGCTTTAGAGCAGAACCAGGACGAGTGGTTTAAGTGAAGGACAGTGAGAACAGCTTCTAGATGAAGCAAAGTTTGGATAGTGGAGGGAGAAGCAGATGGAGGACAGCGTTGTGTTTTGTGAG
This sequence comes from Pogoniulus pusillus, assembly GCF_015220805.1. Taxonomy (NCBI): domain Eukaryota; kingdom Metazoa; phylum Chordata; class Aves; order Piciformes; family Lybiidae; genus Pogoniulus; species Pogoniulus pusillus. The sequence continues at coordinate 17,643,433 of NC_087284.1, forward strand.
CATTTAGAAATTAATGGGAGATTTATGGCCATCTGCGATATGGTTTTGTGTACAGCTGAGTTGACTTTTTTCCCTCTATATGTTTATATAGACATGTTTAAGGCTTTTCTTCACAATGCTGCTAGATTATAGTGGTGTGTCACGTAATAAATACAGAAGCTTTTAACCCGACTAGAGGGCTGAATTTCTGGGGAGTTGCTGTGCAATTTGTAATGAAAAAGAGCGGAAATTTTGGGGAGAAACATCTGGGTTCAGACTGTCTTAAATTACGTTTTCTTTGATGCTCTTGGTCTTTTCTGGCCAATTTAGTATGACCAGAGCAGATGTTCGGAAAACTTAGGCTGATTTGACTGGAGTCTTGGTGCTGTAACATTGAATATACCAGCAAAAAGTGTTCATTCAGGAACTGGTATAAACCAGCATAAATAAATTGGGGGAATAGTATTTTCAGTGTGAAGTTATTGAACTTTAAAGTCAACTCTTTTGAAAATGGAATAGGAATTTCCTTTTGAGATTTGCCCCAACAGAAATGTCCTAATCCATGTTTATGGGACTAATGCTGTCATTCAGGTTATTGTAGTACCGATTGTCACAGTCACTTAGGTAAAGAGATTTGGAGCTGAGGCCAAGATGTATTTTGTGGTTCTGGGCTTTTCATGCTCTATGTGGATTACATCAAATTCACGTGCTGATGAGTGTGATGGAAGAGGTTTGTGTGTTTTCATGGGAGCTGAGTGGAGCAGAGAGAATTATTTTTAAGCTGACTAAAATAGATTTTACTACTCTTCAACCGTTTTATTCAGGGTTTTTTGTTTGAACAGGTGAGATATATATGGCAGATGAAATAATTTTTCTGAGCTAAAAATTTTCCCCCCATAGCTACCATTTTAAGAGTCTCTGTTCATCTGTGCTATAGATAAATGTTCTTTTAAATCTATTTTTAGGGGTCTGTTAGTTTTACTGCTTGCCGATGGGCCACAAACCCAAACTCGCTGCTGAGTCACAAACTTTGTTGGTTGCAGGCTCCTTAATTTCCTTCAGGACGTTTAGGGTGTAAGATACTAATGAACAAAACTCCACTTTGGAACAGAATGCTCGTGGCAAACAAAAAAAAGCCTGCCTTTCCATGCTGTAATGGCATTTGCGTGGTTCATTTTGCTCCGAGGGGAATCTCCCCCTTGCCCAGATAAACAGCGTGTCAGAAGCCCCAATGCAGAGACACATCAATGTCTCAGTATGTCGTACATCATAACTGATAAGATGCTGCCGTTTAATATAGTCGGAGGGAATGAATTTATGTTAGTCTAGATGTCTCTTTTTGGCCATGTGATCGATAGAAGGTTAATTGATGTTAAATGGCTGCTTTGTTAGCCCTTCATCAGCCGCTAAACTAGTACCGAAGGAGTACAGATCATTACTACAAAAGGCCAAGACCAGTATGTTTTCTTAGCGAGGTTTATAGGTCTTTTTTTATCCCTGCCTTCTATTCCTCCTTCCCAACCACGCAGGACATCACCAGCTGTAAGGATGGGAGGAGAGAGCGGGCAGCTTCTCTAAACACACACTCGGGTTCCTGCCCCCCATTCTGCTCCTCGTACCTCCGCGGAGTGACAGCTTGGAGATGTTGCGTGCGAGCGAGTTCAGCTGGTGCTGTGTGGTCCGGGTGTGTGGTCTGCAGCTCGACCCGGAGGCTGCGAACAGGGTGGAGGAGAGAGAGCAACACTGTTTACTTTAATTTATTTCGGATGCCGGAACTGTGCCCGGAGTTTCTCCGAAGCTGGGTTCCACGGTGAGCAGTGTCAATCCCTCACAGCTGAACTCCTCTGCCCGGGGCTCCCGCAGCATCTGCCGCGGGGCCAAGCTTTTCATCCCCTGGGACTCAGAAACGTTAATGGCATCGCTGAGTGCTGTGATTATTTTGCTTTCGCTCCCCTCGAGATCTATAGCCGCGGAGATATACGTTGCTGGGTTGAGGGATGCAGGACCTCAGATAGGAGGAGAATGCACAAGTGTGGTTGTCGCGAAAGCAAAACTGCTGCTCTGCCCCAAAACTAAAATCTCTAGTACGCTCTTCACAAGTGGTTGCAATGTCCAAGAGCCCTTTTGATAAGAGGATGGCATCATATGGGATCTAATACTCCAAATAAATTATTTTTCTTTACCATTTCCCCTGTCCATCACAAAACTTTCCCGTCTCTGCATAGTGGAACTGATTTTGGCATCTGACATTGTCCTGCAGGTTAATGTCTTTTTCAGTGTTACTACTGGCATGAATCAAAACACTGGAGATGCCAGGACAAGGCAAATCAGGCTTGCTTTGTTCTGTACAACGGGCAAATTACCCCCTTTTAAAAAAGATTGCTTCTCTTTTCATCGTAGAATCATAGAATACATCCTGAAATACACCCTGAAAGATCATTTTGTCCAACCACCCTTGCAGCGAGCAGGGACATCTTTAACTATAAGTAGCTTAGCAGTGTTTTAAAGAGATTCCTCCCCTCCACCCCAAAATGTCAGATTTGTGAGTGCTTCTTGTTTAAATTGACAAGTCTTCTTTTATTATTTAAATAAACATGCACAAATTCTTAATATCACTTGGAATTTCAGCCTTGTTTAGCTTATTCATTTCCCAGTCTCTTCTGGCAGGCTTGCAGGAATGGACTTTGTATTATTAATGCAGTGTTGAAGGCTGTGGAAATTCTAGGGCACTGAAGATCTCCAGAGGGGTTAATAAATGTCAGTTATTTTCACAGCCCTTCTTTTTGGATGCTTTTAAATCTCGGTTTATGGAGATTGTCTGTCTGAATTTATGTTGTTGGGCAGATAAAGCACAGAAAAGGTTGCAACAGTGTTTTTCATCATTTTGTATTGATTGGGAGCTTTTTTGTGTTTTGTTGTCCTGCTTGGGGTCAGTTGCTGTGTCCCTAGACTGACTCTTGTAGTGTGTTGTACTTGAGGAACTAGCTGGGTTTTCCAGTGAAACCAGATCACTAGTTTGATTTAGTGGGAGCATGAGTTTGTGTAGTTTGAGATGAAAAGACCATCAGCTACCTTCTGGCATATGACTATTTATGGCTTGTTGAAAAAAAGGGCATTTCATAAACCTGTTCATTTGGAAAGCATTCAGTGCTGTGATGCTAGTGTGGGGAGCACCTCAGCTGTAGATTTCAGGTTGGTTTGTCCTTTAAGAATTGAACACTAACATCTGAGACAAGCTGTAAGTGGAATATGGATGATGTTTTGATCATTCCTTCTCCTCCTGCCTCAAAACTTTCAAATTGCACTCTGTCACATCTGTAGGACTGAGAACAAAGAAATACTTGACACCTGAAGACTTGCCTACTTGCTTGTGGCTTAAACTTCCTCAGTGATGACAAATAGGCTTTTTCTTTCCTCCCTTCTTGACAGCTGGGATTCCCTTTGCTAGATGACCGTGACACTTGCATCGACCTTGAGCCTGCCTTGCTCTAGGAGTGTCTTTTAACTTGTGTCTGTGACAAAGTACCACTGAAAACTGACTGAAGTGAATTGTCAGACACTGAACCCCACTTGCTCTCTTGTTTTAGAGGTTAGAAACTCCTTTTAAATTTTCTGTTGCCATTTTTTACACTGGTGACATTTGTAAGGAGGCAGCTGATGGCTACTTATCTTCCAGAATTTTGTGCTTTCATCATGCTTGCAGTTTTCCTTTGGGATTTGAACTTGCCAGCCTATTTAATATCCTGAACTGCTGTTTATGGATTTTGTGTTTTATTACTTCTCCCAGGCTAAGCAATGCTCTGCTCTAAAGAATGGAGAGAGCAGCACTGGGCATTTGACTTCTTTCTTCTCTGCTCATTGATGAAAGTTGAATAAAGAAACCTGTATAAAAACTCTGTTTTTAAACCACTGGACTTGTAGTTTCCCTTGTGTTTGGCCATATTTTGTGTCTTCACAAATTGTTTTTAAAGCAGCTTTACCTGTGATGAAGAGTGAAGATGTCTCCTCTTAGCAAGCTTGTAATGCTCAGAATTGTCTGATGGGTTTGTTTGGTTTTAACCAAACCTTTGTGAGAGAACAGCTTATTTGAGAAGTTCATGTAAAGACAAAGCTGATGTTTATGAAAGGCATTTTTCACCATGGTTTTGTGGTAGGTGGTCTTTCCAGGGGCTTTCTAACTCCTTGCTCTTTCATAACAAGAATTATGACAGAATAATAGATAATATGGGCAAGATCATGGGAGCAGTTGAACTGATGTCATCCCTGCTAAACTGCTAGGAGATGTTGTGGGGAAATGAAGTTTAAAGGGGTGGAGAGGATGAAGAGGCAGAGTCCTCTCTTAATTTGGTGGTAGACTGCTCACTGCCAAAAATGCTTCTTCCAAGAGCCTGGCTACTCAGAGGAGACAGCTTGGATAGGCAATGGGCTTTATGCCCTCTGCCCTACTCTCTGTTAGAAAAAATCTTTCAGCAAGAGGGCTGCTTTATTGCTGTTACTGTTGTTGATGTTGTTGGTTTTGTTGCTAATACCATTATTATTTTATGCATGACATAGAATTTCTCTTTAGGGCAGCATAGAGAATTGCAACACAAGCTCTTAATTACATTATTGTATCTTTACATGAAATGGAAAAGCAGATTTGGGTTGGTTTGTTTTATTTAGTTCTGCCTTAAATATGTATTGGTCCATGGCAGGACCCTGCCTGACTTTCCCAAAAGGTAGTCTGGTAGCTTTTAACTATTGACATGTTAGTCAGAGGGAGAAATAAATGAATTGATGTCTCTCAAGTGCTTGTTTGGTACTTGTAGTAAGGAGAGGCTCCAAAGAGTTCTTTCACTTGCTCTTTGGAATAACGACAGCCCATTGCTGTTTAAAAATGCTAATAATAGAGTCAAGGTATTGTATTGTGCTGAGATTTACTGTGGTGTTCTCATTCCAGTGAGGTATTTTAAAGCAATTCTGCAGTAAGGATGGAAATACTTCAGAAAGAATACTAGACCTCAGGAGGCTCAGCAATTTTATTACATTTATTTAGCTCATCATGAAGAGGAATCTCCTGCCAATTTCTGCAAGCCAGAAAAATATCTTCTAATATTACTTTTGAGTTTTGGTGTTGATTCAGGCCAATGGTGCTTGGGTATTTTGAAATAAACAATGTCTGCAGTGCAAGGGAACTGTAATATTTATTGTAAGAAGAGGGAATCAACCAAACAATATCCAAGTAACCTCAATTTTACTTGTTTTCATCAAGATATTTTCCTCTCCTGTTACCCCTGAGTTCCTGAAGATGGCTTTTTGACAGCTGTATAACTGAAAAGTACTCTGCCTTCACCAAAAATCATGCTAAAAGAGGTGGTTTAGGTTGTCTTAATGGTCTCTAGACACATGCTCTTCCCTGAAGAAGGTGACTGTTTGTAGATGTGTATGTAGATGCTGGAACATGTCCAGAGAAAGGTGACAAAGCTGGTGAGGGGCCTGGAACACAAACCCTATGAGGAGAGGCTGAGGGAGCTGGGGGTGTGCAGCCTGGACAAGAGGAGGCTCAGGGAGGACCTCATTGCCCTCTACAACTACCTGAAGGGAGGTTGTAGCCAGGTGGGGGTTGGTCTCTTCTCCTGGGTAACCAGCAGCAGAACAAGGGGACATAGCCTCAAGTTGTGCCGGGGAAGGTCTAGGCTGGATGTTAGGAGGAAGTTCTTGACAGAGAGAGTGATTGGCATTGGAATGGGCTGCCCAGGGAGGTGGTGGAGTCACTGTCCCTGGATGTGTTCAAGGAAAGCCTGGCTGAGGCACTTAGTGCCATGGTCTAGTTGAGTGGCTAGGGCTGGGTGCTAGGTTGGACTGGATGATCTTGGAGGTCTCTTCCAACCTGGTTGATTCTGTCATTCTATGTAAGCCCTCAGGTTCTTTACAGCTCTTGTGTATCTTTGAGACTTGCTGAGGATCTGTGAGGAAAGCTGCACAGACTGATAATGAAAACCTCCTATGAAATGGTTCCTCCATCAGCAACCTTTTCAGAACCAATGCTGTGGCTACAAAGATGATGACACTCTTTTTACAAGAAGTCCTATGGAAAAGATGAGGGGTAACAAGTTACTTGCAAAGGGATTGTGGTTGGACACAAGGAAGATTTTTCCCTACAAGAAAAATCAGCCATTGGAATAATCTCCTTAAGGGAAGTGGTGGAGTCCTCACTAACAGAGGATTGAATAGACTCGGTTTGAATTGTAGCATGAATGAGTCAGAGCATGTATAGAGGTTCATTAAGCATCTGAGAGTTTAGTCTTTTTCTGACTATAATGTTATTCACAGCTCAGAACTAGAGCTTGACTTAATTTAGCCAAAAATTCAAGTGCAAAGGAGGTGTAGATGTTCTGTGGCTGTGGCAAAGAGGCTGTGAGTGGTATTCCATATTTACATTCATGTTTCTTTACCATTTTAGAACAACTTAAAAGCTTGTTGTTATTTTTTACATGATATAATTACTAGTGGGTTTTAATGATTGTTTCTTGCTGAACAGATAAAAAACCAACTTGGCTCTTGCTAACTGAATAGACATCATGTCTCGAGCACGGCAGCCCCCACTTGTCACTGGCATCTCTCCCAATGAAGGCATCTCATGGACAAAAGTCACAATTAGAGGAGAAAATCTGGGGACTGGGCCAACAGACCTCATAGGTAAGTTGAAAAACAACAACATACTTTTGAGACTGTGGAAGGTCACATTTAAGATGAGAGAGAATTGTATTGACTGATAAAATCGGTGCTGTCCAATGTGGATTAATCAGAGTGAGCTTAATTTACTGGATGAACACTCTTCCAGACTTTGTGTCCTGTACTGAACACTAAGAAAGAATGCTTGTGGGAATGTCCTAAAGGAAGGTAAATGTCTAAGATGCTCCCTCGTTACTTTCCCAGGCACTGAGAATTGCAGCGTGGAGCCTTTCCTATCAGAACTCTGGTTTCAGTGGATTGAGATGGTCAGTGAGCATCACCAGTCTTTGAGTTAGTGCAGAAGTCAGTGCATTAGAGCAGTTCTGACAGTTTCAAAGGGTCAGTGATTTAACTGCGTGTTCTGTGAAGAGTCATTTCCTTTGCTGTTCTGATTTTAGCCTGCTAACTGTATCTACTTCATCACAACTCTCATGCTGAAAGAGGCAACAAGCAGTTTGCTCCAATTCCCTTGACCATACTTACCTTGCTCATCACTGCTCTGTTCCCAGGTTGAAAAGTTCTTAAATGTCTGTGTCTCTATCTTTGACCTTCTTGTTGCTTTGCAGTGAATCACTACCAGGCAGGGACAAAGATCAGCTTGGTTGCAAGTAGTGTCTGGGAGGTGAATGCACTGTGATGCAGTGCTGTATCCTCACTTTTGTTTTGTGTTTCTTCCATGGAATTCAGTTTTCTCTGTAACATTGACTAAGCACTGAGATGTTTTTTTGTTGTTGAGCCTTGTATGGCTTAATGCTTAGGGTCTTGCAGTCAATCTGAGCCTGTTAATCTGAGTGTTTAACGTTTTGTCTGTGTGCATCATGCCTTTGTTGAATTTCATCTGCTGTTTTATACCATCTACATCATAGAATTATTAAGGTTGGAAAAGACCTGTAAGATTATCAGGTCCAGCTATCAACCCACTATCTCCATGCCCACTAGACCATGTCCTGAAGTGCTATGTCTACATGTTTTTTTTAACACCTCCAGGGATGGTGGCTCCACCAGCTCCAGGGACAGCCTATTCCAATGCCTGATCATTCTTTAAGTAATACAGTTTTTCCTAATATCCAACCTAAAGCACCCCAGCACAATTTGAGGCCATTTCCTCTCATCCTATCACTTGTTATCTGGGAGGGGAGACTGACCCCTACCTCACTGCAACCTCCTTTCAGCTAGATGTAGGAAGCAGTAAGGTCTCCCCATCATAGTGCTTCCACACAGTCTCATAAGAACTGTCTGATGTTTTCCCTAGGTTTTTTGTCTTTATGTTCTGAAGGGATTAATATCAGCAAATTTTAACCTTTTTATCCTATTTAGGAATGTACTGAACATAAGCAATCCCAGCACATACCCAGTGGAAGCTTTTCGTCAGTGAGCACACACCATTTAGTCTAACCTTATTTCTATCTTAACAAGCTGTTTAACCCTTTGAGGCTCATAGCCTAGAGCTCATTTTCCTAAGTCTTTTGAGAATGAGTTGGTCAAATCTTGCAGAAATCCAAGTTAACTCCAAGTACTGGAATTTCCCCTATTTCTTTTGTAAGTTGATCAATTTCTTTTGTAAGTTGATCATATGTGTAATTCAGTGTTCATTTCAGAGACAATTTAGCTAATATGTTGTGGAATTGTGACTCTGCTGAAGTCCATTGGAATTTTGTTTGGCTTTGCTAGAAACAATTTTTCATTTCATGGCTGTAAACCAAGATTCCTGAATTCCATCCTTGGCCACTGCAATGAATGCTTAAGCTTGGCCAAGCTTAAGCTGCTACAATTTCCCTATTTTCTTCTGTTTGCTGCCTCTCTAAAGGGGAAGTAGGATTTTCCTGAGCTGCTAGACAAGTTTGTGGTTCACTAAGAGGTCTTTACTGAGAAATAATGAAATAACTGATGATCATAGAATCAGTCAGGGTTGGAAGGGACCACAAGGAGCATCTAGTTCCAATCCCCCTGCCATGGGCAGGGACACCCTACCCTAGATCAGGCTGCACAGAGCCTCATCCAGCCTGGCCTTAAACACCTTCAGGGATGGGACCTCAACCGCTGCTCTGGGCAACCCATTCCAGGCTCTCACCACTCTCATGCTCAACAACTTCCTCCTCACATCCAGCCTGAACCTACCCATCTCCAGCTTTGCTCCATTCCCCCTGGTTCTGTCACTCCCTGACATCCTGAAAAGTCCCTCCCCAGCTTTTTGTAGGCTCCCTTCAGATACTGGACGGCCACAAAAAGGTCACCTCAGAGCCTCCTCTTCTCCAGACTGCACAGCCCCAACTCTTTCAGTCTGTCCTCATAGCAGAGCTGCTCCAGCCCTCTGAGCATCCTCATGGCCCTTCTCTGGACCTGCTCCAGCATATCCCCATCCCTCTTATAATAAGGGCTCCAGAATGATGTTAGAGGTCAGTGCCTTTCTGTGTGGTTGTGTGGTTGATGTGCATCCCTAACCTCCTTGATTCATCAGTGTGATCCCCTTGGAAGTGATCAGCACTGGGTTTTTGGAAGGAAGACATCTCCTGAGCTGTGCCTCACTATTACAAGTGACTAGCTGCTAACATTTTTTTTGCCATATTGTTTTTGAAATACTCTAGTGTTTCATAGCTGCTTATAATTTCATGCTTTGAGGTAAGAATAAGACAATGCATGGTTGTTATTTTTTTTTTTTTTCAAACCTAGCTCAGTTCTCAGTTTCCTTCAGTGAGTGTCTAAGGCTCCAGATACATAACTATAGCTCTTCATAGTTAAATGAAGCATGTAAATATTCCCTGTGACTTGAATGGAAGTACTTACAAAAGTGGGCCTTGGTAGCCATGAGATCGAAGCAAGCTCAAGGAGGAGTTTGATGCAGTTTATAATCTGCTCTTTGCATTTATAGAGTAAAATGAAAACCAAGAAAGTTGTTAATATGTACAATCAGGCTATCACATGGTAGAAGAGCATACCTTTTGATTTCATTTAGGAGAGAGCCTTCTGGTCATCTTTGTCTTTGAAATAGTATCAACTCTTTATTTGTAGTTCTACATCTCAAGGTGCAAAAAGTCCAGTATAAAATATACCTGTAACATTTATGCTCTCAAGGTTTAATTTGTCCTTAAGACATTTTCAGTGGTATTTGTAAAATACTATGTAATTATATATAATATATAAGCCTAAAAAAAATAGGAAGTCTCCATAGGAGAATTACTTTAGCAGTCAATAGTTCTAGGAAGTTCTTCCCAGAGAGAGTGATTTGCCATTGGAATGGGCTGTCCAGGGAGGTGGTGGAGTCACCATCCCTGGAGGTGTTCAAGCAAAGCCTGGATGAGGCACTTAGTGCCATGGTCTAGTTGAGTGGCTAGGGCTGGGTGCTAGGTTGGACTGGATGATCTTGGAAGTCTCTTCCAACCTGGTTGATTCTATGATTCTAAAGTTTAGTTTGTCTTTAAGACATTTTCAGTGGTATTTGTAGCATAATATGTAATCATATATAATATATAAGCCTAACAAAAAATGGGAAGTCTCCATAGGAGAATTACTTTAGCAGTCAGTAGTTCTACTTCACCCATCTGATCTTGCACTGAAGCAGATTGGATGAGGCGCTTAGTGCCATGGTCTAGTTGATTGGACAGGACTGGGTGATAGTTTGGACTGGATGATCTTGGAGGTCTCTTCCAACCGGGCCAATTCTATGATTCTTCTTGTGCCTGTTGATCAAAAGGTACATAAAAACTAGAACCTCGTTGTAGTGCTCTCAAAGCTCTTTGTACCATGCAACAGATAAAGATGTGATGTTATTTAAAGGGAAGTTTCTTCCCTGGAGGAAAATGTGTTGTATTTGTACTGTCAAAAGGCCTTCACCAACATGCCTTTATTCATTTTGGAACTTGTCTCAAGCCATTTCTCTGTTTAGGGCAGTACAAAAAGTGTTAATGTAGGGTTAATTTCTTTGCATTTATTGAGATGCAGACAAAAGCTCCATTTCAGGAGTGTCAGATTTTGTGGTCTTGTCTGCTGAAAGCTTTAGGAACCTTTGAGTAGAATATAATTGACACAGGGATCTTTGAAACAGTTGTCCAAAAGTGTTTACCCCACTAATAGCTATAGCTCAGATCATGACTTTTAAGTCTTACTTAGTTTAAGCACAAATTCAGACCTCTGAAATTCTGGGATGAAATCCTCTATGGATGATTCAGACAAATGACTTCAGTTAGTCTTAGCTTCTACCACGATCTCTTTTTCCCTTCAGAGAAGTTATTAACATAAAGCCAGGAGAGATGTTATAAAACTAGAAGAGATGTGTAAAGATCCTCAGGTTAAAACCAGTGCTTCATAAATATGTTATGTTTTAATTTGTCTCCTGAAAAACAACATGTAGCCTGATTAAGATGTTGTAAATAAGTAATAGCCAAAATACTTTAGTATTTTAAGAGATTTTTGCTTTATGTGTGCTGGTTTGTTCTCCCCTTCCCCTTCAGGCATCTTTTAAGAACCAGATCTAGTGTCCTTGCTGCAGTCACATTACTCTCAGTTGTAACATGATTTGGTGCCTTTCTGTTTTATTATTTTTCAGTCCTCATTTTCACAATAGTTTTTGGCAGGGAGCAAGGCATTTTTACATCTGACAACCATGGAAACTGCCAGATTTGTCTGCTGGGTAACGTCAGGGACTTACTTTGTGAGAAAAAGGAAGCATGAAGCTTTGGTGCTGAGCCACTTAACACTGACCCTTTTCTGTCTGTTGAGTGTTTTTGAGATTGTTCTGAGCTTTCTAGAAAGTAAAAACAAAAGCCAGGCCAACAGGCACGAACTGCTGTGCCTGACTAATTTGTACTCCAGGACAGCCAACACTAGTACAGGAGCGTCCTTTTGGATGGAAGGCAAATTGGTTTTAGGTAAGATGTTATTTCAGCAGGATGTGTCCAGTTTTGGGCCCCTCAATTCAAGAGAGATGGTGAGGTGCTGGAATGTGTCCAGAGGAGAACCAGCCAGGTTGGAAGAGACCTCCAAGATCATCCAGTCCAACCTAGCACCCAGCCCTAGCCGGTCAGCTAGACCATGGCACTAAGTGCCCCATCCAGTCTTGAACACCTCCAGGGATGGTGACTCCACCACCTCCCTGGGCAGCCCATTCCAATGCCAATCACTCTCTCTGACAACAACTTCCTCCTAACATCCAGCCTAGACCTCCCCCGGCACAACTTGAGACTGTGTCCCCTTGTTCTGCTGCTGGTTGCCTAGAAGAGAGACCGACCTCCACCTGGCTACAACCTCCCTTCAGGTAGTTGTAGACAGCAGTGAGGTCCCCCCTGAGCCCCCTCTTCTCCAGGCTGCACACCCCCAGCTCCCTCAGCCTCTCCTCATAGGGTTTGTGTTCCAGGCCCTTCACCAGCTTTGTTGCCCTTCTCTGGACACCTTCCAGCACCTCAACATCTCTCTTGAATTTGAGGGGCCCAGAACTGGACACAATACTCAAGGTGTGGCCTGACCAGTGTTGAGTACAGGGGAAGAATAACCTCCCTTGTCCTGCTGGCCACACTGTTCCTGATACAGGCCAGGATGCCATTGGCTCTCTTGGCCACCTGGGCACTCTGCTGGCTCATCTTTCGCTGCTATTTACCAGCACCCCCAAGTCCCTTTCCTACTGGCTGCTTTCCATCCACTCTGTCCCAGCCTGTAGTGCTGCTTGGGGTTGTTGTGGCCAAAGTGAAGTGTCAGTGGGCCAGAAGTCCTGAAATCACCTAAGGATCTGAAAAATGAACTTGTGACTGTCATTGTAGTTGGCCCTAAGATACTGCAGAGGGGTCGTGTATTTATGTGAAGTAAATGAAGCTTCGTGAATGTTTTGCAATGCAGCATTTCAAAAGGTGCTTCTATTCACAGTGTGCTATTTCTTGTTGTCTTTTTCCCAGGTTTAACAATCTGTGGGCACAACTGTCTGCTAACTGCTGAGTGGATGTCTGCCAGTAAAATTGTCTGCCGAGTTGGGCAGGCTAAAAACGACAAGGGAGACATTATTGTTACTACAAAGTCTGGCGGCAGAGGAACTTCAACAGTTTCCTTCAAACTGCTTAAACCTGAAAAAATAGGTATTTTTTTTTCCTTGTTCAAATCTGTTTGCTTTGCTAAGCAAATATATGACTGAGCACCTCTTAAAAATGTATGTTTGAAATGGATCCAGCTCAGGACAGTCTTCAATTGTCTAGAAAACACCCTTGATGTATCAGTAAAATGTCCAAGTTTATACATGGATGATATATATGAAACTCATCCTATCTCAGTGTCCTGATTGTAGATATATTGTGTATATATGCTTGTGAATTTTGCTTTGCTGTAAGTATAGCTTCATCTTACTTCCAAGCTGTCTGAGCTAGTCTGGTAAATTCCAATAGTGTGTGTGGGGGGGGGAAGTTCCTAACCCACCACAACTCTTAAGTGTACCAAATAAATACAAAATACAAACCAGCTCATGAGCTTTACACCTAAATCCTGAGCTGACAGTTAATCCCTGAAAGAAAGTGGAGTCCTCAGTGCTGTTTCTTACTTGTAATTCAAACCATCCTGCAAGACAGAAAGTCTTAAGGATTTCTCATGAGATGCTTAACCATTGAAATAATGTTGCCAAGCAGTCTAGGACCTCTGCTTCACCTAGAATCCAGCCTAAATACCCTCTGGATTGAAATGGCTTTTGCTTTTCAGAACAACCCACTGATGAAACTAGGTAGTTCTCCTTTCTAACATAGAGCTTCCCACAAGAACTGCTTGAGGCTTTTCTTCTCCATGGTTCAGTAAGCATGGTTTCTTCCAAGCTGTGCTAAGAACATAATTACAGAAAGGTGAATCAAGTGCAAATGTTACACAGTCAAGCTTGTTGGTGAGGGAAGAAGGGAACTGTTTAAAAAGAAATGGATGAATGTGGGTGTGGGGTGATGTGTGGTAGTGAGTATCTGGTGGATATGTTAAAAGAAGGGCATGGCCAAGACGTTGTGCCTCACTTCTTGCATTATATGTGACAAAGGCTTTGGAAATAGCCCTCTGTCCTTTAACTCATCCATCTTGGAATACAGCCAAAGTGAGTGATGGGCGAAAAACATTTGTCCCTAACCCATGCATCTCCAGCTAACTGCTCATTTTGGAAGTTAAGAGATGACAAGTCTTGGACAGGCCCTGAAAAATATTCTGTGATCAGGAAAATGCTCTTAATTTACCTGAAACTGTGCCCTGTGTCACAGAGCCTTAGAGGTTGGAGGGTAACACTTTGATGCCCAGGCATGAAGACCATTTCAGCAGCTGTAATAAAATAATGTCTTCAACTACCTGAGGGGTGGTTGTGGCCAGAGGGAGGTTGCTCTCTTCTCTCAGGTGGCCAGCACCAGAACAAGAGGACACAGCCTCAGGCTACGCCAGGGGAAATTTAGGCTGGAGGTGAGGAGAAAGTTCTTCACTGAGAGAGTCATTGGACACTGGAATGGGCTGCCTGGGGAGGTGGTGGAGTCGCCGTCCCTGGGGCTGTTTAAGGCAGGATTGGACGTGGCACTTGGTGCCATGGTCTAGCCTTGAGCTCTGTGGTGAAGGGTTGGACTTGATGATCTATGAGGTCTCTTCCAACCTTGGTGATACTGTGATACTGTGTAATGTAGCCTAATTGCATCCAGGTTGTTTTGTGCTGTATCTTCCAGTATATTACCTAGGCATGCACGTTATATTTATCAGGCTTTCTCAAATGAATTCAGCATGTCAGAAGCTGGTGGTGCTGGAAGGCCCTTGTTGTTTTAAGGATCTGTGCTTTGTTTTCTCTAGGTATCTTGGATCAGTCTGCTGTCTGGGTGGATGAAATGAACTATTATGACATGCGCACTGATAGGAACAAAGGGATTCCCCCCTTGTCCCTGCGTCCGGCTAATCCACTTGGTATTGAGATAGACAAGTGAGTACCAAATGCCTTTAATCCACCTTTTTTAGTGGTTTTCTTGATATGTGCCTTTGGGAATTCCAGAGAAGTTTATTGGTTTAGGGGACAGTGAAAGATTTTAAAGTACATACTATATATTAGCTGTTGGGGTGCCGATTGGTACTCAAGAGTTGTTGATATTTAGATCATCAGTTAGAACTGTAGATAGCCTAAAACTGTGCTCTCTAGAACTCTAGAGATGTTTAAATTTTGAGGATTGGTAAATAACCTCAGGATTCCCATTGGAATGGGCTGCCCAGGGAGGTGGTGGAAGCACTGTCCCTTGAGGTCTTCAAGAAAAGACTGGATGAGGCACTCGGTGCCATGGTCTGGTTGACTGGATAGGACTGGGTGCTAGGTTGGACTGGATGATCTTGGAGGTCTCTTCCAACCTGGTTGATTCTATGATTCTCCCAAAATCTCTGCAGGATTTCTAGTGGATCCATCATCACCATCTGGCCTCTGACTGTGCATCTTTCCCACTCTGAATATGTGTTTTTCTTTCTTTTCAAAGTACTAATCCAATTTTTTTTGTAATAAGGTAATTTTTTTTATCTCCAAGTACCATTCTCCAGCCTCTGACACAACTTCTGACAGGTCTCTCTTTCATCTTCTTGGGTTTTCCAACCTTACTCTGTATTCCAGTGTAGTAGTTTAAGGCTTACTGGAGTTTTCTAATAAGAGAAGTTAGATCATTGGTTGTAAAAGAATTAGAATGATAAAGTGTAAATCATTCATTGGTTTGTTAAGAGGTATAAAAAGCCAATATACAAACAGCTCTTTCTTCTTGCCTCTTGGGCACTGACTCTCTTCTCTCTCTAGTCTCTTTCACTAACCTTGGCTTGGTAGATAACACATAAGCCTTGCTGTTGTTTATCTATCTGGGAAGGAGGAGAGGGTGGTGTGGGCTCCTTCTGGGCTTTTTCTTTGTCCAGGATGGAAGATTGGATTGCTGTATTATTTCTACCTTGTGTATAATTTTAAACACATGTAAATATAATTTGTATATATGCTTGCAAATTTAGCTTTGCTATAAATATAGCTTTATCTTACTTCCAAACCATCTGAGCTAGTCTGGTAAATTTTAACTGGGGCGGGGGGACACACAACAATTCCTAACCCACCACATCCAGCCTCTAACTAGTAGACCTTCTGTGCCTCCTTCACTCTCCTTCCCCTGTTTTATTATTAAAAGATCCATAATAGTCCTTTTTACCAGGGTGCTGGACTGTCAACCAGCAGGAAATGGCTTGTTAGCTGGTTCTCCTAGGTTGATGCTTGGGTTGCTGGCCTGGTTGCTTGTTACTCTTCAGGGATGGGTTTGATTCCTTTATCCTCATGATACCTTTTGGCATTTGACTGCATTCCTTTATTTGTTCTCCCTTGACAAGTCCATCTCTCAGTCCAAACAAGTCTTGACTGGATAGGGCTGGGGGATAGGTTGGACTGGATGATCTTGGAGGTCTCTTCTAACCTGGTTGATTGGGCTGCCCAGGGAGGTGGTGGAGTTGCCGTCCCTGGAGCTGTTCAAGGCAAGATTGGACGTGGCACTTGGTGCCATGGTCTAGCCTTGAGCTCTGTGGTAAAGGGTTGGACTTGATGATCTGTGAGGTCTCTTCCAACCCTGATAATACTGTGATACTGTGTGATACTGTGATATGATTCTTAATGTTTTTACCATTTGCCAAATACTTGTAAGAAAGAATTGATGAGATGTCCTGTAGGAGAAATAATATATTCTGAAAATAGGCACTAGAATTCTCTTTACCTACTGAAATGTTGCAAGGATGTAGGATAAGGACTATGGATGTGCATTCATCCTCCTGTTTTTTTTACACAGTCAAGATATTTCCCATGTTCTATGCATACACAGTGTGCAAGCCATCAATTTTAGCCTGCAAGCTGAACAAGTACTAAGTACACAAAATTTCTGGCTGATAAATACTTCCTATTGCCCAAGAATTAATTGCTGTGCTTGTGCCATACAACTAACTGAAGATCTCACTTGTTAAATAATAAAATCATTTGTATTGTAATGGAACTTGAACTCAGTGATTGTTATGCTTTAGTGGTGATCCTTAAAGTCAAAAATGTGTTGGTAGAGGAGTGTTTGCACGTGTTTGTTTTCCTGCCTTGCTAAGAGTTGTTTGTCATCTTTTAAAACAGACTTGATGCAGTTAGATGAGTTATTTTACGTTGCTGCCACTTAGTGCATTTTGTGTGTGTGCTCTGAAGTGTTTATCACACTAGAAAAGAGATATTAATCCTTGAACTCTAGCATTGAAGTTTTCAGAATGAACTAAAGCCTGATACAAAGCTTTAGTTCTCTATCAACATCTTTTATGCTGGTTTTAACTGCAAAGCAAGTCTTCTGTCACATTCCTCTCCAAGGAGTATTTCTGGCTGTGGTGCTAGGCAGATGTAGCAGAACCCCAGTGCCCCACTCTGAGAAGTGTGGAAGCTTGGTATGAAAGCACTGACCTAAACATTGATGTTGCAGCACTCAGATTAGGTTTAGCTGTTACAGGAGCAGGTTGGTAGGTTGCATGCTACCATTGTAGGGTTGCTCAGCAGTTTGAACAGTTCTTGGAAAGAATCTTCTGCCTGTTGCATAAAGGCATTGTTTGACATCTGTTGGTGGAAAATGTAGCTCTGCATAAGACTTGTGAATTAATCACTAGCTCAGATACTCCACATACTTTTTTCCACTCCTGCACAACAAGTCCTTGCTCAATCAAAGGTTCCCTGCCTCCTCCACCTACTGAGCCAGGCTAAGAAAATTCATCCTCTGCAAAGCAGGAACCACAGCCAGATCCAGTGGTGATTAGGACATTTTTGAAGCGTGTTTGTTGTTTTGCATGTAGCAGGGGTCATGATGGTGGATCCATCTCGTACATGAAAGCGACTGCTGACATGCTAAGTACATTCCACATACTTCTGCATCCACCCACTCAACACAGATGCTTCCCTCTTCCCACGCCAGCTTCCAAAACGGTCCATCTGGAGCAGGGAAGAGCTGAGCCTGCGCTGCCACCTAATGGTAAATGCCAGCTGCTGCCAGGAGATGAGGAAAAAGCTTCTGGAGGCTTGGGTATTTATTTCATAGAGGCAAACCCAGTTTTGGTTCGGAAGGGACCTTGAAAGGTTATCTAATCCAACCGCCCTGCAGCTAGCAGGGATGTCTTCAGCTACAACAGGTTGCTCAGAACTCCAGACAGCCTCATCTGGAATGCTTCCAGGATTAGATCATCTACCACCTCTCTGGCCAACCTGTGCCAGAGTACACCACCCTCAGTGTACAACATTTCCTCATTTTATCTAGTCTAAATCCTCCTCTTTTAGTTTAAAACCATAACTCATACTGTCAGAGTAAGCCCCTTTAAAATGTCTGTTCCCATCTTTCTTACTGCTCCCTTTAAGTACTGAAAGGCCAGAAAAAGGTCTCCCCAGAGCCTTCTCTTCTCTAGCATGAACAACTCCTACTCTCTCAGCCTGTCCTCACAGCAGAGGAGTTCCACCCTCACATCATTGTTGTGGCTCTCTGTGCAGAGGACTCCAGAGTTGGATGCTGTACTGCAGGTGAGGTCTCAGCAGAGGGGCAGAATCCCCTCTCTTCATCCGCTGCCCACACTGCCAGGGACGCAGCCCAGGATGTGATCAATTTGTTTTTAAGTGGCTTGTATGGAGATGCAGTCAGCATGAGGGACTGGTGAAGACTTTACCACAGAAATGCATGAGGGAAAGTTTTAGGAGATGGCTGCAGTATAAAGTAGTGTACAGCCCTAGTTTACGAGGATAAAAGACAAAGCAACTCCTGCTGCTTTTAAGGTTGATGCATCCATTGCATCCTATCATGCCTTAGCAGATTTCTCATCACACTCTGCCATTTCTTAAATAGAGTTGTCATTTTGTTATCCTGTTTCTGACAAACCCAGCACTACTAGGAGTAGTTGCCAGAGTGCATCCTTTTCTTTCTGCTGTTGGAGGGTCTCTCCTTTGTTAACACCTTCTGATTTGTCGTGTTTAGTCTACTCCCATGTCCCTTATGCTGGTCTTGTATGTCTTATTAACACAGCACAGCTGCTGCAAAGCCTGACTGGTACACACAGAGCAGGGGAGTTGACAGCAGCTAGAGATGGAGCTGGTTTGTGCTGGTTGCTATTCAGAATCTGTGTTTATTTAAAGTTGCTCTTTTTGACCTATAAAATCCTGTGGAACTGAGGTTCAGGTTACCTTTTGGTGGCTGTATCCTGTTCTGAGACCTGCCTTTAAGCTTCAGACACTGTCATATGTGCTGACAAAGCACACTCTGAGGTTCTGGAACTGTGGGAACAAAATAACCTTCACAGAACAATTCCAGCTTACTGTGAGCCTAGCTGGGTGCTGGGTTCATGAGCACCCATTGCATTCTGTTGTTGTTACTGAGCTGTGACTGCTTGGAGATGACTGTTCATGGAGATTATAACCATCTTAAAACCTTTGGACAACAGAAATGCTCTGCATGTGCAAAAGTTCTGTAGTAGAATATGTAAGAGATGATGAATCAGATTTATTATCAGACTATGCAGTAGCTAAAGTTTGAGGTAGTGGGTTTGGGTGGGAAGGATTTGTACTGATGGGCATATGTGAGAGAAGGTTTAAACTAGATCGAAGGAAGAAGTGTTTTACAGTTAGGGTGGTGAGACACTGGCCTAGGTTGCTCTAAGAGGTGGTAGATACCTCGATACCTCACCCTTGGAACCATCCAAGATCAGGGGCTCTGAGAAATCTGATCAAGTTGATGTCCCTGCTGACTGCAGAAGCATTTGACTAGTGACCTTTAAAGGTCCCTTCTAACCCAAACCAATCTGGGGTTCTGTGTGTGCAGGTTTAAACTAGATTGAAGGAAGAAGTGTTTTACAGTTGGGGTGGTGAGACACTGGCCCAGGTTGCCCAGGTTGCTCTAAGAGGTGGTAGATACCTCAATACCTCATCCTTGGAACCATCCAAGGTCAAGGCCTCTGAGAAATCTGATCAAGTTGATGTCCCTGCTGACTGCAGAAGCATTTGACTAGTGACCTTTAAAGGTCCCTTCTAACCCAAACCAATCTGGGGTTGTGTGTGTGCAGGTGAATTGGTTGTACCTACATCCTTGTGTTTGGAATCCACAAGAGGTGTACAAGCCATGCACGTGCAGGCAAGGACCATACCTCTAATGCTGCATGACTGTGTGGGTTAGAGTCAAAATACGTTTGAAGGAAGTGAGAATGTGCAGTGACTTGAAACCACAATTATTTTTATGATAGTTCTCATGGATATAAATGGTATCTGAAATCTTAATTACTTGGTTTAAAGTTGTCACCAATGGGTGAATCTAAAATGTTCACTGGAGGTCTAACACCAGGTCTGGCTGTGTTTTAAATAAAACAGTCTGTCTAGCAGAAAGTCCTACTGTATAAATCCAACACATGCCTTTGCTGAACTTCAAAAGGTAATGAAATCAGAGAATCACTTGGGTTGGAAGAAATCTTTAAGGTCGTTGAGTCCAACCATTATCCAACTCCACCATGTGCCTCAGCACCGCATCTCTGCGTCTTTCAAACACCCCCAGGGATGGGGATTCAGCCACCTCCCTGGGGAGCCTGTGTAGAGCTGTCGAGGATGACAAACTCCTCTCCTGTTTCTGAGGTTTTCTGGATTCAATTTGTGGTTCCCAGTTTCTTTTGCAGTGATTGCTTTTTAATCAGTGCTTGAAGGATTCAGAGTTGCTCCCTGAGGTGATACTTGTTCAACAAGCAACTCAACAGAGCAGCGATTGACAGTTTCATTGCGTGTCAGCATGGTCTCAACTTTTGCTGCTAATTCATACTCCCTCCTTAATGCTGGAATGAGCAGAGCAGAAAGTATCTCCAGTCACAGATGTGCTTGTTTAGAAGTAAACAGTACCCAAGTTTTCATGAGAACATCTTCCCAGGACTGACTTATTTGATTTGCTAATGGAAGTTAATGAAACAAACTTGTGTGCCTGTGGAATCAGTCTCTTCTTAGCTACATCTGGCCAGGCATTTTAGTCATGCAGTTGCCTTCAGTCTGAACTTCTTGTTGAGAAGACAGCTGCAGCAAGTCATCCCAAGCTCCTGGTATCTGTTAGTGGAAAAATTACTGCTGACATTGATGATAAAAGTAAGGATACTGCAGCACAGAGTAAAATATATTGTTAACATACTGCACACATTCACATCCATGTTACTGCTCTGTTGTGACTACATCTTAAGTCTGCACAGATAAAAGCACCTGTAAATGCATTGATAATTTATGGTTCTGCATGAATACAGCTGCTGGAAAAAAAAGATCACAAGAACTTTTCAGTGCAGTCAAACATCAAACTGGGGAAAAAAAAAAAAACCTCTCTGCATTTCTGTCCCACTGTCTGTGTGCAACACTCACTTGTAGGAATTTATTACATCCCAAGCTGAATTATTGGCCTTTATCTCTCCCTATGTGTATGAAATAGTTGGGCTTTTTTCCCTAGGAATTGTAGCTCATGCATAAGTTTAAGCTGTCACTCATATGTCTTGTAATCTTGCAGTAATAAGCATTTGGTAATAGTCTGAGTGTGTTCTTTTTGTGTTGTGTCTGTTTCTTTTGGCTTCTGGGGAGAATATATTGAAACTGAAAATATCTGAACAAAATCCTGCTCCTGTGCCTGCCTTTACATAGTGCTTGTGCTGGAGGTGTGAGTCTTTTCTGAACTAAACATTGTAGTTGCCCACAAGATGCCACCATGAGTGGGGGTTGGAGAAGATGACATTTGAGGGTCCTTCCTAACCCAATGCAGTCTGTGAATCTGTAGTATAAAAGCTTCTTTGGAGAGCTATACTACACATCACCTGTGAAGTTCTGTCCTGCAAATTCAAGTGCCTCCTGGGCACCTTTGAGTACTGTCAGTGAAAACTCAGTTGTATTAAAATGTCTTTAAAGGAGGAATAAATGGAAACTTTCTTTTCCTCCTTCCATCCTGCAGCATTTTTGCTCACTAACTGGCATTCAGGAAGTTTTAGGTCACTATTGAAACTGAATCTCCTTGATGATGAATGATAGGACTAGAGGAAATGGTTTTGAGCTGTGCCAGGGGAGGTTCAGGCTGGATATTAGGAAATATTTCTTCACTGAAAGGGTTATCAAACATTGGAATGGTCTGCCTAGGGCAGTGGTAAAGTCCCCAGGGGTGTTCAAGTGGCATGTGGACCTGGTGCTTAAGGACATGGTTTAGTGTTGACCTTTCAGTGTGAGGTTGATGGCTGAACTTAGATCATCTTTAATGTCTCTTCCAACCAGATATATTCTGTGATTCTGTGAGTTGCAAAGAGGGAAGAAGGCTTCCTTCAGCATCCTCTTCTTTGGACTAAACAACCCCACTTCCCTCAGCCACTCCTCACAAGACCTGATCTCTAGACCTTTCATCAGCATGCCCCTCCTCTGGACACACTGCAGCACCTCAATGTCCTTCTTGTTGTGAGGTCCAAAAAACTGAACCCAGTATCCAGGATGTGGACCTACCACTGCTGAGTACAGAATCACGATCACTTTGCTGGTCCTGCTGGTCACACCATTCCTGATCCAGAGGCCAAGATGCTTTGCCTTCTTTACTACCTTGGTACACACTGGCTCATCTTCAGCCAGCTGTTGACCAACACCCTCAGGTCTTTCTGCTGTTTCTGTGGGACTTCTGCTGTACATAGACCAATAGATAGTGATGGTGTGAGATCAGTTACAAGCTGTCAGCCTGGTGATGTCCTGCTTCTTTAAAGCTAGATGGATACTGCTCTATGTCTTATGGAGCACATTCTCTCTTATTTCATTGCCTTCATGTGCCAAGTGCCCTGTTTAAAATGTAAAGTTGACTTGGAGAACATTTAGCTTCTATGGTTCTGCATTTGAGTATTAGTAGTACCATGGTGAGTTTGTCTGAATTTATTCTCTGAAGGCAGCAGTTCTTTCTTTAGAAGCTTTTTGTACAGGCAACATTTCTGTTGTGTAATAGAGAAACTAAACCAGTCAAATCAGTTTTACCTAGGTTAGATTTCAGTCTTCCCCTGTCCCAGTCATGCTTAAAAACCAGATAGAATTTCTTGGTGAGATACACGTTTATGCTTACTTATCTGTTGTTGGAATGTAATTTGGTTTTTGTGGTGGTGATTTTTTTTTTGTTTGTGTTGGGTCAGGGGTTTTTTTAATGTGGTACTTTGAATTGTAAGCTGTTGACAAGAACACATCTCTCTAAAGAAACAAATATTCCTTTTGCAGAGGCAGATTTCCTCAGAAAGATTTAGAGGCACTGTTTCCTGGCATGAGTGCTGACTTCACGAGTGAAAACTTCTCTGCTGCCTGGTACCTGATTGAGAATCATTCAACAACAAGGTTTGTTGCTCTTGAATAAGCAGTTGTTTTAAATCCAGGTTAATCCATTTAGAGTTACAACTGTAAAGTGAAAACTCTTTCAACTAAGAGTAAATTGTCATTATTGAGAAGCACACTCCTTAGCCATTGCTCAGTCCTTAATAGTTGCTGCTAAAGTAGCCGGCTCTATTTTGCAGCCAGATGTGCCACTGACTCAAGGGCTGAGCTTACTCATCGTTGCAATGCCATGGATGTTTTCATTTCTGTTTTCAGTTTTGATCAACTTAAAACAGCAGTTGTGAACCTGAAGAAACAAGCTAATAAGAAAAATGAGGGGAGCCTGGCCTATGTCAAAGGAGGCCTCAGTACATTTTTTGAAGCACAGGATGCTCTGTCAGGTAAAGATTCTTTGCATTTACTAAATACAGTATAAAAGTAAAGCTACTATCAGTGCATATGGTTGAACTTTAATACTAGAAGTATTGTTTTAGTTCACAGTCTCTTCTTTGAGTGTATAATAAGCCCAAAAACTGTGTTGTGCTGACCACAAGCTGGGACCTGGCTAGCTGACCATTGTGGTAAATTCACCAAAAGATGGCACCAAATATTTTACAGGAATTGAAGACATTTGACCTTCTTGAGTCACAAATCCCAAAGAGAGAACAAATGTTAAACTGGAGATCTTGCTGAGATGATTTACAAATTGTAACAAGATGCAAATTTGATTTTATAATGTCTTACTCCATAGTCAGACTGTGACACTGATATGGATAGCCAGTACTCTCTGACTTGCCATAGGGAAAATGCAACACACTCATAGGGGAAATTTGAAGAGGTGAACTTTTTTCTCCAGTGCAAACAATCAGTGCTTTGGTAGGAAGCACCTCGTCTTGAGACATCTGTAAATTTATTCCTGTGAAGATCTTAACTCCTAAACATCTTCTTACCCCACCAGAAGTGACCTATTGCTGATCAGTATTGATAAAACTTGACCTAAATCTAGACAGGCTCAATAACAGAAGTATTAAAGGACTTAGTGTAAATACTACACAGTGTGATGGTAGTCATAGGAAAAGACACTAGAGAGAATCAGTATTTGGCATTTTTGAGCTTTTGTTTTAAGATGGGGTTTTATGAAGTGCTGTTTCATTTTAAGTCTTAGTATCTTGACAGCATTCAGTGCTGCCTGGCAGCAGCACAAGGGGCCACAGGGACAAACTGCAACCTGTGAAGTTCCTTTTGAAGATGAAAAATTTGCTGTGAGAGTGCCAGAGCTCTGGACTAGGCTGCCCAGAGAGGTAGTGGAGTCTCCTTCTCTGGAGAGATTCTAAGCCTGTCTGGTCATTGTGTTTCTGGGCAGTGTGCTATGGGTCACCCTGCTTTACAAAGTGCTTGGACTAGATGACTTCTAGAGGTCCCTTCCAGCCCCCACTCTGCTGGGATTCTGTGTGTTGAAATCCTAATTCTCAAACAGTTCAAAATTCTATGTAGGCCTGAACATGTAGTAAAGAGTGAGTTTTGATCACAACCAAATCTGCTTTGCATGTAGAGCATCAAATACTCTAAAGGAGATTCAGAGTTCTGTTTCCAAACATTTGCTGCTGTGGATAAAGAGTAGCATTGATGGACATGTGTTGTCCTGGAAGATTGTTTCTTTGGACCAGCAAATACTTAGGAGTATGCAAACCATAAATATTGTGAGGTTTTAGAAGGACTGGGCATAACTGAGTGGTTTTTCTCATGTTCTCTCTGTAGGCTTCTTGCCTTTGGAGACTCATTTCCTGATCAGCACAGAGTCAGCAAGCAGGAATGTAAAGAACATTAATAAAATAATGACAGGGAAAGCAAATTAGTTTATTTCCCTAACTACTGTGTTCTCAATTTAAAGTTATAAAAGCTGTAATACTGCTTAGCATCCTTTCATCAGAGTGCTGCTTTTTTACCTAAAATTAGGGTTCATCAGTGCAATCTTTTAGATAAATTCTGAGCTCAGACCTTGGGACCAACTCCTGTAGTTCTTGGTACCACTTTTTGTCTGTAAGCAAAATTACTTACTCTAGTCTTCTTCCAGAGATGCCCCTCAGGTGCACATTTAAATGAGTATTAATATTTTCACAAGTAGGAAACAAAAACCATTTAAAAAGCTATCAGAGATGTTTGGTTCATTTTATGGTTTGTTAGCTGTTTACTAAGAAAATAAGAAATTAAGCAGGCCATAACCTTGGTTTCTTTGGTTTAATTTTCTGGAAAACAGAATTGCCTTGTCAGACCCTCATGCCTCTCTGCTGACAGTGGCTTCATTTCAAACAAGATGTTCCACAGGAAGTTTGTTTCGTCAGCTGAAGGGAGCTGTAAACTGAGCTGGGGGGGGAACTACCTCACCTCAACTTGACCCACTTGTCAGCAGTGGGGAGTTCAGCTGATTAATTTCCCCATAATACCAATTGCAACCTACAAAGCTGCATTCCTAGAAGGGCTGTTGTTTATGTGGTTGTAGACAAGTTGGGGTTTATTTTCCTGAGTAAGTCATGTCCCACACAGGAGTCTTTGGAAAGTTAACAAATTAACTTCCTTTGAAGACTTTTTCAGAAGTGGACTTGCCAGAGAGCCTTAGGCTGCAGAAAAGACCACTTCAGTCACTCAGTTGTGCAAACCCAACTATGACATCTGTACTGGCAAGTAAAGGACATGTTCTGCTGTCTTTGAGGCATGGATGTGTTGAATAGTTTGAGATTTAATTTTGACTATTAAATCAGAGCAAAACAGGTCAAACCAAGCCAGTGAGTAAACCTATCCGATTCTGTTTTCCCAGCACACAGGTGAGGAGAAAATAGCACATAAAACTTGGGACTGAGACATAAAAAAATGATATAAGACTAGAGTTTACTGAGCAAAATCAGAAAAAATGTGGTAAAAAAGGGATAACTACCCTAGCCTATATGCTTTGCACTGTGCTTTTTCTGCAGCAGCACAGGAGCCAAAAGCCCAAGTTAGAAAACTACTCCTCCATCCCTCCTTGTCCTGCCACCATCCCAGTGGGAATGAGCCAACCCCCAAGAACTCAGAATGCAGAAGCAGCAACCAGAACAGGAGCCCTCCCATGCTGCAGTCTGAACTCCAAGCCCCATTATACTTTGCTCCAGTTGGCACTTTCATTTTTGAAGCTGGCATGATTGCAGCGTGGTATGACTAACTCCAGCACCTTCAGTTCAATCCATGACAACTCTCCAGTTAGCCATGGCAAGAGTTCTTCTCAGGTTTTACATCATTTTCAGAAAGTCAGTACAACAGCAGCACTGCCAGCTATATATTGTAACACTATTCACAGAATCACAGAATGTCAGGGGCTGAAAGGGACCTTGAAAGCTCATCCAGTCCAACCACCCTGCCAGAGCAGGATCACCTACACCAGATCACCCAGGAACACATCCAGGTGGATTTTGAATATCTCCAGAGAGGGAGACTCCACAAGTTCCAGTGCTCTGTCACCCTCACGGGGAAAAAATCCCTCTACATGTTTACAACTTCCACCCATTGCCCCTTTTCCTGTCATTTGGCTTCACCAAGCAGAGCCTGGCTCCATCCTCCTGGCACTCACCCTTTACATATTTATAGCATTGATGAGGTCACCTCTCAGTCTCCTCTTCTCCAAGCTGCAGAGCCCCAGCTCCCTCAGTCTCTTCTCATAAGATATTCCATTCCCTTAACCATCTTCATGGCTCTTCACTAGACTCTCTCAAGCAGTTCTATGTCCCTCTTGAACTGGAGGGCCCAGAACTGGACACAGTACTCCAGATACAGCCTCGCCAGAGTAGAGGGAAAGGAGAACCTCTCTTGACCTACTAGCCACACTCCTTTTAATACACTCCAGAATGGTATTGGCCCTCCTGGCCACAAGAGCACACTGCCAGGCTCATGGTCAGCCTCCCATTTTTACCCTTTCCACTCTTGCTTAAATGTGTGGCCTCTGGGAATAGCATTGTGATAGGGAACTTGGACAGCAGTTGGCTTTTTGTCTAATACTTTGTGTACTATCTAAGCTAGGATAATCCATACCTGGCTGAGGTGATCCTATATCTGGATCAATGTCTAGGATTGTTTGTTGCTTTTTTCCTTCACATAGACCACATTGTTTGGGTTTTTTTACCACTTCATTCCTTCAGGTCCATTCTAGGCTGAGCATGTCAGTGATGAATAAACGTGTTCTGTTGCCATTATGTCTGTCAAATTAATGTTCTCTAAATCTAAACCAGAAGAACCCCTTAGGTCTACAGTCAGTTCCTTAGGTCTACAGTCAGTTCTGTGCCAGATTAGGAATCTTAGAAACTAAAAGGTGAAGCCAAAAGTCTGCTTGACTAAAAGTACTGCCCATCCTTGTTTGCTTGTTCTTAATTTGCATCTACATAGCATGGACAAGTCAGGATGGCATAGTAGAGAAAACTAGTTGATGAGGATATCTCTATGTGCATGTTTGTGGTGATATTTTAGACTAGCTTGAGAATCCCCCAATGGATTGAATTCCTTATGTCTTCTGGAGCAAATTAAGTACACTCTTGGGTGTGTAATTTTCTTTGTTTCATCTTAAAAGAATCCAGCTTGCTTGACCTGCCATGCAAGCCAAAACAAGGTAAGGTGTGACAACTGGGAGACTCGTTTCAGAAGTGTGTGTCCTAAGTATCACTTTTTTCAGGGGCAGCATAGCTTCATCCTACTGAGAAGCACCAGGAAGCAGTAGGAGGGTTTTTAGAAGCCTTCATTTTATCTAGAACAGCAGGAACTGAGTCTGATAGAGCAGATTTCACATGTGTTAAGAGATTAACAATTCAAAGAAAGCATCATCTCTTGAAACAATTGTTTTATTTATGCTGTGTGCATATATGCAGGAATAGTACCTTAACAAAAAAAAGAAAAGGAAAAAGAAACACTGAGCTTTCCTGGTTTTGCTAAACAGAGAAGAAGAGGGAGGAAAGGCTCTGTAAGAGTGGGGAAGCAGAAGTATATACTCCATCAGCAACTTGAATCAAGATGCTCTGCTGAAGCAGAGTTTTTGAAACTGGAAGAAGCTAGATTTAGATTAGATATTGGGAAGAAATTCTTCCCAAGAGGGTGGTGAGGCTCCTGGAGAAGCAGGAACAGGTTGCCTGGAGAAGTTGTGTAGTCTCCAAGCCTGGAAGTGTTCTAAGTCAGGTTGGATTGGGGCCTTGAGCAAGCTGTCCAGTAGGAAGTGTCCCTGCCCAGGGCAGGGGGATTTGAAGCAGATGATATTTAAGGCCCCTTCTGGCCTAAACTACTCTTATGATTCCTTCATGTGTGCTTTGAGAGAGCATTTTTATAGATTAGAAGAACTAGGGTGGAGGGGAGCATTCTAGCACTTAATTTCAGGGCCATCCAAGTTCTCCATCAGACTCTTTCTGCCCTTTAGTTATTGGCAATTCCTTTTTGGTGAGATCAGCGTTAAAACGTTGCCTTACAAAGGAAAAGTATTTTATGCTTAAATGATGCTTGATGTTCAGAATACTCAGCTGAATTGGCACTTCTGCAGGAGAACTGATTGGTGTTATTCTCTATGTGCTTTTTGTTTCTCCCTGAGCATTACTTTTCTCATTCAAGGAGACAGAGCCTGCGTCAAAGCAACAGTTAAACTTCTGCAACATCAGGCTCCAAGCTCTGTCTTCCACTCGGCTCTGCTGCCATCAAGCCTGTTTGTATTTTTTATTTTAATGTCCAACAAGAAAAAGAACACTTTATTTTTAATCTTAAAAATGTTTAAAAGTGTCACTTTGATGTAATGTATTCCCACCTAGTAAAAAGGCCTGCGTTTTAACGAGACACTTTATTCCAGCAATCCATCAGAAACTGGAAGCGGACGGAACGGAAAAAGTAGAAGGATCCATGACGCAAAAACTGGAGAATGTACTGAACAGTGAGTTTTGTCCTTCCAGCAGCAACTATTTATGGACTTTGGGCTTTCTAACAAGCTTTAATGTATTCCTAGGAATATGGAGCAGAGGAGAAAGCGGTGAAGTCCTGCTTGATGGTAGTGATTTGGTGAAATAAGCAGCAGCTTTTGGCATGAGGCTCAGCAGTGCTTCTGATAACAGATGAAATGAAGATATTTTAAGACATTCACTTTAGCTGAATTGTGGTGGTGTCTTCATTTTGAGTGGATAAAGGAAACAGAGGAGTTACATGGATAAACAGAACAGTGAAAGCATGAATGCAGCTAAATATCAGGACTAAGAAGTTTGATTAAAAGAGGGAAAACCAACCCTAAACCAAGCTGTTTGCAATAACAAAGTCTATTAAGAGAATCTTTTCCAATTAATATTCTATCATTTGGGCTACTTGGAATCAACATTCAAAGGTTGGACCAGATGATCCTTGAGGTCCCTTCCAACCTTGCATCCTGCAATTCTGTGCCTTAGAACCTTTGAAAATCCAGCAGTCAGTGCTTCCTTTTCTCTCGCTGTATTAGCTGTAAGCTTGCACTGAGAGACTGAATGTGCTGCAGTTGAGTTTGTTTCATCAGATCAAAAAAGTCTTTTTTTTTTAATTCTGGGACTTCAGCCAAAATAATTTGACTTTGTTTCATTGTGATTTTTTTCACAGAGGAAGGGATGTTTCCCTTACTGCTGTATCAATAAGCAGGAATGACATGCAGATAGCTGACTCAGTGTTGGAAAAGCTGAGTGTGTTTTATGAAATCAAGACAGTGACATGGAAGTTCACTGTTTTTCTTCTCTGGCATGAAGAAAGCAGTGACTGTATGTGTGTTTGTGTGGGGAGCACAAAGAGAGCAGGGGGTTTTAGGAACAGCTCTAGCTCTTTTTTCAGCAGAGATTCAGTAATGCTCACAATAAAGGTATGGTTTGGTTATTGTTATTCTTTCATCTTATTCCCACACCATCTGACAACCCACAAACAAAATCAACGAAGAAACAAAGGGAAAAAAGGAAAACCCAAACAAAAATCCGACAACAACCCAATCAAAACCACCCACAAAAATACTATGTGAAGGTTATGGTGCACGTCTGTGTGCAGAATGTTTGATATGTGTAGGTTATGAAAAGAAAGCATTTGCTGAAGTTCACCAATGCAGTCCTCAGTGTCTGTTTCTATCCTGTGTTGTGCGCTAAGCACAGATTCCTTGGAGGGCCCTTTTCTCTTGTGCAAATTGTGTGACAGCCCTGGAGTGAAAAAGCAAAGCTGTAGGTCTGTGACATTGCCCTCCATGCACTAATCTGAGACAAATCACCTATAATATCTACTCACTGTTCCATTGGATATCTGGTGGCTGCAGTCTGTATGTAGATAATGCCTTTTTTCATCGGGATCTGTTGAGGAACCTGTGCCAGGCACTTCAGAGCGGTATTAGGTTTGGCTCTGCTGAGAAAAGAATTGGCTGCTTTCCTCCTGATACTTTGCAAGTCATGACATGGAGGAGAGGCAGGGAAGTAGGAACACAAGGATTTAAAAAGAGTAAATAAAACTATGCAAAGGAGTTTAGGATCAAAGCTTTGTTTCTTGTCTGACCATTGAAAAGCTTGAGTTAACAGGGGCTGCTTTCAGAATCTCTACTTGTATTTTAGGTTTTTCTGGACTATAGGTGCATATTTTGAGAGAGAACTGATGTTGTGAGCTTGATCCAAAATCCTGAGAATGAAGATGCTTTCTGCAACATCTCCATGTGTATTAAGAACATTCCAAGTTATTGGACTGAGTTGGCCTGGGATAGCAGAAGCACAATCTGGTGTTATAGGTGGAGTTTTGCTAAATGGTCCACTTCATTGCTAAACAAGCTATTAAATGCAGATTCAAAAAGCATGGTGTGTTACAATGAATGTCACCAAGAAGTGTATCTTAAAGGAGGTCCATGAAGTGCCATTTTGTGATGTTTTTTGTCAGGTTCTGTGAAAGACAAGAAGTTTAGTTTCAAGTGGGAAAAAAAAATATGCACACAGTAAGTAAATGAATCATCTATTTTGAAAACATAGGGAGTCAACATGGACCTGAATTTTTATCCATGGATTATATGGGTCTTAGTTATTCAGTAATCAAGGGCTAGTGTTGATGTAGAAAGGATTTGGAGGGGTGAGGAGGGAAGTATGTCCTTGAAAAAGACAAACCTGTTTGCATGAAGTACTGAATGTCATTTAGACACTAATGAGTAATCTCAATATATTTCAATTTCTATGGAAGACAGAGAAAGTGCCCTTAGAAAAAAGAAAAAGTGAAGTTTTTTTTACTTGAATTGAGGATTTCTACAGTAAATGAATTCATAGAAAGATGAAGAGATGTAGCATTTAACTAAAGGTGGGAATTGCTACCCTCCTGCAATTGCCAGCTGCCATTTGAAAACATTAGCACTGAACTAAACCCAACCTTTTGTGAATGTGACTTTAATTCCCAGAATTAGTACATTATTTCCTGGCTGTTAAAAGAATGGCCACACAACATATGAATTCAAACAAAACAAATGGTACTTGCTAGAAGGATTTACCAAACAAGAATTAATTGTAACCTCAAGGACAAAAAATCATACTTTGTATGTCAGTGGCCAGCTAGCTGTTTGCACTGCGCATTTCTCCTTCATGGATTAAAGTTTTCCAGGCTAAACAGCATGCAGCAGAAAGAGTTGTCCTGACAGAGCTCTTTTTACATCAAGGCTTCAAAA
The DNA here is from genome assembly GCF_015220805.1 of Pogoniulus pusillus. Taxonomy (NCBI): domain Eukaryota; kingdom Metazoa; phylum Chordata; class Aves; order Piciformes; family Lybiidae; genus Pogoniulus; species Pogoniulus pusillus. Next base: position 17,675,100 of record NC_087284.1, read on the forward strand.
TTTCAGCAGAGTTTAAACATTATTTAGCTATAACAATTATTTTACAAAGACTACTTTTAACATGAGCTGGCCACCCACGGTGCTGACGGGGGAAAATGGCATGCAAGCCACCCAGCGAGACTGATGTAACTGGCTTCATCTTTGCTTAAAGTGTAGTCACTAGACCAGATAATGGAGAAACTGCTACATGAAACAATCAAAAAAAGGCCCAAACAATTCCACTTTTTTTTTCATTTTCTCTTTTTGTCTGTGTGTGTTAGTTGAACATAAGTCACAAGTTGAAACATGCAGATGGTTGCGTGCAGCGTAAATCTGCCCTCTCTGTAAATGAAACTCCGTTATGCTGTGTGAGGAAATGAGCCTTACTACAAAACATTCTGATCTTTTTTAGGCTGGATAGCAAAGGGTTTAAGGCTGTGTTTTTACTGTGTTTCTTGAAGGGTATTCAGACAGTGTAGAAACCTAACTGCATGGAACTGTTGACCAGGGATTGATACTGCTGGTGACAAAGCCAGTGACATGAAGGCAATTCGTGTTTGTTCTATTACAGCCCAACAGCTAATTAGACTATTTTCAGTCATGCCTTTGTCTTCAGCATTTGGTACTTTTAAGTGACTCAGATGTCAAATACTGTTGTTAACTTTAAACCCTTATCTTGAAAACACACAAAACGTTATTTCCAAACCCCAATGATAACTCTTCGAGCCATAACATTAATTAATATCATGAAATTGATCAATTCTTTGAGAAAGAAAACTTTCTGTGGCTTTTTTGAATATTCTGAGCTGCATAATTTAGCTGTGAAACGCAGAGCTGGAGCCAAAGCAAACTATAAAGTATCTGCAGTCAAGTTAAAAGTTGGAAATAGGGAAGAGTGATTGTTTTTAATTGCACAGGGGTCTTACCACATGAAAATGGTAAGTGGTTTGCTTTGAAATCGGATTTCATCCCTTGTAAAAAGTTAACACAGTTGGACTGAAAACCCTAGAAATTCAGTTACTCTTTTGCTGTAAAATAACCTGACTGACTCATTAAAACGAGGAAGATCTGGGTGTCATTTTAAACTCTGCCTTTTCTTTTCACCATTTTAAAACCAGGAGCCAGCAACACAGCAGACACTTTATTCCAAGAAGTGCTGGGTCGTAAGGACAAAGCTGATTCAACAAGAAACGCACTTAATGTTCTTCAGAGGTTCAAATTTCTTTTCAACCTTCCCTTGAATATTGAAAGAAATATCCAGAAGGTATATACAATCCCCTGTAATCCTCTAAAAACACTTCTCTCTTTGCTGAAATCAGCCCCTTGCGTTTTTCTTGACAAGTAGAAATGTTTCTTGTTTATGTGTCTGTGTTTGTTTGTTTTCTTTTAAGGGTGATTATGATGTGGTTATTAATGACTATGAAAAAGCCAAGTCACTCTTTGGAAAGACAGAGGTTCAAGTATTCAAAAAATGTAAGAAATTAATTTTGTTGTTTAATGCCTTTTCTTTTCCTTTCTTTCTTAAAGCACATAATAGTCTAAAGAGCTTTATGTGGGCTTTACATGCATTTTAATCACTAGGAATTATCACAGTATCACAGTATCACCAAGGTTGGAAGAGACCTCACAGATCATCAAGTCCAACCCTTTACCACAGAGCTCAAGGCTAGACCATGGCACCAAGTGCCACGTCCAATCCTGCCTTGAACAGCTCCAGGGATGGCGACTCCACCACCTCCCCGGGCAGCCCATTCCAGTGTCCAATGACTCTCTCAGTGAAGAACTTTCTCCTCACCTCCAGCCTAAATCTCCCCTGGCACAGTCTGAGGCTGTGTCCTCTCGTTCTGGTGCTGGCCACCTGAGAGAAGAGAGCAACCTCCTCCTGGCCACAACCACCCCTCAGGTAGTTGTAGACAGCAATAAGGTCACCCCTGAGCCTCCTCTTCTCCAGGCTAACCAATCCCAGCTCCCTCAGCCTCTCCTCGTAGGGCTGTGCTCAAGGCCTCTCCCCAGCCTCGTCGCCCTTCTCTGGACACACTCAAGCATCTCAGTGTCCCTCCTAAACTGGGGGGCCCAGAACTGAACACAGTACTCAAGGTGTGGTCTAACCAGTGCAGAGTACAGGGGCAGAATGACCTCCCTGCTCCTGCTGACCACACCATTGCTGATGCAGGCCAGGGTGCCACTGGCTCTCTTGGCCACCTGGGCACACTGCCCAGAGGTTTTCTGAGCCATGTGAAATTGCAGCTGATTTTATTTACTCTTTAAGGTTTGATATTCCTGGACATTAAAACAAGTCACCGTAACTAAAATGTGACTCGAGGTATCTTTCACTGGCATATTGCTGGAGAGACTTTGCAGTCCATTTTCTGTTCCTGCAGAACTGTTGTACACACAGCTTTCAGACGTGGCTTGCTAGCAAATGACTTCTACAGATTTCCACATCAACTCCAGAAGTGGCCTTCCTGTGGCCTTTCAGTATCTGAAGGGGGCCTACAAAAAAGCTGGGGAGGGACTTTTTAGACTATCAGGTAGTGACAGGACTAGGGGGAATGGAGCGAAGCTGGAGATGGGTAGGTTCAGATGGGATGCGAGGAGGAAGTTGTTTAGCATGAGAGTGGTGAGAGCCTGGAATGGGTTGCCCCATCCCTGGAGGTGTTTAAGGCCAGGCTGGATGAGGCTCTGGCCAGCCTGATCTAGGGTAGGATGTTCCTTCAAACAAGCACACCATGGCAGGGGTGGTTGGAACTAGATGCTCCTTGTGGTGCCTTCCAACCCTGACTGATTCTATGATTCTAAGTATCTACTGTCTTAGAAAAACAGTGTTAAGTTCCAGTTTGTACCAGGCATTGGATTTATTTCCTCTCCCTACCCCTAGATTATGCTGAAGTTGAAACCAGGATTGAAGATTTAAGAGAACTTCTGTTGGATAAGCTGCTCGAAACTCCATCAACATTGCATGATCAGAAACGTTATATCAGGTAATCCAGTGTCTCCAGCAGGCATGTGGTGTCAGATGTGTCTTTCAGTTGTTTCCCTAAACAAGGGGGTGATTGGGTTTATTATGATTTCCATGCTGATGTTAAAGCTGTAAGCAGAGCAGCTGAGATTTTATGACTAAGTAATTGCAATGGATTGGTACTCGCTGACTGAAAAAGTGCTTGAAGAAGAATAATTTCATCAAGAATAATTGAATTTGATTTAAAAATATCTTTTAAGAGGTGTTTAGATTCTGTTGCTTTCTCCAAACCAACACAGTGCAAACTGTGTCTGAAGCCATCGCTCCCAGGCTGCAGATCTCAAAACAGATTCATTATTAACTTGCCTTATGATTTATCTTGGCTTGCTGTTTAAAAGCAGTCATCCTCAGTCAGATAATAGGGAGTTTTTAATCCAGACTCTTGCTTAAGTTTGTTTTTTCTCTCTTACTACTCAGCTGAAATAATGTAGTCCATTTATATTTCCTGAACATGAACCAGTTCCCCAGTTTTCACTGGCATTCCTACATCTTCTGTCATTCACAAAGCTGTTGTCAAAGTGTGTTGTAAGGCATACTGGCAGGAGCTGGTTTGCCAGTGGAATGGGCTGCCCAGGGAGGTGGTGGAGTCACCGTCCCTGGAGGTGTTCAAGAAAAGCCTGGATGAGGCACTTGGTGCCATCGTCTAGTTGATTGGACAGGTTTGGGTGCTAGATTGGACTGGATGATCTTGGAGGTCTCTTCCAACCTGGTTGATTCTATGATTCTAGGAATAGTGTAGCCAGCAGGACTAGGGATGTAATTCTGCCCCTGTACTTGGCACTGGTGAGGTCTTATCTTGAGCACTGTGTGCAGCTCTGGACCCCCTTACTGTAAGAAGAATACTGAGGTGCTGGAGTGGGTCCAGAGGAGAGTGATGAGACTGGTGAGGGGGCTACAGGGAAAGTCTGATGAGGAGAGGTGAGGGAACTGGGGCTGTTCAGCGTGGAGAAGAGACTTAGAGGAGACCTTATCACTCTCTACAACTACCTGAAGGGAAGTTGTAGTCAGGTGGGGGTTAGGTTCTTATCCCAGGCAACTTGTGACAGGACAAGAGGGCATGGCCTGAAGCTGCACTAGGGAATGTTTAGGTTGGATATTAGGAAGCACTTCCTCACAGAAAGGGTGATCAGGCACTGGAATGGACTGCCCAGGGAGGTGGTGGAGTCACCATCCCTGGAGGTCTTTAAGAAAAGATTGGATGCTGCACTTGGTGGAATGGTTTAGCTGATGTCATGGTGTTAGGTTATAGGCTGGACTTGATGATCTCAGAGGTCTTTTCCAGCCTCACTGATTCTGTGGCCTTCTTGTACTGACAGATATTGATTTGCTTTATGTTCCTTGGAGCCAAACTCTAGAGTTCTCCAGAGCATTTGATGTAAGGAAGGTTTTTAGTTTGGGGGCATTATTTGCACTCCTTTTGTGGCTTCACTTTTATCAGTTACCTTAAAAGACATAGCCCAAACATGTTGTGTGAGAAGTACCCTCAATATTCTGCCATTCCTGTGAGGTCTCCAATGTTTTGTACACTCGCCAGGCCCAGCTGCACAATACAAAGCACACAGATGTGGAGTTATTGAGTTCTAATGAATTGACAAATTAACAGAATCCCAGCAAACACTGATTAAATCAATTCCACCACTCCAGGGGTAGTAATGTGGTTATACTATTGTGAGTCTTCTGGAGGCAAGGTGTGAGGAAGGCTCTCTTCAGGTAAAAGGAAGTCATCAAAATCTGACCTGTAAAATCATTTGCATAAACCCTGCTATTTTATGAGGGTTTATTTTCTTCCTTCATATATTTATTTGGTATGTGCCCAACATCTACATCTGAGCAAGACCTGAAACACTGTGGCTTTTCCTTTCAGATAGTGTTTATGATTAGGCTTCAATTCATATTTTCCTCTCATTTTATTATGGTATTTCTTACAAGAGTGCCCACTGACAGGACAAGGGGAAATGGATTTAAATTGAAGGAGAATAGGTTTAGATTGGATCATTGGAAAGAATTCTTCAGTACAAGGGTGGCAAGACTGTGAAATGGATTGTTCAGAGAGTTTGTGGATGCTCCCTCCCTGGAGATGTTCGTGGCCAGGTTGGATGGGACCTGAAATAACCTGGTCTAATTGAGCAGTGTCCCTACCCAGGGAAGGGAAGTTGGATCTCTGAGGTGTCTTACAGCCTAGGCCATTCTATGTTTCCACGATTTACACTGGTAATTATTTTATACTACACAGGCACAAGAAGGATGTGGACCTGAGGGAGCAGATCCACAGGAGGCCACAAAAACGCTGTGAGGGCTGGAACCCCTCTGCTGTGAGGATAGGCTGAGAGAGTTGGAATTGTTCAGCCTGGAGAAGAGAAGGCTTTTTGGGAAGACTTTATTATGGGCTTTCAGTACTTAAATGGGCCTATAAGAAAGATGAGGACAGATATTTTAGCATTTAGTTGTCACAGGACAAGGGGTGGTGGTTTTAAACTAAAACAGGAAGATTCAGACTAAACAGATGTTTTTATGCTGAGGGTAGGGAGATACTGGCCCAGGTTGCCAAGAGAGGTGGTGGATGCCCTTCCCTGTCCCAGGTCAGGTTGTCTGGGGCTCTGAGCAACCTGCTGTAGTTGAAGATGTCTCTGCTGACTGCGTGGAGATTAGACTAAATGACCTTCCAAGGTTCCTTTCAACCTAAACCAGTCTATGATAATGACAGTCATGACACAGCTTACACTTAACAAGCAAGGTAATTATTTACTGTTTTGTGTCTAAGCAAAGACTGAAGACCCCCTAAATGCTAAGGGAGGTGTTTGCAACCTATAAACACCTCCTTGTCAGAATGGTTGCTTGTGTAATTTTCTCATCCTCCCCAAACAATCCTACTTTGGCAGTTTGTTTTTTGTTCAAGTACTGCAGACAGTTCTCAAAGATGAGAGAACTTTGCAGCACCCTCCTGGTGAACACTGAATATTATTCTAGTAATGCAGCATTTGCAAAGGTGTTAAACATTCCCTGTGCTGCTTCAGACGATCAATCTGTGCTTCACCTCGAGCATCTTGAATTGCTTCGTCTCTGCCAAGTCTCATCAATGTGGAATGTAATGGAGTGCAATAAATAGTAGAACAGGTAGCTTTTTGAATGCTCTGTGGTAGACAATGATACTTCTGTGCTCTATTAGAAGGCAGCTGGTATGACTTCAAATGCTTTCCTGAAAGACAAGAGGCTATTTTGCTTCTCTGTATTAGAAGCCCAAATCCTTTTTGTTAACTCTCTCCCTGCTCCTGGAGTTTTTCTCAGACTGTGTGTGCACATCCTGATGCAAAAACAGAATCACAGAGTTTGAAACACTTTAAAACAAGATAAAAACTTGAGGAGATAGTGTGGTGGGTTAGAAACTTCACACACACACATGCTATTGGAATTTACCAGACTAGCTCAGACGGCTTGGAAGTAAGACAAAGCTTTATCTATAGCAAAGCAAAATTTACAAGCATATACACACAATATATTTACAAGTATTTATAGTTATATACAAATAAGAAATAACACAGAAATCCAAACTCCCTCCCAGACAAATAAAGCTGCCCAGAAAGGACTCAAAGCTGCTCTCTTTTTCTCCCTCCACTTTTCCAGACAGACAAACAAAACAACCAGCACAGCTTACTTTGTTTTCTGTTAGCCAAGATTAGTAGAAAAGATATTAGAGCAGAGTGAGAAGGAAGCAAACAGATCAAGCATCTAAGACCAGAATGGGACAAATTGTTGATATTTTGGCTATTTATCCCTCTCAGCAAACCAATGAATGATATAGTAGAAGAGATATTAGAGCAGAGTGAGAAGGAAGCAAATAGATCAAGCATCCCAGACCAGAATGGGACAAATTGTTGATATTTTGGCTATTTATCCCTCTCAGCAAACCAATGAATGATATAGTAGAAGAGATATTAGAGCAGAGTGAGAAGGAAGCAAATAGATCAAGCATCCCAGACTAGAATGGGATAAATTGTTGATATTTTGGCTATTTATCCCTCTCAGTAAACCAATTGAATGATATAGTAGAAGAGATATTAGAGCAGAGTGAGAAGGAAGCAAATAGATCCAGCATCCCAGACCAGAATGGGACAAATTGTTGATGTTTTGGCTTTTTATCCCTCTCAGCAAACCAGTGAACAATATAGACTTCATCATTATTTTCTTTTTCCAACCAATGATCTAATTTCTCTCATTAAAATATTCCAATTAGCCTCAAACCAGCACAGCTTGGTTTATGTTTGTGCGTGCATATGGTAAAATTAATGACTGCCAAAAATTAATGGCTTCTTTTACAGGGTTAACCCTTCACAGTGTCACAGTATCATCAGGGTTGGAAGAGACCTCACAGATCATCAAGTCCAACCCTTTACCACAGAGCTCAAGGCTAGACCATGGCACCAAGTGCCACGTCCAATCCTGCCTTGAACAGCTCCAGGGACGGCGACTCCACCACCTCCCCGGGCAGCCCATTCCAGTGTCCAATGACTCTCTCACTGAAGAACTTTCTCCTCACCTCCAGCCTAAATTTCCCCTGGTGCAGCTTGAGGCTGTGTCCTCTCATTCTGGCGCTGGCCACCTGAGAGAAGAGAGCAACCTCCTCCTGGCCACAGCCTCCCCTCAGGTAGTTGTAGACAGCAACTTCAGGGGGAGTGACCTTGAACCTGACCCTAGGTGGTCTTGACCCCTCCCCTGGGGTGGGTCTGAACACTACCAGGTGATGGTTAGCCCACTCCTGTCGAAAGGTCTATAAAAGCAGGAGAGCTCCCTGTTCTCTCTCTCTCTGTGCTCCCTGCATCCCTGCTTACCAGCAGCACCATCCTGTTCCTCTTTATTTTACCATGTGGCCATCACCCACGAGGCAGACAAAGCCATTTCCATCAAAAATCTGGTTGTATTTACACATTTTGTATTCATTTTCCCTTCCCTATACCTTTGTAACTTCCCTACCTCAGATACCTTTTTAATTTATTGTTAAACTACTTTCCTTTTCTAACTTCCAAATCAGAGTGAGATGATTTATTTGAGTGTGCTTACCTTTTCCTCTCTCTACAGCTAATTCCTTTCTTTCAGGAAAGAAGGGGGAAGAAGGAAGGGCACTCTATAAAATTGTTATGGGCTCCATCAAATAGATTTGAGTCTCTGGGAATTTAAATGAGAACCAAGACACTTCTGTACCTGTTGGGGTCACATGATGATACAATCAAGACATATAAAGTGGGAAGAAAACCACCACATTTTATGTGCTTGAGATGTCATCACTGATTCCAAGTGTAACACGGAGGACTGAAGTGCAGCCTTGGCTGATAAACAGCTTGGTATCCCAAGGACTTTATTAGAGCACAACTGAAAATACATATTAATGTGCTCTTAAATAGATATGGGTTGGTTTGTTTCTACATGTTTTTTTGATTCAATTTTGCTTCATTAGATGAGGAGAGGCGGATACAAAGCTTCTGTCTGTATTTTAGGCATTGGTTAGCCTGGAGAAAAGGAGGCTCAGGGCAGACCTCATTGCTGTCTACAACTACCTGAAGGGAGGCTGTAGCCAGGTGGGGTTGGTCTCTTCTTCCAGGCAACCAGCAACAGAACAAGGGGACACAGTCTCAAGTTGTGCCAGGGAAGTATAGGCTGGATGTTAGGAGGAAGTTGTTGGCAGAGAGAGTGATTGGCATTGGAATGGGCTGCCCAGGGAGGTGGTGGAGTCACCATCCCTGGAGGTGTTGAAGCAAAGCCTGGCTGAGGCACTTAGTGCCATGGTCTAGCTGACTGGCTAGGGCTGGGTGCTAGGTTGGACTGGCTGATCTTGGAGGTCTCTTCCAACCTGGTTGATTCTATTGTATGATTCTATTCTATTCTATGAGCATATCTTAACAGCTATTTTGGAATTCTGTTTTACTGAGGCTTTTCTTGTGTCAAGGCAGAGCTGTGATTTTTGGACTGGCTTTTGCAGATATCTTTCTGATCTTCATGCTCCCGGGGACCCTGCTTGGCAGTGCATTGGTGCTCAACATCAGTGGATTCTGCAGCTCATGCACAACTGCAAGGAGAGCTACGTTAAAGAACAAAAAGGCAAGGATATATTTTTGGTTTATATATATTTGACACTTAGGAATTTGGCATTGCCTTTTATTTGACAAGTTTTAGTGTACAAATGGTATTGGAGTGTTTTTCCCATCAATTTTTGATAGCTCTTTACAAAGTTGAATACCAACTTCTGTTTTTTTCTTCTTTATTCTATTACAGAAACAAAACAGCAGTTGGAGTTTTCTTCTTTGTTTAACTTAGGACTTTTAAACTCTTTACATAGGAAAAGCATTAAATTTCAATCACTTAAGTTTACTGTCTTCCAGAAATACTTCTTTGAGGTCACATGAAGTTTGGATGGTTGTCTGAATATGCCAGTTAGATTTCTTTGTCACAAGATATGCCATTAGCATATGGGTATGCAGGCCATGGGGTATGGTGGAATAAAGTGGAATTTCTTCATATGCAGTGAACTATAATTTGGTATTCTCCTGTTCTTTCTTGGTGTGCATTTTAAAAGTCCATATTACACTGTTTGGGCTCAGACCCAAATGGGATATTCAGGCACTGTTATGTCAAGACCAGTGTGAGTCCCAGAATCCCAGCATGGTCAGGGTTGGAAGTGTCCTGTGGAGGTCGAGTCTAACACTTCTGCTAAAATAGGGTCACTCAGCACAGGTTGCCCAGGATCACAATGTCCAGGGAGGTTTGGAGTCTCTCTAGAGAAGGAGACTTCACAATCTTTGTGGGCAGCCTACTCCAGTGTTCTGGCACCCTCACAGGAAACAAGTTTTTCCTCCTGTTCAGGTGGAATCTCCTGGGTTCCAGTTTGTGCCTATTGTCCTTTGTCTGGTCTCTGGGCACTGGTGAAAGTAGTGTGACCCCATTCTCTTGCCCCCTGCCCTTTAGCTATTCATCAGCATTGACAAGATCCCCTCAGTCTGCCCTTTTCATGGCTAAAGAGCTCCAGGTTTCTCAGCCTTTCTTCCTGAGAGAGATGCTGCAGTCCCCCCAGCATCTTTGCAGCCTCCACTACACTCTCTCTAATTATTCAGTGTCTCTCTTGAACTGGGGAGCACCCAGTACACAACAGTACTCCAGATGGGGCCTCACTGGGGCAAAGTAGGAGAGGGGGGGATATGCTGGTCATACTTTTCTTAATGCACTCCAGGAGGACGTTGGCCTTCTTGACCAAGAGGGCACATTGCTGACTCCTGGTTAACTTGTCATCCACCAGCAGTCCCAGGGCCTTCTCCACAGAGGTGTTTTCCAGCAGGTCACTCTCTAACCTATACTGATACAGGGAGTTGTTCCTCCCCAGATACTTCAATAAAGGCCAAATTGCTATTATTACTCCACTTGTATTCTCTTTGTCTGCCAGTGTTGCTCACAGGATCACAAAATGTTAGGGGTTGGAGAAGGAAGTCCAAAGACCATTGAGTCCTCCCCCCCCTACCAAAGCTGGGTCAGCTAGGGCAGGCCACACAGGAACACATTCAGGCAGGTTTTGAAATTCTCCAGAGGAGACTTCACAGGTTCTGTGAGCAGCCTGTTCCAGTGCTTCATCATCCTCACTGCACAGAAGCATCAACTTATGTTGAGGTGGAACTTCTTGTGTTCTAGAATTCTGGCATAATTACCTCTCTCACCCTGCTGGCAAGAAATGTATAGGTCTTGCTTTGAAGTCTGGGATGGATGTTAGGAAGAAGTTCTTCCCATAGAGAGTGATTTGCCTTTGGAATGAGCTGCCCAGGGAGTGGTGGAGTCACCATCCCTGGAGGTGTTCAAGCAAAGCCTGGATGAGGCACTTAGTGCCATGGTCTAGTTGAGTGGCTAGGGCTGGGTGCTAGGTTGGACTGTCTGATCTTGGAGGTCTCTTCCAACCTGGTTGATTCTATGAACTCCACTACCAGTTAAAATGATCCATCTCAAGAGTGTGCTTTCAAAACGGAACAGGTGGGAGGCTCTTGGCCTGGCATTTCCAGTAGTAACATCTGGCAACTGGATGTTCAGATCAGAAAACAACAAGTAGTACCTTGTTTCTTTGGAAGTACCATCAAGTTTGCTGTTTCTGAAATGAGTAGGCATGTTGGAGCTTGCCCTCTGGCAGCTTACAGGTAATTCCTATGCTCAAACTGGTGCATGTCTATCCCAAACCAAATAAGGTGTTGCATTCTGAGTTGGAGCTGCTGCAGAAATGTGCTGTGAAATTGCTGCAGGATGCATAAGCTGTCCTCAGCAGAGGATACAACATCAAGCATACAGTTCATAGGGTGCATGGTACGTGACATCAACATCAGTAAGTTCTAGCTTAAAGTGTGCAGAGACCATCTTTGTTCCATACTGTGAAGTGCTGTGGGACCAACTGGATGCCAGGTTGGTTTCTTGGCCTCTTAGTCAAAATTCAGAATGGTCCAAAATCTCCCCATCTTTCCTCCCCAACCAAACTCTGAGACCCCACCGTCAGCCCTGCAAAGTCCACCTGTCAGGAGCAAATCTCACTTGTAAATGGCTGTGAGAAACAATTCTGAGCTTTCTTTTTCTCCTCTCACTCAAAAAAAGTTACAGAGGCATCTCCCAGCTTCTTAGTATGACAAATAGAGGCATGAAGATACTGAGTCCTGAAAGCTCTGCTCCTCTAGTAATCTACATAGTAATTTTGATATGCAGCCTCCAGGAAATGAATGGAAAATATGTCTGGATTCTGAGTCTTGCCTTGAAAAATCTCAGCCTGTTTGGTGTTTTCCCTTGCAACAGGTCTGCTTGGCCTTAATATCAAAGGGGCTGATTGTGTTAGCAGTTTTGTTTGGCCAAGGAGGAGGAGTTTAAATTACTTGACTGGCCACTAAATGCCCCTTGATGGGTGGGCAGAGGCCAATGGGATGAGATTTAACAAGGCCAAGTGCAGGGTTCTGCACTTTGGCCACAACAACCCCAAGCAGCACTACAGGCTGGGGACAGAGTGGCTGAGAGCAGCCAGGAAGAAAGAGACCTAGAGGTACTGGTAGATAGTAGCTGAAGATGAGCCAGCAGTGTGCCCAGGTGGCCAAGAGAGCCAATGGCGTCCTGGCCTGTATCAGGAACAGTGTGGCCAGTAGGACGAGGGAGGTTATTCTGCCCCTGTACTCAGCACTGGCCAGGCCATACCTTGAGTGTGTCTGGTTCTGAGACCCTCAATTCAAGAGAGATGTTGAGGTGCTGGAACATGTCCAGAGAAGGGCAACAAAGCTGGTGAGGGGCCTAGAACACAAACCCTATGAGGAGAGACTGAGGAAGCTGGGGGTGTTTAGTCTGGAGAGGAGGAGGCTCAGGGGTGACCTCATTGCTGTCTACAACTACCTGAAGGGAGGTTGTAGCCAGGTGGGGGTTGGTCTCTTCTCCCAGGCACCCAGCAACAGAAGAAGGGGACACGATCTCAAGTTGTGCTGGGGGAAGTATAGGCTGGGTGTTAGGAGGAAGTTCTTCAGAGAGAGAGTGATTGGCATTGGAATGGGCTGCCCAGGGAGGTGGTGGAGTCACCATCCCTGGAGGTGTTGAAGCAAAGCCTGGATGAGGCACTTAGTGCCATGGTCTAGTTGAGTGGCTAGGGCCAGGTGCTAGGTTGGACTGACTGATCTTGGAGATCTCTTCCAACCTGGTTGATTCTGTGATTCTATGAAACAAACACTGATTTTATATAGATTCTATTAAATAGCTGATCAAATGTCAACAATTTTCTTCTGTCCTTTCATGTGGTCCTTATTTGAAGTATTTTAAGTACAGACTGTAAAATATTCAAGAATTGATCCTAGTTGGTGGAATCCCACACTTAGTATCTAGTAGGACAAAGGAAGATTGCTAAATGCCCTTTTTCCTTCCTGCAGATCTTTAATTTTGCTATACACCAGATGGGAGATGAAAAAAAAAAACAACCAAAAAGAACTCTCAGAATTAGTTTTAACTGCCAAGTAGAATAATGGTGATTGTGGTCAGAGGCATGGAATGTGTTTTAATCTACTTCACTAGATGGTTTCTAACAGGAAAAGTGTGGGTTTTTACTCAGAGATACCAAATCGGTTCTGCAGGAGACTTTGAGGAATCTAATCAACTTAACCAAGTTAGAAATGTGATTTATATGGTCATAAATTCACAGGCTATTTTAAGAGAAAGTAGTAATACATTTTCAAACATTAAACTCCTCTACTTTAAAAACATGCTTCCAAAAAGAGATTCTTTCATGTATCAGGCGTTTGAAGGAAGAGGTGAGTCCATAAGGCTGATACTGGAATGAAAAGGGTATTAAAGCTTTTTCTGTGTTTCCCTTTTAACAGCAGGGATAATGAACCTTGTTTCTAGCAATTTCTTCATACTGCCTAAGCTGAAATTAGCAGTGACTCCAGTCCCACCTTGAACATAGCAACAATTTCTGACCATTCTTAGCTTAGTAGTTCTAACCTTGGGTCTGCGGGTTCAGACTGACTCAGACCAAACTTTCCAGCACAGTAACCTTCAACCTCAGCAGCAAATTTGCTCTATTTTTGTATTTGTGCTCAAATTTTCAGGTTTCAGCTGAGTTTGTGCCAAAGTGTTTTGCTGCTGGGTTATTAGTTTTCACAAGCAGAGCTGCGCTCTGAGTTATTAAATGTGACTTTTACTACCTGAAATGGATTTGGGATTAAACAAAAGCCTTGGCTTCTCTTACCTGGAAAAGTCTCTTTTGAGAGCTCTATTAGACATTCTGGATGGGATTCTTGAGGCTGGATCTCAATCAGTAAATAATATCAAAGAATTTATTTGCTGGCCATGATGTATTCAGGGAAGAAAGGTTAATATTGCAGTTATTTGCTAAACTAGTTAAAAGCCAAACCTAAGTGAATTCCAAGGGGAACTGAAGAAAAATTCAGTCACTGCTATGGCAAAAGCCAACAGCATACCTTGGGACAAAATAATTCCAGTTCTCTCCACACCACTAGGAGTCTGACTCTTTAGTCATTACAACTTCAGTAATTTAGTTTTCTTATTCAGAAATAGTATCTGCACTTAGTGCCATGGTCTGCTTGAGTGGCTAGGGCTGGGTGCTAGGTTGGACTGGATGATCTTGGAGGTCTCTTCCAACCTGGTTGGTTCTATGATAAATTCTATGTTTTTTAAGATACCTCATCCAGGCCACTGGGGCAAATCCTTAAGACTGATAAGGCAAAAAACTAATTTTCTGCATCCTCTGGAGCTTCTTTATTGCTGTCTAATGATTGAACTCTTCTTAAGAACTACTTTCAGTGTTCTCCTAAACATAGTTGAAAAATGGAGTGAGTCTAATACATGTGCTGAGGTGGTTGAAGGTACTGTCAGAAAGTCTTGTATTAGGGGTGTATTTAAATACATGTTTATCATAGAATCAACCAGTTTGGAAGAGACCTCCAAGGTCATCTAGTCCAACCTAGCACCCAGCCCTCTCCAGTCATCTAGACCATGGCACTAAATGCCTCATCCAGTCTTCTCTTGAACATCTCCAGGGATGGTGACTCTACCACCTCCCTGATCCGAATGTGAATCCTTCACTCTCAGTAGTACTATCACATGAAAAGTTTAACAAGCAACAGAAAAACAACCTCTGTGCATGATTATTACTAGAGATTAAGTCAATTTTGTAGAGATACTTTGCAGTTCTGTGTCTTAGAACTGTAAAGGATCATAGTATAGCACAGTTTGTGATGAAACCTGAAGGGAGGAACTGGGCTGTAATGGCCTTTTTTGGGGGGGTTAGCAGAAATCCTGTGTGAGGCTGTAATGTCCTTTTTTTCAGGGGTTAGCAGAAATCCTGTGTGTTTCAAATACTGTCTGTTTTAAATGAATTCAGCATGTGTTAACATTAACTACCCAAAGCTGAAAGGTGTATCAAGCTGTGTTAGGCTTTGTCAGTTGATTTGTCAGCGTGACTTTAAAAAGCTGAGAGCAACCAACAGCAAATTCTTCAGCTGGGTGTTCCCTTGGATTTTAATTGACAGTTATTAATCAGTAATCTAATAATCCAATAAGTAATCTAATAATCAGTTAATTGGTTGTGTTTATTTTGATGGGAGAAAGTATGAGGGGGAGTTTTCTCAAGCCATTTGTCTGAAGTACTTCACAGCAGAATTTTAGAGCATATATCCCTTGAGGAATATCTCTGCAGAATCATGAAATATAGTATGGGTTGAAATGGACCTCCAAGGGTCATCTAGTCCAACCCCCCCCCCCAAAGTGAGCAGGGACATCCTCCATTAGATCAGGTGGCTCAGACCCTTGTCAACTCTGACCTGGAGTATCTCCAGGGATAGGGCATCAACCACCTCTCTGGGCAACCTGTTCCAGTGTTCCACCACCCTCATGGTAAAGAACTTTCTTCTAACATCATAGAATCATAGAATAATAGGGATTGTGGGGGATCTCCAGAGATCACTGAGTCCAACATGCCTACCAAAGTAGGATCTCCTAGGGCAAGTCACACAGAAATGTGTCCAGGTCTTGAAGTATCTAGAGAAGGAGATGCCACAACCTCTCTGGGCAGCCTTACAGAATACCCATATGTATTCATGTACTATTTCCTCTCAGTCTAAACAACCTTGTTGGTTTACTGATTAATCTTGAATCATGTAGATGAATGTTCCATTACATGCTCAGATGTGGCTGTTGTTACTCACCCATCATTGCCTTTAGCCTGTCTCCTGATCTATAGCAGACTCTCCTCGTTTGTGAGGCGAAGAAAACGCAGGCAAATGATGCTGATAGTATGGAAAGCTTTTGGAATTCAAACCCATGTGTTTTACAGAGTGGGTGAATATGTATCTATGACAAGAGCAAAATCTGCTCTGAAGTACAAGCAGCCAGGACAGGGAGACTGAAAAGCATAGCCAAAATCAGAGTGGAAGCATGAGGCAGTGCAAGGAACACCCAAATCATAAAGCTTCAGTGCTCATGTCCTCGTAGTAAGTCATTCTCCTTCTTCTGTGATGGTCAGATTCTTCCTTTGAAGGTGCAGGTGTAGGCAAAAGACCCATGTACCATAGAGCTCTGTGTGGTTGGAGCTCTAGCTCTGATCATGTAGTAATCATGGTAAATATATGGATTTATTATCTTTTTGTTTTCTTCTGAGTAGAATATTTAAATGGAACAGGCAGTTGTGCTCTTCTGTTGCTTTTGAAGCCTTTTTTTTATCATATGGCTATGAAGTTATTTCCAGAAGCATTATTGTTTTCCTTTTATAAATCTGATCACACCCACTGTTGCTGCATGCTGGAAGGACCAGAAGTAAAGCCAGTTTGCTGCTGTCTTGTTAGAGAAGGGGAGATGCATGAGACTGAACAGACAAGAAAATGAGATGTTTTGAAGGCTGTGACTATAAAGATTAAGCTGGAAGAGCACTGTTACTGCTTAGTTCTCTAGCAAGAAATGATCATAGAATCATAGAATCAACCAGGTTGGAAGAGACCTCCAAGATCAGCCAGTCCAACCTAGCACCCAGCCCTAGCCACTCAACTAGACCATGGCACTAAGTGCCTCATCCAGGCTTTTCTTGAACACCTCCAGGAATGGTGACTCCACCACTCCCTGGGCAGCCCATTCCAATGCCAAATAACTCTCTCTGTGTGAAGAACTTCCTCCTAACATCCAGCCTATACTTCCCCCGGCACAACTTGAGACTGTGTCCCCTTGTTCTGTTGCTGGTTGCCTGGGAGAAGAGACCAATCCCACCTGGCTACAACCTCCCTTCAGGTAGTTGTAGACAGCAATGAGGTCACCCCTGAGCCTCCTCTTCTCCAGGCTAAACAATCCCATGATAAACAGAACTCTGCTGGTATTTCCTTGTATTGGCTCCCTTGTATTGGCTGAAGCCTGATTTGCTGCTTCTGAACTTTGAACTGAAGAGATGTAAATGCCTTGGGACTTTCAATGGACAGTAAATCATTTCCTTCAATTAAGATTTTACGTATTTGTAACTTTTATTGGGTAATTCCCCTATTATTAGGGCATAATTATAGTTTTCCACTCTGGTTTATACTTCCCAGACTTGGAGTGCAGGAAACATGGGAGATATAATGACGTAAAGTGACATGAACATAAACGTAAATAAATGAGGTTCAGTTTAAAATGTGCCTGAGGCACTGGGCAGATAGCCAGAATGAGTTAAGCAATGGGATGCTTAACGTGAGTATTGGGGAAAGAAGCTGTGGAGATTAAGGCTGGTTTCTGTGTGGCCATGGATTATTTGCTTAGATTTTAATAATGGCTTAGGAGGCTTCATCAGTCTTTGAGCTAAAATGAGTAGGGATTCTATTGTAGTTAGCACAGAATTGTCAGGGTTGGAAAAGACCCCAAGGATCATCCAATTCCAAACCCCCTGCCTTGGACAGGGACACCTCACACTAGATCAGGTTGCTCAGAGCCCATCCAACTTGGCCTTACAAACTTCCAAGGATGGGGCTTCCACCACCTCCCTGGGCAACCTGTTCTGATGTCTCACCACAGTCATGGTGAAGAACTTCTTCCTAACATCCAATCTGAATCTACTCACTTCCAGTTTTGCTCCATTCCCCCTAGTCCTGATATTCTAAAAAGTCCCTCACCTACCTGACATTCTAAAATGTTCCTCACCAACTTTCTTGTAGGCCCCCTTCAGATACTGAAAGGGCACAAAGTCTTCTTGGAGCCTTCTCTTCTCCAAACTGAATAGCCTCAACTCTCTCAGCCTGTCCTCATGGGAGAGGTGCTCCAGCCCTCTGATCATCCTCGTGGCCCTTCTCTGTACGTGTTCCAGAACATCCACATCTTTCTTCTAATCCAGTTCCTGAATTGGATGCAGTACTCCAGGTAGAGTAGCAGTGTAGAGAGAAAGAATCACCTGAATCACCTCTCTCGACCTGCTGGCTGCTCTTCTCTTGATACAGCCCAGGATACAATTTGCTTTCTGGGCTTCAAGTGCACACTGGTGGCTCTTAGTGAGTTTCTTATCCACCAGGACCCCCAAGTCCTTTTCTTCAGAGCTGCTCTCAAACCAGTCACTGCCCAGCCTGTATCAGTGCCTGGGATTGCCACAGCCCAGATGCAGGACTCTGCACTTGGTCTTGTTGAAGCTCATGAGGTTGGCATAGGCCCACCTCTCCAGCCTGTGTAAAAAAAGTCTTCATTTCTTAACAAATCTGTCTGAGCTCTGAGGTAATGTTATTAGAATCACAGAATGATTTGGGTTGGAAGGGACCTTCAGGCTCATCTCATTCAAAGTCTCCTTGCTGTTGGCAGGGACACCTCCTACTAGACCAAGTTGCTGAAAGCCCCTTACAACCTGACTTTGAACTTTTCCAGGCTTGGAGCCTCCACACCTTCTCTGGGCAACCTCTTGCAGTGTTTCACCACCCTCATGAATTAAGATTGATTTCTTCCTAATAACTAATTTAAATTGAGCTTTGTCTATTCTGAAGCTGTTATCCCTCATCCTGTCACTATATGCCTTTGTAAAAAGTCCCTTTCTGGCTCTCTTGCAGCCAAATTCAAATACTGGAAGGCAGCTCAGAGGTCTCTCTGGAGCCTTCTCTTTTCTCCAGGCTGAACAACCCCAATTCTCTCAGCCTGTCTTCATAGGAGAGGTGCCCCAGCTCTCAGATCATCTCCATGGCCATCCAATAGAGCTCTAATAATAGATTATAGTGAATTATCTGTCTTTTATTGCCCTCTAGACACTAAAGCTCTCAATGGGAACACTAACACCGTTGTCATGTCAGGTTTTGTGATTGTTTCAGTTGCAAAATATGTGATACACAACCTCTATTAAATATCTTAGCATGAAGATAGCTCTCAAGACAGAATGTAAGTTCAGTGATAATTTTTGTCATAGTTTTTATTGCTGGGAATAAAGAGCTGTTTTGCAGCAATGCACAGATACTGCATAAGTCTCTGCAGGGTTTTTCTGTGCCAGAGTAGCAGCAGCTGTACATGGTGTGAAGTGCTGATGGATGCTTAGACCATGTTGCTCTTCTGTGCCACGCTGAGATTCTCTTCACCTTGCAATGAATGGTCCATCTTTGTTGGATCAGACAGGCCGTCAGGGCTCGTGTCAAAAGGGCCTTTTCAATTTGTTATCCTAGCAGCTGGTTCTCTTCCATTGCCTTTGCTTACTGTACATCTGGAAGAAGGATTCTTGCAGCTGGGAGCCATTTCACGTCTAAACCACATCCCCTGGCCAT
The DNA here is from genome assembly GCF_015220805.1 of Pogoniulus pusillus. Taxonomy (NCBI): domain Eukaryota; kingdom Metazoa; phylum Chordata; class Aves; order Piciformes; family Lybiidae; genus Pogoniulus; species Pogoniulus pusillus. The sequence continues at coordinate 17,694,339 of NC_087284.1, forward strand.
AGCAGAAATACCCTTTTGACAGCAGATGTCAAGCAAACCCTTAATGGGTTATTAATTAAATTTTAAGAAATTAATCTGTAGAGAAATAAGTGCCTGTGTTTGTTTTCTTCTTTTACCACCTGTGTCTGTAACTTGGCTGTGACTTAAGAGTTTTTAGTAGAATCTGACACACTCAGAAGTGCAGGGAGCATTCTTATTTTATATAGTACTTAAAATGATCATAGAATCATGCATTGGAAAAGACCTTAGGATCATCAAACCCAACAACAGATCAAGTCCAACCACATTGTTTACCTATTTACTATTTAAAGTATTATGAGCACAGTAGAATCTGACACAGAAGTGCAGGGAGCATTCTTATTTTATATAGTACTTAAAATGATCATAGAATCATGCATTGGAAAAGACCTTAGGATCATCAAACCCAACAACAGATCAAGTCCAACCACATTGTTTACCTATTTACTATTTGAAGTATTATGAGCACAGTAGAATCTGACACACTCAGAAGTGCAGGGAGCATTCTTATTTTCTATAGTACTTAAAACGATCATAGAATCATGCACTGGAAAAGACCTTAGGATCATCCTATCCATCAATAGATCAAGTCCACATTATTTACCTCTTTAATATTTAAAGTATTATGAGGACAGTGAAATACTGTGATTTGAGAAGCAGACAGCAAATACTGTGGTTAGAAAGCAGAGCAGGTAGTTTAAAATCAAAACTGAGCAGGTTAGTACTGCTGAAGGTCAACTGAGGCTCTTCTATGCCCAGAATTCTACCTCGGTTCCTGCTGTGGTCTTTTTAAGCCCTTATTCGGGCAATTCAGTAAAAGAGAGTTGTTTTCCAAGTTGCTGAAGATCTTCATGTCCACTGCTGCATTTTACTAGTGCTAGTAAAACGACATAGTTTTTATTTCCATGCTGAACCTGAGCTGTTTGGCTCTCTCACTTCAGTGTGTTTTGGCCTGCAGGACTGACAAGGAAAGGATACCCCTAGGCTGCAAAATATTTGGGACACCACTAGAAATAATGTTACCCCTTTGGTGGGAAACAGAAAAGTAGTTTTCAGTGTCATTAAGTCCAGGCTTTGTTACACCAAACCTAAGATTGCAAAAAAAAAAAAAAAAAAAAAGAAAGTCTTTTTTAATGCCTTCCAAAATGTATTTTCCATAGATTCCACTTTCCATAGATTCCACTTTTAATTCTCTGCACTCCTCCCTCTGCTAGAAGCACAACCCAGAAACAGAACCCATTTTTATCTCCCTTGTTAGAAAAAGTCCAATTCCTAACAAACGAAAAGTTAGCAAGAGAAAGTACTCTAGGAAGGAAAAAAAACCCAAACCACACAAAAACCCCTTTGCAAACAGACAACCAACCCCTAACTCGCAGCTGAGCAGGTTAATTTCGGGGGCGATTTCTCCTGCTCGCCTGATTTTCTCGCCCAGACAAATGGCAATTCTCCACGCGGTGTCCTTGAAAGGAATCTTACCCGGGCGATGCCGGCGCAGGCTGCAGGCACTGTGTGTTTGGTCAACAAGCAGCAGTGGGTGGTCAGGCTGCAGCACAGCACAAGGACCCGCTGTGCGCAGGAAAAGCCCTTCAAAGGTGTTTAAGGGCGGTAAGGAAGTCTGCTGCCCTTCGGAGAGCCCCGAGGCTGGAGCGCAGCCTCCCGCGCTATTGTAGCTGCTGCGGAAAGGCGCTGCGAGATCCATAATGCATGAAAGGACACAGTGGCTGTATTCACCTGGGGCCACAGCTGTAAGCTCTCTGTGTTCTTAATTTAATCTCACTCATCTGCATGCTGCGGGTGAGGAGATCTGCGTAACGCCTGGTGTTTGACTTGCTGTTAGCGAGGGGGTTGCTCTTAGAGCATCTCCAGAGGTTGCTTTCAGCCCCCACCACCGTTCTAAGATTCTGTGTTGCAAAACCACTCAGCCTGAAGTCGGTCGTCTGCTACCGGTTTTCTTTGTCACTACAAAAATTAGGAACTACAAAAATCAGTAATTACAAAAATCAAGAGTCACAGAATCAACCGGGTTGGAAGAGATCTCTAGGATCATCGAGTCTAACCTAGCACCTAACCCTTCTAATTAACTGACCCGTGGCGCTAAGTGCCTCACCCAGCCTCTTCTTAAACGCCTCCAGGGATGGTGACTCCACCACCTCCCCGGGCAGCCCATTCCAATGCCAGTCACTCTTTCCAATTTCTTCCTAACATCCAGCCTGAAAAAAAATGATCCCCCAGCCTCATCGGCAATGCTCCAGGCTGGAAGACTGCAAGCTGGCTGAGCGTGGGTTTTAGAAGGGAGATGAGGGGTGATTTGTGACTTCCATCATAAATCCTTGCCTGTCAGACTGTGAGGTGGGAGGAAACAAGCAGAAATGTGAAGTGATGGATATTGCAGAGTGATTTTACACTCAGCTTGGTAACAGCTTTGAAATTGCAAAGTGAAGCTGCTTTTATAGATTTAGAATGAATTCACAAGCAGAAATGTGAAGTGATGGATATTGCAGAGTGATTTTACACTCAGCTTGGTAACAGCTTTGAAATAGCAAAGTGAAGCTGCTTTTACAGATTTAGAATGAATTCACAAGCAGCAGAAATGTGAATTGATGGATATTGCAGAGTGATTTTACACTCAGCTTGGTAACAGCTTTGAAATAACAAAGTGAAGCTGCTTTTGTAGATTTAGAATGAATTCACAAGCAGAAATGTGAAGCGAAGGATATTGCAGAGTGATTTTACACTCAGCTTGGTAACAGCTTTGAAATAACAAAGTGAAGCTGCTTTTGTAGATTTAGAATGAATTCACAAGCAGAAATGTGAAGTGATGGATATTGCAGAGTGATTTTACACTCAGCTTATAACAGCTTTGAAATAGCAAAGTGAAGCTGCTTTTATAGATTTAGAATGAATTCACAAGCAGAAATGTGAAGTGATGGATATTGCAGAGTGATTTTACACTCAGCTTGGTAACAGCTTTGAAATAGCAAAGTGAAGCTGCTTTTATAGATTTAGAATGAGAGAGTCATTGAAGTTGGAAAACACCACGAAGATTATCAAGTTCGACTGTTAAGCCAACACCATCATGCCCACTAACTAGTTGCAAATCATGGGGAAACCTATTGTAGGCAAACTTCATGTTAATAATGTGTTTTTTTTCTCATGCTGCATGCAAGTGGCATTTCAAAACATAGGGCTGAGATCTACACAGGAGCCTTAGGTTCTGTATTCACACAGGGGACCCAAGGCAACTCCAGTACCGATAAACTCAAAGCCTGCAATCTGTGGACGGCAGAGGTAACTTCTGATCTGCAATAAGAGAAAGCACAAATTAATGACCTCAGGAGCATTGTGCTTTTTTTTTCTGCTCAGATCTTTCAGAGAGCTCTTGCTGCACTCGAACTGGAGAGCTTGGAATGAAACTGCTGGACAATTTATTGTCCACGCATTTGAATGCTTTGCTCTCTGTACCTTTAAAATGTTTTCATTTCACTCCGCAAACCTCTAAGGTATCTGCACACAAAAAGTTGAAACCCGATGGAATCCACTTTAAAACAAAATTAAACCAATGCTAAGATCCTTAAAACTTTTAATTTGATCTTCTCATGGTTTTACAGCTGTAAATGTAATCAGGCTATAATTATACTGCTGCCGTGCCGTGGCTGTTTGGTGGCAGAGGAGAATGTAGTACATTTATTTTTCCTGTGTTCCTTTGGTTAAATACACACTGGAGCCACTGACAGATATGCTCAGTGTAGATGCTGTATTGTGGAAAAATGTGCTTTTGTAACTTCAAAGCAGTGAAATATTCTTTATAAAAGTGAGGATCTGCCAAGACTGTGTTGTTCCTGCTGTTTATACAACATCCCAAAACCTGGTAGCACAGGGAAAAATTAACTTTGCATTCTGGGCCAGGAATGCTCAGCTAGTACACAGCTTGAATCATTAATAGGCAGTAAATAATAAATTGGCTAGTTTATTTAGGTTCATAAATATTATTGTCTGCCATCCACACTACCATTAATTTGTCCTATTGCATTTTGCAGCTGAATTTAAGTTGCTGGCTCCAGCGAGGGACTAAACCGGGGTGGGAGGAAGGTTGTTTGTCAGTGAACTCTCCCTTTTTCACACTGTTTTTGGTGGTGTTGTGCAGTCTTCAAGCGCTACCTTCTGGTCAGGGGGAAGCAAAAATCAGCTTTCCTAATGTGGTCCAGATGTTGATGAGTCCTGAGGGTATATTTGCTGTTGTAGCTGCCCGCTGCTGCCTTCTGCTTGCTTGTAATGCTAGACAACCAATTAAAAAATTAGCTCATGTTAAACTTTCTTTTCCTGGTACAGCTGCATGCTGATGATGTGGTTTTTCTGGTGGAACAAGAGAGTATTCTTTGCATGTTTTCTGTTACTGGGGAGTATATAAACCAGTTGGGTGGTGGGGGTGGTGTATCAGCAGCAATACAGGGCATTGAGCTGTTCAGCCACCTCAGGCAAATGGGTTTAATTGAATCAATTCACATGGAGATATTTTGGTAAGTGTGCTTGTTTTAATTCTGAGGTTTAATTGGCGCTGTCATTTCTAGAAACCAGCTGTTTACATGAAATTCCTCCTATTAACAAAGGGGTTGGAGAGTGCAAGCCTAAATTCCATGGAAAGGCATCAAAGAGGGAAGTTTTGGTGTATCGAGGGTTTTTCTGATGGCAGTTTCAGTGAAGATAACATTGCTGCACTCCGAAGGTTTTAGTTTTTTGTGGGTTTTTTGTTTGTTTGTGGGTTTGGTGCATATTTTATCAAGTAATGCCTCTGACAATTCTGACTTGTCCTTGGATTACATTTTTTTCACCCAAATAAAACGCATCTCCGTAGCATCTCAGATTCTTAGCCCGAGAGCTACGAGGCCGTTAAAAATTCTTTATACAGAGATGCTACCTAGAATAAAGAGAGCATTGTAAGGTATCAGAAAATCTTAAAATGCTTTAGATTGAAAGGGATCTTTCAAGGTCATTTAATCCAACTCACCCTTCAGTCAGTAGGGACATCTTCAACTAGAGCTCAGCTTGCTCAGAGCCCCGAACAACCCGCCCTGAAGTGATTTCGTGGGTAGGGGATCTACCACCTCTCTCTGGGCAACTTGTGCCAGTGCCTCACCACTCTCAATGTAAAACATTTCTCCACTCTATCTAGTCTGACTCTTTGCTCCTTTTAGTTTCAAACCATCACCTCTTATCTTGCCGTGCTATAAAGTCTGTCCTCATTTTTAAGTACTGAAGGGTTACAATAAAGTCTTCCCAGAGCCTTCTCCAGGCATAAATATTAATTGTGTGCCTTTTTAATCTGGAGAGGAAGCCTTTTTTTTCTAACTTCATTCTGCAGGCTTGTTGGAATGGTTTTGCAGAACTTAACATTGTAAGTTTCTAATAAAACACAGTATGTTTTAGCAGTCATTAAGTGTTTAAATTGTTGGTGCAGATAACGTGTGACCTTACACCAATCTCTTACCTGGCCAGTTGCAGGGCATATGTCCACAATTAACTATTTGCACACAGAGCTACCTTAGAAGTTTCTGATAGCTTTGTGATTTTTTTTTCCCTTCTTATTTTGCATTTTTAATTCATTCAGATAGAGAAATCTGTCCCTAAATTCTTGTTCAAACTCATGGCAGAAATTCTCTATGGTGATGGTGATGGTGAATATTATGTTTAAACCAGTGTGGTGGAGTCACTGTTGCTGAAAACTCAGCAGCTGTAAAGGTGTCATAAAGATAGGTCAATCTTAGTAAGTGGTGTAGGATTTAAATGGTCAATATAATCATTGTGCAGGCTAAAGACACCACAGATGGGCTCACTCAGTCTGTTAAAGCAGATAGATCTGTTTTCTGAGGTATTTGAGAGTGTGAAGTGCTATAAGATGATTGGAGGAGTCAGCAGTTTGGTGAGGTCACAGGAAACCTCTTCAACAACTACTAAAAAAATTGTGGGAGAAAGACTTTATTTCAAAAGGGAAGTTATTGGGAGTTTGTTAATGTTCCACAACACTGAATATTGTTCTTTGAGCTCCAGTAGGTGAAGAAAAATGACTAAGTATATCTTTACTGCCATGCTGGGCTGAAAACAGCATAAATTCAATTCCTTTTTACTTTGTGCTGCTCTTGCATCTGCATTTTGCAGTGTTGTGGTTGTTGCTCTTACTATGTGACCTTCCTGTTATTGTGAGTGTGGGTATTGATGGAAAAGATGAAGCAATATAGCCTTAGATACTGAGATCCTCACCGCAAACTTCAGCATCAAGTACCAGAAGTTTCATCTTGAAATAAGAAATACATTTTTCTACTGTGAGAACAATCAATTGGACAGGTTGCTACGTAACATCCTTGGAGGTGTTTAAAAGAAGTCTGGGCATGGTGCTGAGGGATATGGTTTAGCATTAGACTTGGTAGATTGAGAGTAATGATGGGACTTGATGATCTTAGAGGTCTTTTCCAACCTAAACAGTTCTATGATTCTGTAGGGAAGAATAGTTTTGCTGGGTATATCTTAGAATCATAGAATCAACCAGATTGGAAGAGACCTCCAAGGTCATCCAGTCCAACCTAGCACCCAGCCCTAGCCACTCAACTAGACTGTGGCACTAAGTGCCTCATCCAGGCTTTTCTTGAACACCTCCAGGGATGGTGACTCCACCACCTCCCTGGGCAGCCCATTCCAATGCCAATCACTCTCCCTGGGAAGAACTTCCTCCTAACATCCAGCCTAGACCTCCCCTGGCACAACTCGAGACTGTGTCCCCTTGTTCTGTTGCTGGTTGCCTGGGAGGAGAGACCAACCTCCACCTGGCTACAACCTCCTTTCAGGTAGTTGTAGAGAGCAATAAGGTCTGCTCTGAGCTTCCTCTTCTCCAGGCTGCACACCCCCAGCTCCTCACAGGGCTGTGCTCCAGCCTTGTGTATCATTTCAGAATGAAATTGGAATGTCACATGTGCTGTGCTGTTTCATGGCAATTGTTGTGCAAAGGTGTTCCAACTTTCTTTTCCCCCTTTCTCTAGGCAACCCACTGCTCCACAGCCCCATGCTAGACCTGGACAGTGATGTGCGTCCATCACCAATTGGCCATCTCAGTCAAACTGCTTCATTGAAGAGGGGCAGCAGCTTTCAGGCTGGCCGTGATGATGGTAGGCATAGGTTTTATCTGGAGAAGAAAAGTGGATCTTCTCTGGGGGGGTTGGACTGGATGAGCTTTTGAGGTTCCTTCCACCCCCTGACATTCTGTCATTCTGTGATCTTTAAGGTCCTTTCTAACCCAAACCACTTTATGCTTCTAGGAGTGTGCTCCCACAGCGTATCTTCGCATGTAAACCAATAAAATTGTGTTGCAGTTTGAGGTTGAACATTTGTATTTCAGAATGTGAAGTGCACAGACTCTTCAAAAATATGCCTGTCCCAAATAATTAAATTACTGTTGCCTTTGTCTTTTCCCAGCCCAAAGCCTTGCCTGAAACTGTTTAATGTCAGTACTTTTTTTTAGTATTAATAGATGTTTTCATTTTGCTTTTTCTTTCCCCCTCTCTCTCTTAGCCTGGCGCTATAAAGCTCCTCAGCAAGTTGTCTTTGTGGAAAAGTTGACAAAACTTGTTGTCAGTCAGCTGCCCAACTTCTGGAAGCTCTGGATTTCTTATGTGAATGGAAGTTTATTCAGTGAGGTATGGATTCTTCTGAATAAGTGGCTTTTAAGTAACAAAGCTCCATAATGCTTATGTTTGAAATCTTCTATTTAACTAGAGGAAGTGAGTTAGAGAAGTTTATAAGATAACATACATTCTCAGTGTAGACATTTAAGAGATGATACCTTGAATTGTCCTGCAGTTCTAATCCATAGAGGCAAGTTTTCTTTTTAAAGGAATAAAAGCACACAGTGGAGTCACTTGGAATTCTGCCTGTGATGTGTGTGTTTCAGATGCTGGAGTCAGTATTTGTGTAGTTTCACCTCTTACTCACAGAATCACACACAGAATTAACCAGGTTGGAAAAGACCTCTAGGATCATCGAGTCCAACCTGTCACTTAGCCCTTCTAATTAACTAAACCATGGCAGTAAGTGCCTAATCCAGACTCATCTTAAACACCTCCAGGGATAGTGACTCTACGACCTCCCCAAGCAGCTGGTTCCAACAGGGAATCACTCTTGCTGTGTAGAACTTCTTCCAAACATCCATGCTAAATCTGCCCTGGTGCAGTTTGAGACTGTGTCCTCTTGTTCTGTCACTGAGTGCCTTGGAGAAGAGACCAACCCCCACCTGGCTACGACCTCCTTTCAAGTAGTTGTAGACAGCAATGAGGTCTCCCCTGAGCCTCCTCCAGGCTGGACAACTCCAGCTCCCTCAGCCTTCTCCACACAGGGCTGTGCTTCAGACCCCTCACTGACCGTGGTGCCCTTCTCTGGACATGTTCAAGCACCTCAACATCTTTCTTAAATTGAGGGGCCCAGAACTGGGCACAGTACTCAAGCTGTGGTCTAACCAACACTGAGTACAGCTAGGTGTTCAGCTGCTCTTCTTTGGTCAGCAGAAGATCTAAGAAATTAATGGATAGAGATATGTAAAAGACAAAGTTGTACAGGATAAAAAATAATGATTCTTTTCTTTGGAAGAGGACTACTCATTTCTCAAGCAGTAAGTATTTGTGAATGAGGAGAGGTTTGAGACCAGAGTCCAAAACAACAAGGCACTGAGTGGTTATATATAGACCTAGTACAGTGAGTCGAGTCTGAAGGTCATCAGCTCCATAGCCTTCTTTTTTTCTACAAGTGATGTAAATATTATCTTGCTAATCCAAGAAGCAGAAATAAAAAGTGAAATTCATGCCATGCACTGGGTTTATATGCACACCATTATCCTCTTTTGAAAGGGTACATAATTTGGTATGGGTTATGTCGAGTTGGCCTCTCCTCTAGGCCACGTGGGAGAGGGAGAGACATCAGGCTTACACCAGTGTGATGCATAGTGGTCAATCTGTTTATTGAAGCTAAGTGTGTTACCTGTATACAGTTCAGTAGAGGAGTGTGTACTTTTGACAGGCTCACATAGGCAGAGATGGGCTGTCCACACACACAGAGGCAGACCTGACCAACTACCCCCCTTAATCCCCCTTTGGCCACAACATTGGTTGTTCCCAGGGCTGCCCAGCCTGTCTTCCTCGCAGCTCAGAACTCCCTCAGCTTCTCTGCCAGCCTCCCGAGGCCACTTCTCTGCAGCTGTGCCTACTTACTCCATCCTCATCCTACTTACTCTCCTTATTTTCTCAGTTCCTCCCAAACCCCAGCAGGGTCACTACATGGCTCGCCATCAAAATCTTTGCTAGACAAATATTTTGGGGTCTCTGTTGTTGCTAAAATTTGGTCACACAATTACTTTATTTTACAGACTTCACCTCTGCTACTCAAGCTGTGTTGTTCCTTTTTCAAAAGGAGAATAATAGTGATGGCATATTTCTAAGGAACAAGTCTGACATGAAGTCATGGTTGAAGGGCTGTGGAAGATAGCTCTCTGTTCTGTCAAGAGATGATGGGGCTTTAGTTCATCCCTCGTATCTGCAGATCTGCCACTGGGAAGTCTCACTGACTGCAGTTTGGACTTTTCATTCTGGGTCCTAAAGAAGTTTGAGGAAAAGATCTGTGAAAAGATGTAGAGATAACTGAAATAACAACTACCTGAAGGGAGGTTGTAGCCAGGTGGGGGTTGGTCTCTTCTCCCAGGCAACCAGCAACAGAAGAAGGGGACACAGTCTCAAGTTGTGCTGGGGGAAGTATAGGCTGGATGTTAGGAGGAAGTTGTTGCCAGAGAGAGTGATTGGCATTGGAATGGGCTGCCCAGGGAGGTGGTGGAATCACAGTCCCTGGAGGTGTTCAAGCAAAGCCTGGCTGAGGCACTTAGTGCCATGGTCTGGTTGAGTGGCTAGGGCTGGGTGCTAGGTTGGACTGGCTGATCTTGGAGGTCTCTTCCAACCTGCTTGATTCTATGAACACAGAGCAGGTGGAAGATAAGCAGGCTTTTGAACACATATTTTTATTCAGATCAGCTTCTATATTGAACTGAAAAGTTTGTGCATCTAAAACTTCAGTTTAACTGCTGTAATATCATTTAGTTTATTGAGATTGTTTTTATGCTGCTATGCTTAGAGGGTCCTGCTGTGTTTAACTCCTTAAGTCATCACAGCTACAATAGCTCATTGCAGAATCATTCCTGAAGCAGGATTGCATCAGAGATACCTATTCTTCGTTGTAGCCTCAGTAGAAAACAAAACAAGAATCTCAAGAAAAGGAAATTTGGAAGCTTATTTTTGTTGTTTTATTTTTTCTCGTGGTTGTTCTGTTTGTTGACACTGTCTGTAGATAAATACAATGCTTTCATATCATGATAGTAATAGACACTACGCTTGGCGTGATGTGTAATTAATTCCCTTCATTTGTTTGCATTGTGGCTCCAGTGAAATAGATTAGATTTGTCTCCTCATTTTACATCACAATGTCAAAAGGAAGATGTGACACCTGTAATGCTCAGTGAAGGAAGGAGAATCAAAAGTAAACCTTAGTGCTGATTGCTTTCACAAAACTGATTAATTTCATAAGGGAAACGACAACCTTTATATTTGACAACATTGCCACTGGAAATGGGACTTTACTATGATGCTGTTTTCTCTGAGTACAATATGAAAGAAAGCAAGTTCTAGAGAAACTGAGACTGGAACTGTCAACAGGGTTAAGAAATTCTGCTGATCAAAATGACAGCAAGTGGAAAAAGCAATGTTTTTATGTCGTGTCTGAACAAAACATTGTTTCCATCTATTTAACAAAAATAAAAAGAGGAGGAGGTGGTAGTTTTCCTGTTAGTCTTTAAGGTACATCTGCTCTTCCTTTGTTGGGCCAGAACCTGAGTTCTGAGCTTGTGAGGAATTAATCACCCCTACATTGATTTCTTTTGGTTGTTATGGAAACCCCCCAGGTTCTTGGGCAGAGAGGAGGAATAATGCCTTCAGTTCATTTTCTGTTCTGCGTGCAACAATCCACTGAGAATGAGTGGACAAAAGGGTCGCATGAGCTTGGAAACTCTTCCTGAAGCACCCCATCACATTCAGGATTTAAGAGAGAGTGATTTGCCATTGGAATGGGCTGCCCAGGGAAGTGGGGGAGTCACTGTCCCTGGAGGTATTCAAGAAAAGACTGGATGAGGCACTTAGTGCCATGGTCTAGTTGAGTGGCTAGGGCTGGGTGCTAGGTTGGACTGGCAGATCTTGGAGGTCTTTTCCAACCTGGTTAATTCTATGATTCTCTATCAGAAACCATCCAGATTTTAATTGCCTCTGAAGAGATACCTTTACCGTGTTGCTTGCTATTTACTATCATTCAAGAAGCAAGGCGATGGCTGCAGAGCTTTACAACAAGCCCTGGACCACGGCACAGAGGATCATTTCAGTTAGCTTATCCGAGTCTAATGTGGAAAGAAAATTTCCACTTAAGAATTTCAAGCCTTATTTTCTCTCTTTCAGTCTGTAGGGTACAGAGTTGCATTTAGTGCTTTTTAGTTCTGAAAGATTCACTATATGCCCTCAAATGTTGTCAGTTAAAGACTTACATGGTATTTTCAACAGTTTAAAGAGCCCAGTTCTTTGAATCACTCTAGGTGAGGTCACATATGTGGGGACTAACCGTTGGTCTTACCACAAGATAGTTTTGGTCTGTCTGTGCAGGGAAGGTTTAAGATTAGAATTGAGCAAAACCACTAAGGAAAAAAAAATCTATATCAAAGATCTGTGAAATCTTGTTCTTTAATCCAGCTGTAAAACAGTGTGGATTTTGAGTTGCTGCCTGTGGTTTAAAGGAATGCAACTCATTTTCTTTTCAAAGCATTAGAAGAGAAGAATGGCTATTAGAAGCAGCAATCACTTCAGTGTTGTTCTTGAGTGAAACTGTAATTGAGAGCTTTAAAGTACAAGAGTTTCGTAGGTATGTATTTCCTAACAGTTAAGCAGTTCTATTTTTCTCTCACTTCACATTATTTTGCCTCAGAACTCTGCAATGCTTTAGCAAAAGAAGGAATTTGAAACACAGAGCATTTCAAACTAGTGGCTTGAAAACAAAGCGATCTCTGAGAGCGCTTTCGTAGTGGTGTTGCTCTTCATGTCCAGTAGATGTTGCTGTACATGCAGGAACCAGGAGATTATCTCACTATAAAGTTCTACGTCTGCACTTAACTCAGTGTTTGAAATGGGTTTTCAGTACAATTTGCCATATTCTCATTAGGCTACACAGAAAGCTAGACCTGCAAACAGGAAGACTATTAGTCAAACCATGTTTTTCTTCAACTGTTGTAACTGTCTCATGCAATGTGTACTCGTGCTCCTGGCTTTGCAAAGAAGTGAGCTGTCCATGAAGATGCTGCTGCTTTTGCAAAGTGCCTTTTACAGTTAGCTGAATTATTTGTCCTTCTCTAGGCAGCTTCCATGCTGATAAAAACAATGAGTTTCTTCACAATAAACTTGATGCACAGTTGGGCTATATATGAATCACAGAATCATCACAGTATCACCAAGGTTGGAAGAGACCTCATAGATCATCAAGGCCAACCCTTTCCACAGGGCTCAAGGCTAGACCATGGCACCAAATGCCACGTCCAATCCTGCCTTGAACAGCTCTGGGGACGGCGACTCCACCACCTCCCCGGGCAGCCCATTCCAGTGTCCAATGACTCTCTCAGTGCAGAACTTTCTCCTCACCTCCAGCCTAAATCTCCCCTGGCGTAGCCTGAGGCTGTATCCTCTCGTTCTGGTGCTGGCCACCTGAGAGAAGAGAGCAATGTCATAGAATCAAGCAGGTTGGAAGAGACCTCCAAGATCAGCCAGTCCAACCTAGCACCCAGCCCTAGCCACTCAACTAGACTGTGGCACTAAGTGCCTCAGCCAGGCTTTTCTTGAACACTTCCTAACACTGCAGTGAAAGAAATTTGACTTCATGGACTTCGTATTGTTAGAGGTACTGTTATGCTTATCTCTGTCTTTAATACACATAGTTCCTCAGAGTTAACCATTTTTTGCCCTGACCTGCAGGAATTGTAGTTTACTGGTATCTTCAGCCCTTGCTTATTTAGGTGTCGTGAGTTACTTTGTGTAATTGCATCATGAACTCACTGGTTTTCGTTTCTTCACTTTCAAACCCCCCTTTTTCACAATAATTTTAGTGGTGGTTATGAGATACTTACACTTTCCAATGTTCTCATTTTCACAAGACTGCTGAAAAATCTGGCCAAATGGAAAGATCAAAGAAGAATGCAAGGCAAAGACAAAACGATTTCAAGGTAAGTTTTGTGGGGGAAACTTTGATTTCTTTCAGCTGTGCTTCATAGCAACATACTTTACTGTCACCACCTTAAATACCAGATTTCTTAGATCATCTTTGTGTCTTTATACCTCCTCCTTCTTCTCTTTCTACATGTGAGGCTACTCCATATCAATACTCATACATCCTTTTCAAGCTATTGTGTTATAGCAAGTACATGGCTACTTGAGTACAGCAATGGAGCTTTTCACTTTTTGGTTTTTAACTTTACCCCTTCTTCTGATGCAGAAAATGATTCAGGAAGTGATGCACTCTCTGGTGAAACTTATCCGTGGAGCTTTGCTTCCCTCCAGCCTCAGAGAAGGAGAATCAAGAGAATATGGTGGCTGGGAGATGAAATCAGAACTTTCTGGCCAGTGGCTAACTCATGTTATCCAGACAGTGAGGTAAATGGATCTGTGGGCCTACAAAGTGATGCTGTTCCTGGAATGTCTGTGTGCTTTCAGACAAATTGTTCATTGCATTGAATACCCTGAGCAGTGAGGAATTGAACATGTTCAAAAGCAGGGTTACAAAAAAAGAAACTTAGGGGAGGTTTAGGATTCTGTGTGCAAGTGTAATTAATAAACCTGTATTTGCCAGTTTCTGGGTTAAGTAATGCATTGTCTCTGACTGGGGTAATCAATTCTCAAAGATAAACTGAACTGCTGTATTCACATGCAGAAACACATGTCCAAAAAGAATCAATAAAGTTTTGTCAGCTTAAAAACACTGTAGATTCACACTTGAGTCTATTTGCTTTCCAGGCTTAGTTCTGAGTCTCTTACTGCACTTGAGATACCCAATGATATGCTTCAGATCATCCAGGATCTTATTTTGGACCTTCGTGTACGTTGCATCATGGTGACCTTACAGCACACAGCTGAAGGTAAGAGAAGGCTGCAGATTTCCTTGCTTAGGGTTGAGGTTTTTTTACCTCTGGTGATGTCAAAACATGTTCTGGAAGGTAACCATGTTTGTTAGATATTATAATGGCAGGAGACTCCTGAGTTCTATGATATCTCACTGGCATTACTCAAGTATTTCACTTTCCTGACAGAAATGTGTTATGAGTTGTCTCTTCCCTTAGCCTAATGAATACAGGAGTTTAGATCTGTTTCCTTTGCACTGAGACAGTTGATTTCTCTCCTGATGCATCTTTCCCATATTGGAAATGTAATTTGATTGCTTTTTTGAGTTCTTGTCTCTTTAGCTTTTCTTCACTTAGTGCAATTGACATCAGTTATGTATCTATATATATATATATATATTTCAGTTGGTGGATGAAAATATTTGTTTCATTTAATTATGACCTGAGGCTGATCCCATTGGACTGACTGCACTCTCTCTAGGAGTTGGTTCTTCAGACATCCTATCTGCCTCAAAGGAAGAGTCCAGCTCCAAACCAGTTTGCTGACACTTTGCTCACTAAATCACTCAGCTTTCCACCTAAACTTCTCCAGTGCATTCCAAAAAGCTCTGATACGTGGTTAACGCTGAAGCTCTCAGCCAGAGTCTGCTGTCCTCCTACTTTTTCCTACTCATCACATCCTAGTGATAGCCCAGAGTTCTGTTCAGACCCAGATTGTCCTGATTGCTGGCCACAGACAGTCTGTGAAGGAGAAACTCTTGTGGTAGTCCATGCCTTAGGTTTTGATACAACCAGATTTACCATCTATGAACGATTTTCACTTTGCCCTGAATATCTTTATTCATACTTTCGTGTCTTGAGTTGGGATATCAGATCCCTTACGATGCCGGTATGTTATACTGACTGGGTAGCATCTCTCCCCTTCATCTAGCTGATATCAGCAGTCTCCCTTGGCTGCTCCTTCCATCACCTCTCAGTAAAGCAGTTCCACGAAACGACTGTAGGATCAAACAGAGGAGTAGAGACACCTGCCTGTGTGATGACTCCCATTCCATATTGTTGCCCTGTGTGCCTTATTTATTTCCTGGATAAACAGAAGTGCCTGTGTTGAATGTGTTTGGAAAGCTTTTCTGGACATGGCTGGATTAAATTTGCCCTTGGAGAAGCTTCTTTTTAGGGACCAGTGAAAGAATGGATATTCTCATGAATCTCAGCTCTAGTTATATTTGTAATATATGAGTCCTCCTGCCAGTGAATCTCACTTCTAGATTCTCTCTGAAATACCTTGGCATAGTCTATTGGTAGAAAATTCAATCTCATCTCTTGCAGCATGTTGTAAGTTGGTAAAGGCCTTCTGATCATTTGAAACTCTAATAAAGCCCTGTGTCATTAGCTGCTTAAACAGGGTAAATCTGCCCACACACAGAGGGTTGGGGTTTTTTGCTTATAATAAACACCATCTACTCATGTTGGCCTTGAGGAGCAGTCTGTGTTCTTTCCCTCTCATATGTGATCAGTGGTCAGAAAGGTCACAAAAGTCAGATTAAGTGAATGCTAGACTAGAGAGGGAGTTTACATCGATGTATGTGACAGGAATTTGATGAGCTGTGAAATACCAGAAAGAAATTTGGTTCTTTTGTATTGATATTAGCTCAGAATAGAATGCAAAAGAAGGCAGCCACAAAAGCATGTAAAGACTGATCAGCACAATGTAAACCTTGCACAAATATCAGTTGAATTTAAGTGGTTTGTTCAGCAGGGAAATGAACAGAATAATTCTGCACAATCCCTTAATACTTTCTCTCCTCACCAATCTATACTTCCATTAGATGTAGAATTAAAGGGCGTGACACTATAACCAGGCTAATTAAAGCACCAAGATAATGAGGATACCTTGCAGCACACATTAGTTACCCTCTTTCTTGGATTTTGGGGAGAGATGATAATTCACTGAAACTTGCTTATTGGAAAAGGAGTTTCATGATGTTCAGACAGTTCTGATGAGCAATTTGTGTGAAAAGCTACATCAAAACACCTCCAAACTGCACACAGTTCATCTTTGTTCTGTTTATAAGCTGATTAAGCCCCTAAGAAAGCAATGATCCATAGAGGAATTTAGTTTGCAGCATGTGAGCTTTGTGTTCACAGAATCATTCACTCTGGAAAGCATCTTAAAGATCATGGAACTCAACATTACCAAGTCCACTGCTAAACTGTGTGCCTCAGCACCGCATCTGCATAGCTTTTAAATCCCTCCAGGGATGGGGACTCCACCATTGCCTTGGGCAGCCTGTTCTAGGGCTTGACAACTCTTTTAGGGAAGAAATTGTTCCTCATGTCCAACCTAAACCACCTTCCAGCATAACTTGTCCTATCATTTGTTTCTTGGGAGAGAAGACTACCCCATATCTTATTCCAGCCTCTTTTCTGATAGCTGTAGAGAACCAAGAAGGTCTCTCCTCAGCCTTCCTTTCTCCAGACTGAACAACCCCTGATCCCTCAGCTGCTCCTCAGAAAACTTGTTCTCTAGACTCTTCACCAACCTTTTTTCTCCAGTCTCTGGACCTGCTCGAGCACTTCAAAGTCCTTCTTGTAGTGAGGGACCCAAAACTGAACACTTAGCTCCTCTTACTGTAAGTTGACAGCTTCTGGGTAGTGGAAGAGACTGTTTTGCTTACACCTTCAGGTGTATCTGCACCAGGATCCTTGACACCAAGTAGGCATTCTGTGCCTTTTATAGTTATTAGATATGAATGGCATGCTGTCCTTCCTGTCTTTGCTGAAATGTTAGACACTTTTTTCCTTCATTTTTAATTAAGAGACCTGACATCTTAAGTGTAGTATTTTATGTTGCCATGAAAAATTTACCAAACACAAACAAACCCCAAACCTTCACAAATATTCCTTTTAGTTTTAAGCTTTCCAGTAAAAGCTGTGCTTCATGCCATGTATCACAAGTCTGCTTCTCTACATGGTGTCACCAGCACACCATGTATGAGTTCCACTTTTAGTCAATTTGAGAATGCAGAAAGCTTTGAAGCTTTTAGTGCTAGTTGCTGGTGTGCCTAGTCATAGCAGTCCCAGTGTCTGTGGTTTATCTTTTCAAGTTCAAATCATTTTTAATAATGAAATTTAGTGTCTTTTCCCTGCCCCCCACAACTCCTCTCTTGCTCTCTCTTGCAGATATAAAGAGGTTAGCTGAAAAAGAAGACTGGGTAGTCGACAATGAAGGTTTGACATCATTGGTGGGTATACTTCTGGGTCTTGTAGGCACTTTCTTTTCAAGTGTGATGAAATTGGTTCCTGTATTCTCCAAAAACTCAATTACTTAGGACTTTGCCTTCTATTTGTCCCTAGTTTTATTGGTGTCCATAGTTTTATTAAAATATGAAAATACAGGAAGTTAAAAAACCCAAGAAACTGTTTGTTTAAATGGTTGCCAATAGCTCTCTTTACAGGTCCCATCACAAAACACAGTATTTGGGGCTTTTTCTTTTCTTCCTTCTACAAAACTTTTCTTTGTACTTCTTAAACTCTTGTACCTGAAGTGACCTAAAGTGTTAATGGCACTACCTGAACAGCAATATTTTCAAAGCTGCAGAATGGGGAGAAAGAGAAAAAGCCTAAATAAAAGCTTTTCAGATATATGCTAAATTAAAGAGGCAAAAATGAGTAAGAACTGGGCATCAGTTAAGAATGTGGTTTAGTGGTGGACTTGACAGTGCTGGTTTAACAGCTGGTCCAACCTTAATGATTCCTTCATCGAGGTATGTAGCATGACTTTCTGCATTAAGTAGGATTATTTCAGTGTCTCACTCTTACTGCTGCTGGCCTCTAGAATGATTTTGCTGGTATGATAATAATTTTCATTGTTAAACATCTCATTTTGGGGATGTTTTGCTGAAGTAAATAATTGCTGAGGTCAGAAGTTCAGCTGACATCAAAATGCTTCACAGCTTAGTATGTACACTACCATGGAATTGGTCTGTAGCTGTATAAATAGGTCACTTACATCTTATAATGAGAAACTGAACTGAAAAGCAACTAATTTAGGAGAGTGCCTACACACAAAACAACAAATGCCTTAAAACCAAATTCAGATAAATTAGTGAGATGCTTTCTGGAAATAAACAGCAATGAGTAATGCCTAAAACACAGCCAGCACCTTGTAGGTGTGACTTAAAAACAATCAGCGAAAGCAAAAAGGGTGCTGTGGGAGGGGGAGTTGCTTCATGTGTATTGTCTAAGAGAATGCTCCACAGACTTTCTTAGCTTTTCTTACTTGCTTCTAAAAATATGTGCTCGAAGTTGAGTAGGAGGGCATTAGACAATCACAATATACATATTGTAGGAAGGAGTGTTTTGGGGCTGGTTGTAGTATTACATCCTGGTTTACACTACTGGTCTTGGTTTCAGTTACCGCTGACTTGGGCAAGTCCCTTAGCTCTTCTGTTCTTCACTTCATTCATCTGAAACTGGAGGGAGGAGGAAGAATCTTCCACCACAGCTTTGTTTCCATATGGTTTTCCTGTATCTTAACTCATCTTTGTTTAAGAACTTGCTTAAGCCTTTCTTTTTTGTTTTTTTTCCATCTATTTTGAAGTCACCCACAGGTTGTTTGGGTACAGCACTTCCCTAGGTATCTTTGGAGGCTGTGGTCGAGACATGCAAGTTTTAGTAGTGGCATTTTACTGTGTTTTGTCATGCTATTTGTCCACTAAAGCAGACTTCATTTTGATCATGTCATTAGCAGAAATTTGGGGATATTTTAGGCTTAAGGTAGAAGCTGTATTTGAAGTTGTAGAAGGTGCTGTAGGAACAGGATCACAGGATATGTGGGGTTTGTGTTTGGTTTTTTTCCCCCCTCTCATTTGAAATTATATGGAAATGAAGGGCTGATTATGTGGCCTAAAAGCTTTTATACATGTGGTGAGCTCACCTTGAGCTCTGAAGCTGACAAGTGATTTGCTTTTCAGCCATCCCAGTTTGAACAGTGCATTATCCGTTCCCTGCAATCCCTGAAAACTGTGCTGGACTGCAAACCTGGAGAAGCCAGCGTAAGTTAGGAACTCTGCTTTTGTTTTCTTTCTCTTCATGTAAATTACTATTGGGTTTCAGAACAAGAGCCTTCAGAGCATGATGCAGGGCTCTAAATTCCCTCTTCCTTTTTTCTATGTACTCTTATCCCACTGCTATTAGCATTTAAAATTCGAATTGTGTTTCCCTTGTCCTAACAAAGTTGTGTTTGTCTGAGGCAGGCTGGACCTACCATTTAATCTTTAAAGCTGCCCATCTGAAAACAAAAAAACTACTACATGATTTTGAGATAGCACTGGATGTACATTTATTTACATGGGGAAGAAAGAGGAAGAGGGGATATTCCTAGGAGTTACTCTTTCACTCACTGTTGCACCCAGCTGCTTGTGAAACTTAAATTTGGCCTTTTTTCCCCCTCTGTAAACTTTATTCTAAATCAGGAATTATGATTGTCCCCATCTCCTTAGTATCTTGAGGCCTTGGTATTTTCTGTCAGGTTTCAGCAGACTAAGGGAGTTTGA
This sequence comes from Pogoniulus pusillus, assembly GCF_015220805.1. Taxonomy (NCBI): domain Eukaryota; kingdom Metazoa; phylum Chordata; class Aves; order Piciformes; family Lybiidae; genus Pogoniulus; species Pogoniulus pusillus. Next base: position 17,714,133 of record NC_087284.1, read on the forward strand.
TGCTTATTACAGGGTGTTAGGGGTTGGAAGGGACCCAAGGAGATTGAGTCCAACCCACCTGCCAGAGCAGGACAATACTATAACACAGATCACAGAGGAACACATCCAGACAGAGTCCTGTTGCAGAGTCCTGTGGGTTGCTTCTCTCTCCTCAATTTGGATGCCTAGCTTGCCTAGATTCTGAAAGAAGTATTATTCAAAGACTCTGTAGCATGTGACAAATCCTTCTTTTTGTGGTACAAAGATCTTTGAACATCCTGACAACTTTTGCTGCAGTTCCATTAGCCAGCAATGATACATATCATATCTGCTAGGGTCTAGGATGTCTCCTTTTTAGTGTGGTATCTCCACATGCTTTTCAAGCTGTTTATTCTCTCTGCTCGTTTTACAGTGAGAAATAACTGAAGTTGAATCCTGAGAGAACACTGTATCCCAGCAGCCATTCCTGTAATTGTGTCACCTCTTTAGGGATAGGGTACTCCTCCATTCCTTGAGAATTAGGCCACGTGAAGGTGGTCTGCTGAAATAATGTGCTTGCATCCTCAGGTTTTCCAGCAGCAGAGAACACAGGAGGACGTGTGCCAGTTGAGCATTGGGATCATGCAGGTAACTTGAGTGCTTTGAAGTCTGAAATTGTGAACAGAAGCAACCAACAAATGTGTGCTCTGTGCTTTGCCCACCTCCCTAAAGATACCACAAGTTGATGACTCTGATATTCCTCTGATGCACTGTGGGATACTGAGACATGCTTGGCTTTGTGTAGAGGTTACTAGCTGAATCTGATAATATCAAACCCTTAGAGAGTAAGTGACATATTCAAGTGTTTTACTGATTGTGACTGTTCAGAGGTTGAGAGACAGTTGCATAGAATATAAAATTACAGAATCACAGAATTAACCAGGTTGGAAAAGGCCTTCAGGATACTCAAGTCCAACCTATCATCTAACAATTGTCAATTAACTAAACCATGGCACTAAGTGCCACATCCAGTCTGCTTTTAGACACCTCCAGTGATGGTGACTCCACCACCTCCCCAGGCAGCCCATTCCAATGCCAGTCACTCTTTCTGTCAAGAACTTCTTCCTAACATCCAGCCTAAACCTGCCCTGGCACAGTTTGAGGCTGTGTCCTCTTATTCTGTCACTGGGTGCCTGGGAGAAGAGGCCAACCTCCACCTCGCTACAACCTCCTTCCAGGTCATTGTAGACAGCAATGAGGTCTCCTCTGAGCCTCCTCCAGGCTAAATACCCCCAACTCTCTCAACTGCTCCTCACAGGGCTGTGCTCCAGCCCCCTCACCAGTCTTGTTGCCCTTCTCTGGACACGTTCCAGCACCTCAACATCTTTCTTAAATTGAGGGGCTCAGAGCTGGGCAGTGTGCTCAAGGTGTGGCCAGATCAGTGCTGAATACAGAGGCAGAAGGACTTCTCAGGTCCTGCTGGCTACACTATTCTTGATGCAGAAAATTTGCATGCAAAAAAATGTAACTACAATTAGTGAACATAGATAACATTTAAGATCAAAAAGGATATTGATGTTTGTTCTGCTTCTATTGGCTGTAGTTAAAAGTAAATACAAACATTTTATTTAGCTTTGGCAGTAACTTTAGGTTTTATTTTGTTTTCTAGGTCTTTATAGACTGTTTGGAACAGCTGAGCACCAAAACTGATGGTGATATTGATACAGCACAGTAAGTAAAATAAATAGGACCTGAAGTAGTAGCAGTGTTCTGAAATGGTGGGTGCAAGTCCCAGATGTTAGTGATGATGATGTGGTTTTAGCCCTTCTGCTGTTTCATTCTCCTTGTGAATACTTTTGCCTCTGGTTAGTGATGCTTTGAAATAAGAGCAGGTACTTCTAATGCCAAAGAATTGAGCACTACCATGTAGCATTGTGTAAGCTAATGAGTACTGTGCCGTTTTATTCAGTGTCAGGAGTGGATTTTGAGATGAACTTACATGGAGTGAGTTGTCACTAAGTAATGTCCAGTCATGAAGAAACAGCCCTTGCCTTTCTTCCATTCCATTTTGAACTTGTTTTGTTGGTATTTTAGCTAAATTCATAAAGGTTTATGTGATAATTGCTCATGATCCACTTGTTTTGGAGACCAAGCCAAGTCAGAGTAGCCTGAATTTCCAGGGGCACTCAGCATTTCTTTGTGAAAAGACAGAGACTTGGCAAATACTGGTACCTGCAATATGCATTAGGAAAGGGCACATTTACTGCGTCCCTAATGCCACTTTCTTTTACTATTTGGATGGCTGTGGCTGGATAGGTGTAAAAATAACATGGAATCTCTGGCAATCCAGGGAAATCAGAGAAAATGAAAATGCTTTGATCAGTGAAGATCTGCAGGTAGAATAGTGCCATCTGTGCACAGAGCTCCTGTATACTTTGTGGACATCTTGACTGAACCAGACATTGTGGACTGCTTTATTTTGTGTGAGTGAGCTTGAAGCAAGCTTCCATTCCAACTGTTTATTTGAGTTCACCGTGTATCCAGTAATCCAAAGTACTCTACTACTCACTTTTTAAACCCTATTCCTAGTCTTTCAGTTGATGTTTCATCTCCAGACTTGTTTGGGAGCATTCATGAAGACTCGAGTCTCTCCTCAGTAAGTTTGGTTTCTCTTCCTAGCAGCTGATGTGAAACTGGGTATTTCTCAAAGTTACAGGGACATGATCCTTCTATTGATTCAGTGCTTCAGGATTTTGTTTCTCTTTTTTAGAGTGCACTTCTGTATTTTAGAGGCATTTCCTAGATATATGTATATAAGCATAAGAAAATATAAGAGGGACATGGAACTGTTGGAGTGAGTCCACAGGAGGGCCACGAAGATAAGATGGTCAGAGGGCTGGAGCACCTCTGCCATGAGGACAGTCTATGAGAGTTGAGGCTCTTCAGCCTGGAGAAGAGAAGGCTTTAAGGAGACCTTATAGTGCCCTTCCAGTATCTGAAGGGGGCCTATAGGGAGGCTGGGGAGGGACTATTTACAAGGTCTTGCAGTGACAGGATGAGGGAGAATGGGTTTAAACTGGAAGAGAGGAGATTTAAACTAGATGTTAGGAGGGTGGCCAGCGCCAGAACGAGAGGACACAGCCTCAGGCTGTGCCAGAGGAGATTTAGGCTCGAGGTGAGGAGAAAGTTCTTCACTGAGAGAGTCATTGGATACTGGAATGGGCTGCCCAGGGAGGGTTGGACTGGATGATCTTGGGAGTCTCTTCCAACCTGGTTGATTCTATGCTTCTATGTTTTTATCAGCCTGTTTGAAATTATAAGGACTGATCTGACATTGATTACTTTTAAAAACCCATGAAGATGAATATATTCAGTAACTTAAATTTTCCACAGAAAATTACCAAGAATAAGGGTTTGTTTGGCTTCTTTTGGTTTGGTTTTCTTTGTACTTTCTTCTAGTCCAGTGGCAAATATAAAAAAAATGTAGTTAATGTGACTGTTCCCTGCAAGAAGTCTCTTGTGAAGTTAGTATTTCTTAACCACAGGTCCAAAATGTTGTCCAAAGCACATTTTTGTCCCGTTTACATGAGCAATAAACATTTCTATTGCAATGAGTGCCAAATCAAGCCACTTTTCTGGATTGCAGACTGTCATAATTAGTTCTTTTATTAATTTTATTCTTGCAACACATAGATTCTGGTCTTGATTGCTGGGAAATAACTTTATGTGGCCGTGGCCGTTTCCCATGTGCCATAGGTACAAATGTTTAAATAAAAGAGCAATCAACAATTTTAGGCAGTGTTTGGTTTCCATAGCACTGTATTTTTTTTTCTGTACATCCCAGAACATTTTAGTTCTTCCTTCCTGACTGAGTGGTGATAGCAAGGAGTGCAAGTGACCAGAGTAAGAGTTGTCACTGTACCTTTAAAATTCCCTGGGTTTTAATAGTCTGCAACCAAGTGAGTGTGGTTTAAAGCAGTATGCAACTGCATATATCAGTGCTAGTCATCAGACTGCTGGCATAAAAGCTGTCAGGAGTTGTCCTGGCTCTGAAAACCAACACCATTTCTAATCACACATGGACTCTTGTGATTAATTCACTGGCAAATAATTTGGTTATCAAAATATTTGCTGAGGTTGATTTTGAACTTCCATCTGAGGTAGAAAAATATCTTCCAACTGAAAGAAGGCTTGGGGAAGAAGGAAGACCAAATCCATTTAAATAGTAGTTGTGGATTGTCTGGTTATTTGTCCCATTGAGAACTAGACCTTGTTGCACCAAGATCTGGTGTCTCAGCTTCAGTATCCTTCTTATCATGGAAAAATCCCTGTAGAACAGAAATGAGTTATAAATGCTTAGTTGTTTTTTGTATATTATCTGCTGGAATTACATGATGTACTTCTGAGCCCTTCTGAACATTCAGGAATTATGTAATGAATGAGTGTATTCCTTCAGGACCTGTTTGGCTTCCTTGGTTTAAGCCAGCTTCAAGAGAAAGTGAAGATGATCTTCAGTTGATTCAATTGATGGTCATAGTTAATAGCATCTTTCTTGAAGGAAAGTAAAGGCCAGATAGAGCTTCCTGGAAAGCTGTCCAAACCTGATTTCAGTGCAGAAGTCTCAACCACAGTTCTGTATTAGTCATCCAGTGAATGCTCCAGATCCTGTAAGACAGAGCATTCACATTCAACCATCATGCCTGAAATCATGACATTCACTCAGTTCTTGGGAATCGATTGACAAAAATCTCTCTAAATTCTATTTTATCAGAGTTTTTTATCACAGTATCACCAAGGTTGGAAGAGACCTCACAGATCATCAAGTCCAACCCTTTACCACAGAGCTCAAGGCTAGACCATGGCACCAAGTGCCACGTCCAACCTTGCCTTGAACTGCCCCTGGGACGGTGACTCCAGCACCTCCCCAGAATCAATAAGCTCTGTGTTTACAGTATTGGGTATGCTGATGCTTCTTTTTTTCCTAACTGTTGCACTCTTTCTTCTCTTCAAACCCATTTTTAGGAGCAGAGGCTTTTAATTGCACTCAGTAACTGTCGCTACCTGGAGCGTCACACCTTCCTAAATATAGCTGAGCATTTTGAGAAGCATGGCTTTCAGGGGGTTGAAAAAATCATTCAAGTAAGTAATGAGAGCACTGGAAGGAGGGATCATTGCTTGAAGGAAACAGCTTTTCTTTTGTTTACTTCCTGTGAAAGAGTGGTGAAAGTGTTCAGATGACCACGGAGACTCTTGGGTGAGCCTCCTACAAATGAGTGGGGCTCCGAGCATCAACTGGAAACAACAACAGTGACATGGTTGTGTCTGTTCCTGTCAGGCTTGGATAGCTGCTACAGAAAATGTGACCTCTTCTTCAGGGCTTCAGTTCCAAAGCTTATCAGATTTCTTAGTAAGGCAGCTTAATGTCACTGTGCTTTCTCAATGCAGAGGATACAAGATTGATATCTCAGAAATACACTTGATAAATAGTTTCGCCTGGCAGTCAGCCTTACTGATAGCTGTTGTTCATAAACTAGTTCAGGGGTTTTTGTTGTAGTTTGGTTTGGTGGTTTTTTTTCCTTCAAAGAATGAAAATGTCAAAGTGGGTGTGAGTAGCTGTCTCATTTTCCTGTCTTTTTGTAAAGATTAATCATTTTTTATGAGAAATGCTGTGGCTTGATCCTTAGGACCATAAAGCTAGTTTATTTCCAGAAACATTTGTTGGTTGGAAGTAAAATGTTATCTTTTCCAGTACACAGTCTAGTATTTCCTTCTCAACTGATGCTCAGAGCATCCTCAGCCCCCTTCCGCCTCGGTGTTGTTTGAATTTCTGTGGCTGAAGTAATTCTGCTATGAGTTGCTTGGTTAGTAGGGTTCAAAAGTCACTCTGGGTATTGTCCTTTGCTGCTGAGACAGCGCAGAGTTGAGCTGGGTGCAGTTGGTGTTGTCTAGATAAGCAAATAAGGCATCTGCTATGTATATATTCAACTCTGTTTGATATGGCCACCTTGCAAGTGCTGCCATTTAAAGTTTATTAATACCAAGATTCCAATGTTGATGTCATAAATTAATTGCAAATCTGTTATAACCTTTTGAAAGTGCTGCCTGGAGCAGTAAGCATTGGGCATGGTAGCTAGGAGGATTTGGGATAATCAGATCATTTAACAGAGCAAGTTTGAAACACTTCATTTATTTGAAGGGAGGTTAGAAGCTTACAGAGGTTTAGAGGCTTGGTTGATTGGTTTTTTTTTTCTTCCCAGTTTTTAGTTCTGCCATAGAATCACAGAACAGTCTGGTTTGGAAGGAACCTTAAAGATCAGAGGAGGGCCACGAAAATGATCAGGGGCTTGAAACACCTCTGCTACGAAGACAGGCTGAGGGAGCTGGGGCTGTTTAGCCTGGAGAAGAGGAGCCTCCGAGTAGACCTAATAGCAGCCTTCCAGTACCTAAAGGGCCTGCAAGAAGGATGGAGAGATACTGTTTACAAATGCCTGTAGTGACAGAAGGACAGGCAATGGCTTCAAAGTAGAGAAGAGGAGATTTAGATTGGATGTTAGGAACAAGTTCTTTGCTGTGAGGGTAGTGGAACACTGGAACAGGTTGCCCAGGGAGGTGGCTGGAGCCCCATCCCTGGAGATATTCGAAGTCAGGCTCAACAGGGCTCTGGGCAACCTGATCTAGTTGGGGACGTCCCTGCTGACTGCAGAGGAGGTTGGACTAGATGACATTTGGAGGTCCCTTCCAACCCAGACCATTCTATGATCATCTAGTTCCAGTCTCTGCCACATAAACTTCTTTAAGTCTGGAATTGTTCAAAGTCAGTTTGTGTGAGGAACTTGGTCTAGTAGATGTCCTGCCCATGGAAGGGGGACTTGAACTAGATGATCTTGAAGGTCCTTTCCAACCCAAACCAGTCTATAGTTTTATGAAGTCCAGAGCAGATAATGAGAAATTGTGATACTACAATTGGTACATCTTAAGTTTTATATGAAAATCTTCATAATAAAGTGAAAACTACTGTGGGCATATTTCAGTTGTCTACTTGGTGCAAGATCAAGACCTGCTGACACACACAGGTAAAGATGCCATTAGACATACAGAGTGATCTACCTTCTCTGGCACTCCTTGTGCTTAGTCCAGAAATGCCTTTTTTCCTGAGAACAACCAAAAGAAAACAACTTCTGCTTGGTAGAATGTAGAAATAATATGGAATTTCCTAAGTTCTTATATATGTAATTTTGAAGTGAAATATAATTGCCACTCTTCACCAAAAATTAAAGAAGACATGAAATCATTTTTTTTTTTCTGGGGGGAGCTGATTTAATTCCTGTAGTTACTGACTCTTTATTCTGTTATCTTTTTGGTCTTTTAGGTTAGTATGGAATCTTTGAAAGAGCTGGATCAAAGACTGTTTGAGATGTACATTGAATTCAAGGCAGATCCAATCGTTGGGTCATTAGAACCTGGCATTTATGCAGGATATTTTGATTGGAAAGATTGCCTCGTTCCAGCAGGTAAATATCTGCTTATTAAACTCTGAAATTATTTTAACAGTGATTGATAGGAGCTAAAATATACTGTACAATTAAAAACTTTTTTCTCAGATGTGTGTTCAACTTTTGACAAGTCCTCATTATAAGTTCTTTCTCACAGGCTTTACTTAATTCCTAAATCATTTTTCAGATGCCCCCAAATGATTAAAGCAGCTTTTATCATTGATAATCTCTTTAATACTTGTTTTTTGTGATTATTTTGCTTCATTGCTTATATATAATAGGAGGTATTCTAAAAGACATTCTGGCTGTTTGCTTATGAAATTCATTGGGATTGTTTGGGATAGGTTTTTTTTTTCCTTTCCCAGTGAATCTGGCTACTATTGTAATAGATGTAATTACAGTTCTGAAAAGTAACATGATGAGAAAATGAATGTTGTAAGAATAGTTCAGCAAAGAACATTCAACCCTTGGAGAAGGGCAGCTATAAGTTAAGATGACTGAGGTGTTAGTCATTATTTAGATGCTTTAAGTAAGCATAATATGAATGAGGTTTTTTAAGTGATGAATACTGTGTGCATCAGAACATTCAGGTCCTTTTGACTGTCTAATTTGTCATATCTAAAACTAATCCATCTAAATCCTGTAGCAAATGAGTGCCTGGTTAATACCGAGTATGCAGTAGTGAAAAACACGGCATTTTGAAGGGGATCTTAGAATCATAGAATGGTCTAGGTTGGAAGGGAACCTCGAGGATCATCCAGCTCCAACCTCCTGCCATAGGCAGGGACACCCCTCACTAGAGCAGGTTGCTCAAGGCCTCATCCAACCTCACCTCAAACACCTCCAGGGAGGAAGCAGCCACAACCTCCCTGGGCAACCTGTGCCAGTGTCTCACCACCCTCACTGTAAAGAACTTTCTCCTAACATTTACTCTAAATCTCCCCTCTTCCAGTTTAAACCCATTCCCCCTCGTCCTGTCATTACAAGACCTTGTAAATAGTCCCTCCCCAGCCTCCCTGTAGGCCCCCTTCAGATACTGGAAGGCTACTACAAGGTCTCTTCAAATCCTTCTCCAGACTGAAGAGCCCCAACTCTCATAGCCTGTCCTCATGGCAGAGCTGCTCCAGCCCTCTGAGCATCTTCGTGGCCCTCCTGTGGACTCACTCCAACAGTTCCATGTCCCTCTTGTGTTGGGGGCTCCAGAACTGTACACAGTACTCCAGATGGGGTCTGACAAGAGCAGAGTCAAGGGCGAGAATCCCCTGCCTTGCCCTGCTGGCCACACTCCTCTTGATGCAGCACAGGACACAATTGGCTGTCTGATCTTGTCTTAATTTGAGGTGAATCAGTGATTAACATAACAACATGTACTATGTTGATTGCTTTATAGAGTTGGCTATTGCAAAATGATATATCATTCACAGGGAAAAGGAAGAATGAGAAGAGCTGTAATAAAGGAGTGGGTCCAAAGAATAAATCAGAGCAAAAATAGGCAACTTGAATGTGGAGCAAGCTTTGAAAAATACCTAATATTAGAGTAAAACTTTAAATAGAATCATAGAATCAGCCAGGTTGGAAGAGACCTCCAAGATCATCCAGTCCAACCTAGCACCCAGCCCTATCTAGTCACCATGGTCAAAGCCTGTGCTCTGCTCACTTGGCCAACTGTCCTGTAGCTATCAGATATTTCTTTAGGCATATGTTTTTTGTTACACTTTTAAATAGAAGGAAGGACAAATTGTTTTGCATGGGGCAACTTTTAATTTAATCTCTGTGCCAAAACTTTTATTATTCAGTTTTTCAACATACCTGCCCTTTGCAAGAGGAAAGCTCTAAATGTCAGGCAGAACTTGAGCAGGATGTTATTAAACGTTTGCCCCTTGATTTTGATCCGAGGTGTGACTGCTGGTGTTAGAAGGCAGTGTTATTAACTTAATTAGGTTTATTGTTAATAAATAACTTTAATTTACATTTTAATTTTGACAATGACTTCGGAGTCTTGATAATAAAAGACTTGAATGTGCAGCAGCAAGGAAATCTAGTTTGGTTCACTTTTTCTTGTCTGAAACTGTTCTGAAGGGACATTGTAGCCAGGTGGGGGGTGGCCTCTTCTCCCAGGCAACCAGCAACAGAACAAGGGGACACAGTCTCAAGTTGTTCCAGGGGAAGTATAGGCTGGATGTTAGGAGGAAGTTCTTCCCAGAGAGAGTGATTGGCATTGGAATGGGCTGCCCAGGGAGGTGGTGGAGGCACCGTCCCTGGAGGTGTTCAGGAAAAGCCTGGCTGAGGCACTTAGTGCCATGGTCTAGTTGAGTGGCTAGGGCTGGGTGCTAGATTGGACTGGCTGATCTTGGAGGTCTCTTCCAACCTGGTTGATTCTATGATTCTAATTTAATCTATGTTATTAACAGAATTAAGAGAGCTGAAAGGGATAATGGGAAGCAGAATGCTCATCAGTTGCCAAGTATGTTTTTTGTGTGTGCTGGTCAATCTGCTAGTTCAGCCTACAAAATGGTTTTGTGTGTGTTTGTTCCTTCTTCTCTCAGTAGTAGGTCGTGTTGACTTGTAGTTCTTTTTGAAATGCATGTATTTTGTTTTGGACACTTGACAAAATCAGGCTCTCTGACCTCTCCTGGGTCACAAACCTATACTCTTTTGGAGGGTGAACAGAAGTGGTTGTGGTACTCTGAATCTATGTAGAAAATACTCCTCTGGATTGAAAGTTGGGCCATGCAAGCACAAAGCAGAATCACAGAATCAGTCGGGTTTGGATTGGAAGGGATCTTCAAGATCATGCAGTTCCAAGTCCCCTGTTGTGGCAAGGACATTTGCTAGACCAGGTGGCTCAAGGCCCCATGTAACTTGGCTTTGAACACTTCCAGGCTTGGAGCTTCCACAGCTTCTTTGGGCAGCCCGTTCCAGTGCCTTACTACCGGAACAAGTGGATGCAGTATGTGAATGTTCAACCTTTTAGATGATTAATGTGAGCATTTGTGTGCAAGTATCAAATTATTTTTAGCAATATCACAAGTCCCTTGTGGCCAGAAAGGCCAATGGGATCCTGGGGTGAAGGGAGGTTGTAGCCAGGTGGGGGTTGGTCTCTTCTCCCAGGCAACCAGCAACAGAACAAGGGGACACAGTCTCAAGTTGTGCCGGGGGAGGTCTAGGCTGGATGTTAGGAGGAAGTTCTTGCCAGAGAGAGTGATTGGCATTGGAATGGGCTGCCCAGGGAGGTGGTGGAGTCACTGTCCCCAGAGGTGTTCAAGAAAAGCCTGGATGAGGCACTTAGTGCCATGGTCTGGTTGAGTGGATAGGGCTGGGTGCTAGGTTGGACTGCCTGATCTTGGAGGTCTCTCAATCTCTGGTTGATTCTATGATTCTATGATACCAGTACTAGGCTGAAGTGTTAGTATTAGTTTTACAAGACTGTGGTATTCTTGGTAGCATCACAGAATCATGGAATAGAATCAACAAGGTTGGAAGAGACCTCCAAGATCATCCAGTCCAACCAGTCCAGTCAACTAGACCATGGCATTAGGGTCTCTTCCAACCTGGGTGATTCTATGATTCCATGAAAACTCACAGCACACTGAGTTGCAGGAGCTGGTCTAGCAAACTTAAAGTACATATCTTCTGCTCAGCTCGTTGTGTCAGATGTGGAGTTGTATGTTTTTGCAGTATTTCAAGTTTCCTGTTGCATTGAAAGCTTCAGGTGATTTCACACTTCTGGCTGAAAGCTGATTGTTTGTGCTTTATGTCTATTCATTCTGCACTTGGCATAAATTGAATATCACAGAGTTAAATCTCTCTTCTCATTTGGCATGTTAAGGGGGCATTGTTTGGAACATTTCAAATGCATCAAATGCCGCTCTTAGAGTAAAAGATTAAGCATGTCAGATCGACTAAATCAGGTTTGATTTACTTGTCACATTCTCTTATCTCTTAGTTGTCTAATTTAAAAAACCCAATAAAAAACCATATGATGGCAACAGCCTGATGAAAAGGGACTCAGCAGTTAAAAATGAACTCTCAAAAGGCATATTTAATTTGTAGTTACACAGTGACATACTTGTCAACCCTAACTTTTCTTCTCTTGTTTAATCTGGGGCACCAGCACCCTGCTTACATGCAAGATGACAAGTGCATTTACATCTTAAAAACATTTGGATTTAGTAGAGATATTCTTTTTATATATATTATTATTATTATTGAGATATAGGCAATTACTTTTTGACTGAAATGTTCAAAATAGTTTGGTTTGAAATCCTTGTAACCCTTTAGATTTCTTCTAACACTTCAGATGTCTGACTGCAGAGTTATCTTGCCAGGTGTAGATGATTTTGAACTCCCAACAGATCTGAAACTGTTGATGTCTTGTGTTTAGGAATTGTCTGTGTCTTTTATCATAGAGTCACAGGACTGGTTTGAGTTGGAAGAGGCATTTACAGGTCATCTACTCCAACACCTCTTCAGTCAGCAGGGACATCTTCAGCTATAGCAGGTTGCTCAGAGCCCCATCTGACCTAATCTGGAATGATTCCAGGGATGGGGCATCTACTGCCTCTTTGGATGACCTGGGTCAGTCTCTCACTGTGCTTAGTGTAAGCAGTTCCTTCCTTCTATCTACTATAAATCCCCCTCTTTCAGTTTGAAACCATCACCCCTTATCCCATCACAAAAGCCCTTGGCAGAAAGTCTTTCTCCATCTTTCTTATCAGTCTCTTTAAGCACCAAAAAGCCACATGAGGTTTCCCTGGAGATTTCTCTTCTCCAGGCTAACTATGGCTTGGCCTACTATGCTTTAGGAAGGCCAAACTCTGCTATTTTGCTGCAGGGCTGTACCATGCAGCTTGATCTTTCTATGTGAACAGGAAGAAAACAACCATGCTCTTGCAGTTCTGTTGCATGCAAGAAATAGATGCTATAATATTAAGGTGGGGGAAAATGTTCTGCATTGGCAAATAAAGTCACTAAAGGACTCCTGTATAAGCCTTAGTCCTCTATCTCAAATTATAAAGGATTGGAGTGTGTGATATGTAAATGGGAGCTCCCAAGTTACAGCTTAACCCTTTGTCTTGCTAAACACATCTGTATATTCATCCTGACCTCACTGCAAGCAGGATTGAGTACAATCATGCAGTACTTAAAGGATGGCCAAGGGATCAGACCCAAACAGCATGGATTTAGCGGGGGCAGGTCCTGCCTGACCAACCTGATCTCCTTTTATGACCAGGTGAATGATCAGAGGCTGGAAGGGACCTTGAAAGCTCATCCAGTCTAACCCACAAACCAGGATGGGATCACCTCTACCAGATTACACAGGAATGTGTCCAGGTGGGTTTTGAATACCTCCAGAGAGGGAGACTTCACAACCCTCCTGGGTAGCCTGTTCCAGGGTGCTCACACCCTCACAGTGAAAAAAAAATCCTCCTCATGTTTACATCAAGCTTCCTATGCCTCAGCTTCCACCCATTGCCCCTTGTCCTATGGTCAAGCATAGCACAATCATAGAATCAACCAGGTTGGAAGAGACCTCCAAGATCATCCAGTCCAACCTAGCACCCAGCCCTAGCCACTCAACCAGACCATGGCACTAAGTGCCTCAGCCAGGCTTTTCTTGAATATCTCTGGGGACAGTGACTCCACCACCTCCCTGGGCAGCCCATTCCAATGCCAATCACTCTCTCTGCCAACAACTTCCTCCTAACATCCAGCCTAGACCTCCCCTGGCACAACTTGAGACTGTGTCCCCTTGTTCTGTTGCTGGTTGCCTGGGAGAAGAGACCAACCCCCACCTGGCTACAACCTCCCTTCAGGTAGTTGTAGCCAGCAATGAGGTCCCCCCTGAACCTCCTTTTCTCCAAGCTGCACACCCCCAGCTCCCTCAGCCTCTCTCATAGGGTTTGTGTTCCAGGCCTTTCACCAGCTTCGTCGCCCATCTCTGGACACATACTGAATTCACGATGGAAGGGAGGTGACGACCAGACTTCTCCACTAATCCCTTGATACCTGCAGTAGTTAGGGATGCCATAATTATTAACACATTAAACAAAAAAACAGCAATAGCACTAAAATCTGCAAGATGAACCTTGCCACTGCACAGCCAAACTAACCGAGTCAGCAAGTAGCTGCTTGGTGCTTCTGCAACACTTTTAGCTCAGGACTGTGCCTAGTTTTAAGTTGAGAATTGCAGTGTAATGAAGACTCTCACTTTTCTATGCAAACTTTCTATGCAGTATTCAGCTGGGAGCATATTCTTTTCTGTGGCCAAGTTATCAAGCCCTTGACCTCTTAGTTTTTAAGTGGGAAAATATGGTAAGACTTCGAAGGGTGCAGCAGATCCAGTGTAATAAAAAGCTTTTTGTTAGCTTACACGATGAACAGCAATTCAGATTTAATGAAACACTTAAACTTTATTGATGTGTGGGTGAAATTATGGCATTGGACTTGATCAGTGCCTGAAATAATTCAAAATATTAAAAGCCTTTACTTTGAACTGTGAAAAAAAACACATATATATAAAATCTGAAGTTTTCCAGTTATTGTGGGTCACTCCTGAGTCCAGATAGCTTCCAAATGTTGATTTTTGGACTCTATTGTTTGAGTCGTGCAAAGACATTCTTCATTTTCAAATCTCTGCCCTGTTTAAAATGCTGTTAAGGATTCAGTGAAACTTGGAAGGGGGAAATAATGAAATAGTAACACTGGAAGCTGATATAAGTTCTCACCTTTTCAGGCTGGATGTTAGGAGGAAGTTCTGCACAGAGAGAGTGATTTCCCATTGGAATGGGCTGCCCAGGGAGGTGGTGGAGGCACCATCCCTGGAGGTCTTCAAGAAGAGACTGGATGAGGCACTTGCTACCATGGTCTAGTTGACTGGATAGGGCTGGGGGATAGGTTGGACTGGATGATCTTGGAGGTCTCTTCCAACCTGGTTGATTCTATGATTCTGTGAACATAACCAGACACTGAAATCTTCAGTGTCTGTAGAGAGGGGTAGAGTTAGATTGGAGGTTAGGAAGCTCTTAACTAAGAGTGTGGTGGAACATGGAAACAAGTTGCCCAGAGAGGTGGTGGAAGCCCTGTCCCTGGAAACATTCAAGGTCAGGCTTGCTAAGGCTCTGAGCAACATGATTTAGTCAGGGACATTGTCCCTGCTGACTGCAGTGGGGTTAGACTAGATGACCTTTAAAGGTCTCTTCTCCCAACCCAGTGCATTCTACGATTCTATATTGTGCCAAATACTTTTCTCTCTGAAACTGTTCTCTGTTGGATTGGTCAGCTCCAGTTTTCTCACTTCTTACAAGAATGCTGCTTGAGTGACAAGCAAAGTAAATTCATAAACATAGTATATCTCTATGCCCATTCTCCATTTGTGAAGTTGCTGTCATTCTGCATGTGACAGGCTATTATTACAGTCCCATTGGCTTCAGGAATTCTGAGAAGAGTACGCCACTTTCCAAGTGCCAGTCTCTCTTTTGAAAGGCTTTAATAATTCTAGGTTTTATAAAATCATGAAAGGACACCTCCAGGGTGCCTCAAAAAAATGATGTGTTTGAAAGAAATAAATGAATATTCTTGCAGGCTATGCTTGGTTTGTGTTAATGAAAGAAAATACTGCTTGAGATTTTTGGATTCGACTGTTCTCAGTTTTGATAGAGCTGTTGATTTCTTGTATACCTGACAATTACAGAAGTGACTTGCTTTTCCCATTGAATTGGTCATTCTGTCTCTTTCTGGTGCATAGAGATACCTTCTTTTATGGGTGATATACATATGTTTTTAATTGATGCTTCTTGTCTTTACATAAATCCTCACCATTGAGCTATCTGGGGGGCAGCGTGAAGGGCTTGCTCCGTATCGCTCACTTCAGTCACCACTGGACTTGTCCCAGTCACCACTGGGATTGGTTAGCCTGGAGAAGAGGAGGCTCAGGGGTGATCTTATTGCTGTCTACAGCTACCTGAAGGGTGGTTGTGGCCAGGAGGAGGTTGCTCTCTTCTCTCAGGTGGCCAGCACCAGAACGAGAGGACACAGCCTCAGGCTGCGCCAGGGGAAATTTAGGCTGGAGGTGAGGAGAAAGTTCTTCCCTGAGAGAGTCATTGGACACTGGAATGGGCTGCCCGGGGAGGTGGTGGAGTCGCCGTCCCTGGAGCTGTTCAAGGCAGGGTTGGACGTGGCACTTGGTGCCATGGTCTAGCCTTGAGCTCTGTGGTAAAGGGTTGGACTTGATGATCTGTGAGGTCTCTTCTAACCTTGGTGATATTGTGATAGTGTGACTTGCTGCTGGGTGTATCTGTAAAGTGAAATGTGTCTGGGATTGGCAAGGACCACCAAACAGGGCAAGTTATCACACTCAGGCTTTTGGAAGATCATGTCAAAATTGTGAAGAGATAGCATGGGTTCTTAGTGAAGAGATACAACTGGTTCTTTTTTTAACCCAAGTGCCTCACTTAGGAGGAATTTGAAGAATTCTTACTCAGGCTTTTGGAAGATCATGTCAAAATTGTGAAGAGATAGCATGGGTTCTTAGTGAAGAGATACAACTGGTTCTTTTTTTAACCCAAGTGCCTCACTTAGGAGGAATTTGAAGAATTCTTAGGTAAACAGGGAACAGCATGGAAACGACAGCCAGGTGGGGGTTGGTCTCTTCTCCCGGGCAACCAGCAACAGAACAAGGGGACACAGTCTCAAGTTGTGCTGGAGGAGGTCTAGGCTGGATGTTAGGAGGAAGTTCTCTGAGAGAGAGTGATTGGCATTGGAATGGGCTGCCCAGGAAGGCGGTGGAGTCACCATCCCTGGAGGTGTTCAGGAGAAGACTGAATGAGGCACTTAGTGCCATGGACTAGTTGAGTGGCTAGGGCTGGGTGCTAGGTTGGACTGGATGATCTTGGAGGTCTCTTCCAACCTGGTTGATTCTATGATTCTATGATACCAGTACTAGGCTGAAGTGTTAGTATTAGTTTTCCAAGACTGTGGTATTCTTGGTAGCATCACAGAATCGTGGAATAGAATCAACAGTGTTGGAAGAGACCTCCAAGATCAGCCAGTCCAACCAGTCCAGTGAACTAGACCATGGCATTAGGTGCCTCATCCAGGCTTTTCTTGAACACCTCCAGGGACAGTGACTCCACCACCTCTCTGGGCAGCCCATTCCAATGACAAATCACTCTTTGTCGGAAGAACTTCCTCCTAACATCCAGCCTAGACCTCCTTCAGCACAACTTGAGACTGTGTCCCCTTGTTCTGTTGCTCTACCACCCACCAGCTGCTCTGTTTATTAAATCTGAAAAAGGAAAAGCTAGCTTGTGTCTCAGCAGAGCAGGTGCCAGCTCAGCACACTCTACCTTAATTTCTGACAAAACTGCTGGTGCAGTTAGCTTTTTGCAAAGTGGGTCCAATATGTATCAAATATAGTACAGAAGGAAGCAATTTTAAGTTGCACCACAGCAAGTTGAGGTTGGCATGAGGATCAGTTTTTCCCCTAAAGTGTTGTCAAACCCTAGAACAGGCTGCCCAGAGCAGTGGTGGAGTCCCCATCCTTGGAGGGGTTTAAAAGCTGTGTAGATGTGGTGCTGATGAAGATGGTTTAGCAGTGACCTAGCAGTACTGGGTAAATAGTTGGACTTGTTGATCTTAAAGGTCTGCTCCAGCCAAAATCACTCCATTATTCTATTCTAAATATATATATATATATATATGGAGAGAGAGAGAGAGAGAGAGCAGTGTCTGCTTTGAAAATGGGCCAAATATATATGCAGTCTATCCCCTCTTACATGCCATATTTTGTCTTACCTCAGAGTTTCTCTTGCTTGCAGATGTTGTAAACAATGTTCTTTGGCCAGGACACAGCCCTCGAGTTCTCACTCCTCCAGATGTCCTGGACAGACACAGAAGGATCTGAATCCTGCTTTACAAACTGCTAAAATCAGTGAGAACATGGTCACACCAGGGACGTTTGCCCTGTGAATGTTTCAGCACCTTACCTGTTGGTAAGGTTTAGCAATGGAAAATCCTATAGCATCAAAATTGTTATATAAGAGAAATCTTCTGATGTTAGAACTTTCAGAATGTTCTGGCTATTAGGTGCTGAAAATTATAGAGGGGATTGGTTAACAATATGTAAGTAATTCTTGCTTAGGAAACCAGCCTACAACTGATGCAAAAGTTTGGGTAATACTGAAACATTGTTGGATGTATTCATTTTTGTGTCAAGAAGGAGGATGTGTTGCATCCAGGAATCTCACACATAAATATCTCTCTTCAGAACCCTTTTTTCCCCTCTCAGGAAGAGCAATGCCTTTGTTCTGGGTGGCACATGCTATGTTGTAGCTTAAATGTCTTCTCTTGTAGTGCAGGGGTTTTTCATCTCCCTCAAACCAGCTACTTTAGATATTTGATAGCTGTGAGTATTTGATAGTGTTGGGTTTCCCCTGAAGTCAAACATAGAGAGCCAACTAAATTCAACCAAAAGAAAAAGACTCAACAGCCTGAATACCATTAATGCAGAAGGAGAAATGATAATTTACTTTTAAATGCTTTAGGTCAGCACCATGTTGGCTCTGAAGTGCCTGTGCTCCTGTTCTGTCTGAAAGTCTGTGATGGTTTGGGTGTTACCCACTCCCCCACACCTTGGAAAATCACCCAGACTAGACTCAGCAGCTCTGGAAATTGAGTGAAGCTTTCTATTTACAGCTTAGCACAATATAGGAGCAGAGATTTACAATATTTATACAGTTATAGACAGAAATATACAAGTTAAAAGGTAGTACAGAAACACAGCAGCCCTCCCAGAAACCTAAGTCCCCAGGAGGGGCTCTCAACTACCCTTCCACCTTCCTCCCACCCCTCTACCTTACCCAAGACTTTGCCTTATGCTCAAGGTAGCTTGGAGGGTCGGCCAGGGGGCTTAGGAAGCAGATGGATTAATCAAACAAATGGCAGGTTAGGTTAGACAGAGAAGTGCAGCCCAAACCCCAGA
Organism: Pogoniulus pusillus; assembly: GCF_015220805.1. Lineage (NCBI taxonomy): Eukaryota > Metazoa > Chordata > Aves > Piciformes > Lybiidae > Pogoniulus > Pogoniulus pusillus. The sequence goes on from NC_087284.1 coordinate 17,732,565, forward strand.
GAGTGACTCTATTATCTGTAGTTATGTTCTTGTTCTTAAACATCTCAGCAAGCCCATGAGTGAAGTAGACATCACCACTGTTTCCTTTTCATAGAATCATAGAATCAACCAGGTTGGAAGAGACCTCCAAGATCATCCAGTCTAACCTATCACCCAGCCCTAACCAATCAACTAGACCATGGCACTAAGTGCCTCATCCAGGCTTTTCTTGAAGACCCCCAGACAGCCTGTAATCTAGTTCTTCTCACCAAAACAGTCTAGCTTCAAACTAGCACAAAGTCTCAACCTTTATAGGTTACAGCCCCATGTTGATGGGGCAGCTGTGCACGAGGAGCACCTTTTAATGGCCGTAGCTGTGCCAGATTATGGTAATAATTAAATGGCAACCATAAAAAGGGAGGTTTCTCAGGGTCCTCTATCTGAAGCACTGGGCTCAGCTAGGGCTTATTTGCTGTCAAGTAGTGGTTAGTGTGTGCTCAGGTGAAAAGATCATAGAATCAAGCAGGTTGGAAGAGACCTCCAAGATCAGCCAGTCCAACCTAGCACCCAGTCAACTAGACCATGGCACTAAGTGCCTCATCCAGGCTTTAACACCTCCAGGGATGGCAACTCCACCACCTTCCTGGGCAGCCCATTCCAATGGCAAATCGCTGTCTCTGTGATGTTGGATTGTCTCTAAGCTCCCAAACAGGTAGTTTCTTAGACCAGTGCACAAGCATTTTTTGTGGTTTATAGGGTTTTGATTATTTATTTTTTCTTCTGCCATTTAGATTTCTTGTTACCAGTTTAACAGGTTGAAGTTTGGTTTATTCTACAGTAATTCAAGCAATTTGAGACTCTCTACAGTTCATTTCTCAATGTGGTGGTGTGCATCATTCTCTCGTGACCTTTAAGTCTGGGTTGGTAAAAGGCCCTTTACACTTTGTTCTGTGTTTGAAGGAAGAAACAAAAGTAACTCTGTATCTTAACTGAACTGTCTTGAGAAAATGCACTCCTGTCAAACTGACCTTAAGTACCTGCACATCTCTGAAGTACAAATTGCTAGCAAACATATCCTCTTCCCAAGAGATGCACCATCAAGCTTCACATTTCCTGCTGTAATCCTATAAAGGTTTTGCTCCTCATGTTTTTAATGGTAAAGCAAACTATCTTCTGGCCCAAAAAGCAGTGGACTTTAATGTGTGTGTGGTCAGAAAGCAGCAAGTGTTTATATTGCAGGCTTCTTCAGATGTCCCTCAAATCCTTCCAGCTGTTGGGATGGAGTGGCAGAAGGTTGGGAACTGCCTCAGCAGCTTTATTTAAAGACATCTTAGTTTGGACAACAGCATGGGACACCAGTGTTGTTCTGTTGATGTTCTCCTGCTGTAGAGTGGAGTCCATGCAGAGACAAAGGTATTAACCACAATATTGGTGGAGTTCTTCCTCCTCCAAGCTATCTGAAACACAAAACCTTTCAGGTTCTTTGGACATCATGGCATAATTTCTGTTGCTTGAATTAAAATAGTTCAAACCTTACAAGTGATCTAAGTCTTGCAAGCCTTCATGTTTCATGCTTTTTGGAAAGGAGTTTTAGGGCTACTTCTGTCAGGTCCTTCAAGTGATGTTTGCTGTTTTACATCAACATAGTGTCATGGCTGGAAACAAGAATGAGATCAGAGGTGATGTCTTAAGGCCTGAAAACAAGAATGAGATCAGAGATGATGTCTTAAGGCCTGAATGTGTTTTTTCTGGGTTCTGACTCTCAGTGATCAGATTCTGCCCTCCCTTGCTTCAGTGCTTTCTGAAAGCACTTGCCCCACATGTTATGAGGAAGTTCTTCCCAGAGAGAGTGATTTGCCATTGGAATGAGCTGCCCTGGGAGGTGGTGGAGTTGCCATCCCTGGAGGTGTTCAAGAAAAGCCTGTCTGAGGCACTTAGTGCCATGGTCTAGTTGATTGGAGGTCTGATCTTGGAGGTCTCTTCCAACCTTGTTGATTCTATGATTGCCATTAATTTCTTCATTGAATGTTGGGTTTTGGTGGCTGTTTTGAGGTCCCTGTTAGCTCTTACAACGTTCCCTTGTTCCTAAGTGCACTGTGTATTTACCATTACCATGAGCTATGCAGGGAAGGATTTCAAGGAAATGTTAATCTCATTCAGGGTTTAATTAGCATGAAGTTAGTAAGAACAATAGATTTATCAAAACATTTTCAGTTTTACCAAGACAGACCTGCTAATAAGCTATTTATAGCACACTCGTATCTATTTTTGTCAGTAGTCTAAGGACTGACTTAGGACAAACGGGTTAAAAAACAGGAAATGTGGTTAAATAACTGGGTAATCTCTCCAGAGAGTTTCCAGTTTGCCTACACATTCACATTTTCTTCTGAATGTGCTCTCAAAACAACACTACTAAGTACAGTACCTTGAAATCCATCTCTGCTTAAAGGAGGGAATGTTTCCATCAACAGCAGGAAGTGGCTAGTGAAAAACTTTACATTCTTGGGTACATTCAAATGAGATTTTGGAGTCATTGTCTGCGAGTGAGTCGTTTGCTTCTCTGATAGCACAGGAGCAGTCGTATGACCTTTAGATTTAGTCAGGTGTATCACATGAACCCCCAAGTCTGCAAGTGCTGCAATTGCAGATTCACTTCTGTACTGCTTTAATGTAATTATTTTCCTCCTACTTTACCTCTTTATTCTTTTATGACCTGAGGCTGTATTTATTTGTTACTCTCCAGTGACATTTGGTCACAGCATGGTAGGGGGCTGGAAGGAACCCATGGAGGTCATCTAGTTCAACTCACTGCTAGAGCAGGGCCACCCAGAGCAGGTTGCTTTGGATCATAAGGTCTGGGTGGGTCTGAATTCTCTTCAGAGAAGGAGATAGTAACGATAGCATTACTAAAGTAAAGGTAGTGTTACTAACATAAAGGTATAGTGTTACTAACATAAAGGTAGCCTTACTATCTTAAAGGTAGCATTACTAACGTAAAGGTATAGTATTACTGACATAATGGTAGCATTGCTAACGTAAAGGTAGCCTTACTATCTTAAAGGTAGCGTTACTAACATAAAGGCAGTGTTACTAACTTAAAGGTAGCCTTACTATCTTAAAGGTAGCCTTACTAACGTAAAGGTATAGTGTTACTGACATAAAGGTAGTGTTACTAACATAAAGGTAGCCTTACTATCTTAAAGGTAGCATTACTAACGTAAAGGTATAGTGTTACTGACATAAAGGTAGTGTTACTAACATAAAGGTAGCCTTACTATCTTAAAGGTAGCATTACTAACGTAAAGGTATAGTGTTACTGACGTAATGGTAGCATTACTAACTTAAAGGTAGCATTACTAACTTAAAGGTAGCATTACTAACTTAAAGGTAGCGTTGCTAACATAAAGGTAGTGTTACTAACTTAAAGGTAGCCTTACTATCTTAAAGGTAGCCTTACTAACATAAAGATATAGTGTTACTGACATAAAGGTAGCATTGCTAACATAAAGGTATAGTGTTACTAACTTAAAGGTAGCATTACTAACTTAAAGGTAGCGTTACTAGCTTAAAGGTAGCCTTACTATCTTAAAGGTAGCGTTACTGACATAAAGGTATAGTGTTACTAAGATAAAGGTAGCCTTACTAACTTAAAGGTAGCCTTACTATCTTAAAGGTAGCGTTACTAACGTAAAGGTATAATGTTACTAACTTAAAGGTAATCTTACTATCTTAAAGGTAACATTACTAACATAAGATATAGTGTTACTGATGTAAAGGTAGCGTTGCTAACATAAAGGTATAGTGTTACTAGCTTAAAGGTAGCATTACTAACTTAAAGGTAGCCTTACTAACGTAAAGGTATAGTGTTACTGATGTAAAGGTAGTGTTGCTAATGTAAAGGTAGCGTTACTAACTTAAAGGTAGCATTACTATCTTAAAGATAATGTTACTGACATAAAGGTACCATTACTAACATAAAGGTATAGTGTTACTAACATAAAGGTAGCCTTACTAACTTAAAGGTAGCCTTACTATCCTAAAGGTAGCATTACTAACGTAAATGTATAGTGTTACTAAAGTAAAGGTAGCATTACTAACTTAAAGGTAGCATTACTAGCATAAAGGTAGTGTTACTAATGTAAAGGTTACATTACTAACTTAAAGGTAGTGTTATAAATCAGACTGCACAACACTTGCCGTGAAGGAACTTACTGAACATGATGATGTCCATTCAGTTCTGCTCAAGTTGGTGTCCCATTTCTTTGGGCAAAGCAGAAGCAATAACTAAATTGAAGCCATTCTGTTATGGTTTTGACAGCTACTATTTCTTAGCTTATTTAAAATCAATTTGAAATGTATTTGTCAGTGAGAAGGGGTAGAGAATATAAGAACTAAAGCAGCCAAAGAGGAGTTCTGTTTTCAGAGCTGTGTTCTGCTCTTAGCATCCTGCAAAGAATCCACTAAAAAAAAACCATTTCTATCCAGGCAAAGAGCAAAGTATGAAAGCAAATGAATTTTTAGCAGTTAGGAACAAAGAAGCTTGTCTTGGATTGAGAAAGCAGACCACTGGTGGTACTAGTATTTGAAGCTGGTATCCTATCAGCCTGTGAGCAGAAGGAGGCTGCTTTGTTATGTCTGGGGGGGAAGTTCCAAGTTCCATCTCAGCTTTGCTTTTTCTGCCTTTTGATAGATTTATGTTTTTTCAGTTGTCAGGTTAGGTAATGTCACTGTGTGGGTGGGGACCCTTCACTAAACTTGTGTGACATCCTCATGTGTCAGCACCGTAGCCCATAAAAGGCTTGGGGCTGTAGATGAGTTGAGGTTTCTGGCTATTCCTGGGCTAGAAGACTGGAAAGGTTCAGGCTTCCTGGAAATCAAAATGCTGTTTCTCTAAACGAGGTGTTGCATTCACTATAATAATTGTAAATAATAGCCAGCTTTTAAAATCATTTTCCAGAAGCATGGGATAGCTTAGGGTACTTCATTCATCATGGAATTTTGATTGTTACATTGGAATCAAACAAACTGAGGCACATTGATTTTTCCCTGATTATAAAAGTCAGATCTCTAAATAATTTTGAGGGGACAACACCTTGATTCAGCCGTATTTCATGTAGTCTGCAGCATAATTTTTTATCAGAGGTCACCTCCTTCTTTGATGTCATTCTGAAATTCTAAGTTCTAATTTCTTTTTTTTTTTCCCATTTTTTTCTATAATTTCAAGTCCAGGATAAGTGCTCTGCAAGACTCAATACAGAACTTGCTTCAAAATAGCATCACAACCCTGAAAGGAAGTTGGAGTGAGGTGGGGGGTTGATCTCTTCTTAGAATCATAGAATCAGTCAGGGTTGGAAGGAACCACAAGGAGCATCTAGTTCCAATCCCCGGACACCCTACCCTAGGTCAGGCTGGCCAGAGCCCCATCCAGCCTGGACTTAAACACCTCCAGGGATGTGGACTCAGCCGCCTCCCTGGGCAACCCATTCCAGCTTCTCACCACTCTCATGCTGAACAATTTCCTCCTCGTGTCCAGCCTGAGCCTACCCATCTCCAGCTTCTCTCCATTCCCCCTAGTCCAGTCACTCCCTGACATCCTGAAAAGTCCCTCCCCAGCTTCTTTGTAGGCTCCCTTCAGATACTGAAAGGCCACAATGAGGTCACCTCGGAGCCTCCTCTTCTCCAGACTAAACAGCCCCAACTCTTTCAGTCTGTCCTCATAGAAGTGCTGCTGCAACCCTCTGAACATGCTCATGGCCCTTCTCTGGACACACTCCAGCACGTCCACATCCTTCTGGTAGTGGGAGCTCCAGTACTCCAGGTGAGGTGTCTTCCAAGGAACAAGTGGCAGGGTGAGAGGAAACAGCCCCAAGTTTCACTGTGGGAGGTTTAGGCTGGACATGAGAAACAGTTTCTTCCCTAAAAGTGTTGTCAAGCCCTGGAACAGAACACTGGGGAAATGATGGAGTCCCCATTCCCAGGGGATTTAAAAGCTGTGTAGATGTAGTGCTGAGGGACATGATTTAGTGGTGACTTGGCAGTGCTGGATTAACAATTGAACTTGATGATCTTAAAAGTCTCTTCCAGTCGAAGCAGTTGTGTTATTAAAAGCTGCTGCTTTTCTGCTGAACTTGATCTTGGAGGTATTTTCCAACTCTTATGTCTCCAGGATTCTACAGTACCAACATAATGTAAACCATTTTTTTGCTATACATACTTCATAGTTCTGTAGTCTGAAATGTTTGCACTTCAGGATCATTACAAGTCATGTTTGTTTGGAATGCTGCAGGCTAAAAACAAAAGTATTTTAGTGTTCATCTTAATTTTCACCTTTAATCTGAACTGCCTCTTGCTTATTTTTTTGGATAAGGTGGTTGGTGGATAGAGCTTCATCACAGAATCATAGAATCATAGAATCAACCAGGTTGGAAGAGATCTCCAAGATCATCCAGTCCAACCTAGCACCCAGCCCTGGTTATTTGTAATTGTAGGAAGTCTGAAGCTATTCTGTACCTCTCTGAAGTTTGTGTCCAAGCCATGTCTGCCATGTCTGCACAGATACTTCTTTTTAATTCTTATAGCACCTTCCACATGCAGACAGCTCTGACTCGCTGTGACCTCAAGCACTGTTTCATTTTGTAGAGCCTCTTCCCCCTCCCACCCATCCCATCTTACCTGTTGGTATTTTACCTTGCAAAAAAAGTTGGCAGTTATGGGTTAGGTTAGACTGAAAAGGCAAATCCTGTGGGATGTGCCAGGCAGTGAGGCAGGCTGTCTGTCAGGAGACATCCATCCAACCTGTATTTCAACTCCTTGAGCAGGCTGCATGGGCAGGATGGTGCTCACTGGGTGCATTAATAGCTTTATTAATACAAACTTGATGGGCTGCCATCATGCAGGGCATTTGCTAGCAGGCTGCATGGGCAGCATGGTGCTCACTGGGTGCATTAATAGCTTTATTAATACAAACTTGATGGGCTGCCATCATGCAGGCCATTTGCTAGCAGGTTGCATGGGCAGGATGGTGCTCACTGGGTGCATTAATAGCTTTATTAATACAAACTTGATGGGCTGCCATCGTGCAGGGCATTTGCTAGCAGGCTGCATGGGCAGGATGATGCTCACTGGGTGTATTAATAGCTTTATTAATACAAACTTGATGGGCTGCCATCGTGCAGGGCATTTGCTAGCAGGTTGCATGGGCAGGATGGTGCTCACTGGGTGTATTAATAGCTTTATTAATACAAACTTGATGGGCTGCCATCGTGCAGGGCATTTGCTAGCAGGTTGCATGGGCAGGATGGTGCTCACTGGGTGCATTAATAGCTTTATTAATACAAACTTGATGGGCTGCCATCATGCAGGGCATTTGCTAGCAGGTTGCATGGGCAGGATGGTGCTCACTGGGTGCATTAATAGCTTTATTAATACAAACTTGATGGGCTGCCATCATGCAGGGCATTTGCTAGCAGGTTGCATGGGCAGCATGGTGCTCACTGGGTGCATTAATAGCTTTATTAATACAAACTTGATGGGCTGCCATCATGCAGGGCATTTGCTAGCAGGTTGCATGGGCAGCATGGTGCTCACTGGGTGCATTAATAGCTTTATTAATACAAAGTTGATGGGCTGCCATCATGCAGGGCATTTGCTAGCAGGTTGCATGGGCAGGATGGTGCTCACTGGGTGCATTAATAGCTTTATTAATACAAAGTTGATGGGCTGCCATCATGCAGGGCATTTGCTAGCAGGCTGCATGGGCAGCATGGTGCTCACTGGGTGCATTAATAGCTTTATTAATACAAAGTTGATGGGCTGCCATCATGCAGGGCATTTGCTAGCAGGCTGCATGGGCAGCATGGTGCTCACTGGGTGTATTAATAGCTTTATTAATACAAAGTTGATGGGCTGCCATCATTCAGGGCATTTGCTAGCAGGCTGCATGGGCAGGGTGGTGCTCACTGGGTGCATTAATAGCTTTATTAATACAAAGTTGATGGGCTGCCATCATTCAGGGCATTTGCTAGCAGGCTGCATGGGCAGGATGGTGCTCACTGGGTGTATTAATAGCTCCAAAAATAAAGTTGATGGGCTGCCATCATTCAGGGCATTTGCTAGCCCAGGGTAGTGCTTGTGTGGCATGAGTTCCCCAGAGGACAAACCATCCTGACCCACTGGAAATCACGCAAGTAGTTAGAGCAGTTGGTCAGCTCTGCTGTTGCTTCAGCTGCAAGGCAGCCAGAATGTGGAGGAAGTGGAACAGTTAAAATCAGACTGTTTAACAGAGCTCCATGGCTTTGTGGATACCATTCTGCAGTTTCTTTTTTAATGTGCACTACACAGCACTGATTAACGACTTGCAGTAGATGTCTGCAGGTTGTTGGTTTTTTTTTTTTCCAGCAGTTTCATATAGCAGATTAAAAACTCAAGAGCTGCAGGAGCTTAACTGACACATGGTTCAAACCACTTTGTGTGTGACTTGCAGTGAAGCTTGATATGACACAGCTAAAGCTTGGGGAGCACCGTTTAGAATATCAGTTCAGCTAAACCTAGCAAGAGGGGGGCAGATGGCTCTTGTCCATTTGTCCTCTGAATTTACTCTCAGCACAGTCAATGAAACATCCAGGAACAGCCCAGTATCAATGGATACTGGGTATAAAACACCTTAGCTAGGTATGAACAATAGTAATCTTTGGGCATCATTAAATCATTTGTTGTTATTTTTGAGGAAAGCTTTTAAGGAAAAGTACTCAGGGAGAAAAAAAAGAAGTTTCTGAGCTGGCCATTACTGGCATAACTTCCCAACAGGGCAGTACACTGTAAAAGTATTTCATCCACTTGGATGAGTTCAAAATTTGAAGTTTTGGGCTCCCAGGCATCAATTTTCCTAGCTCAACCAAGTCATGTTCAAGGCTCAAGGCCAACAAATGTAGTGTTCTGTTTTCTGAGGCACTGAGGAACGTTGCTACCACCAGCAGTTGCTTGCCCATGCAAGCACTGCCCTCCTGCAGAGGCCAAATGCTCTCTGTTGTTTCCTAAATTGGTGGCTCTGTGCCTACCCAAGGCTCAGTACGGTTTCAGTCCCTCACAGCTTAGGTTTCTAGTAAGTCCATCAGCTCAGTCTGGAAGCTGGACTGGGAGGTTGGTTGACATACAAAGAGCTGTTCATTCCTCTGTGGTGGCTTCTGTTTTACAAAAAGCAGGCAGGACTGAGTGACAGCTGTCAAACTGGATTCCCTGTGATGGCTTTCATCTCCTTCACAGAATCATTTAGGCAGAAAAGACCTAAGATCATCAAGTCCAACCATTAGCCCAGCACTGCCAAGTCTCCACTAAATCATGTCCCTCACCACCACATCCATAGATGGAATCATTAAGGCTAACCTCCAAGATCAAGTCCATCCTCCTACCCAACATCTACCCTACATAGCTTTTAAATCCTTTCATGAATGGGGCCTCCATTGTTGGCCAGGGCAGCCTGTGTCGGAGCCTGACAACTCTTTGGGGGAAGAAATTGTTCTTAAGTGTCCAATCTAAACCTTGATAGAACTTGAGGCCATTTCCTCTTGTCCTATCAATAATAACAACAATATTCCTGCCTGGTTTTTTCTTTGACTGTGAGTTTACCTCGCAACCTTTTTTTTCTCTCTTGGCTCTCTGCAACCTCTCATCCTCCTGTGTGATGTGGTTTGTTGGCAGTGAGCAGAGGCACCTGCTGATGCCACAACAGGTGAGGGAAAGGCTTGTTCAGCAAGAGACAGCAGCAAGGTCATCTTCCCAAGTGTCCATCACAGATGAGGTTCCGATCCCAGAAGAGTTAAATGTATTGAGCCCATATGCTTGGGTTAAAATTTCCCCTGTGCTTTAGTTGTCTTTACTGATCCTCAGTTCCATCTTTGAACTTTTGAAGACATGTTTGATGCTCATATCCTCCTTCTCAAGTTACTTTAGAAGGAATGGGAACGTCTGAAGCCTGGTGTTGCATTCTGGCACAGAAGCAGCATCCTAACTTTTGCTCTATTTGTGCGTGCAGCTTTTGGTAGCCTCTCCACGTCTTAAAATTACACATCTGGTGATGCAGTTCCAGCCTTTGCAGGCTTATTCAGTCACTCTGGAGGTTTTGTAGTAGCATGGTGTCATCTATGTACTTGGGGGAAACATAGCTCTGAGAACTACATGTGGGACAACTGGTAGCGGTACACGGTCTGAAGATCTCCTGCGTGACTCCCGCATTGGCAAGCTCAAAGCTGAGTTTCCGTTACTCCCCTGAACCACAAATCTTTCTCCCTTCTGCTTTTCCCATAGTTCACACAAGCATCTTTGCTATGGTTTTACAGTGTTGTTTAAATTGCTGATAAATTTAATTGGTAGGGGAGAAAAAAAAAGAAAAGTAGGTGGTGTAAACTGGGAATTAAATTTAATGGATGATCTCCGTAGATGTTTAATAGTATAAATGGGTCTAGAGAGGAGGGCCCAAAATTGGATGGTGCTATTTTAAAGTTTCTGTCAGATATTGTGATGGTGGATGGCTGAAACTCTCCTTCACTTTTATGTCTAGAGTCTTCCTATCCATTTTCCTCTGAAGCAGCACTGGGGCTTTGTTAGTGGCAGCTAGAATCCCAGCGAGTGGGAGTGCAGCGCAATGATGTTGGAACAGAATAACAGCGTTTCCATGAGAGAAACTGCAAGGGCTTGTCGAGACTTTTCTCTACCACTTTTCTGTCAGAAGCTATGGGCAGGCATTGTGTTTGTGCTTCAATATCCTCAAAAAAATAAAGAGAGGTATTTTCACCTTCAGAATGTTGTCTTTCACTCAATTAGCCTAATAGTTGCAACCTACAGCTATGCGGTGCGTTAGCTTTCAGGGCTGTATAATAGGGCTGGCAGCATGGTGTCCCCAAAGCTGTAAGTGTGTGGGCTGCTGAGCAGTCCTACAGAAAGCTGCACACAAATTCTATTCCAGACAGAGTTGTTTTTTTTCTTCTTTTTGAAATGAATTTCACAACAAATTCACAGTTGGGTGCCACTGCTTGTGTTTCCAGTGAATCATCCTCCAGGAAAATACCGCTTTGCTTCAGTGGTGATATAAATCAGAAGCTGGATATTTCTTCATTGTAATGTTTCAGAGTGCAGTACAGTTGTTACATGCCCACAGGTCCTGACACTCAGATACATTTGTCTCCACATGCAGAAATTAAAATCCTTAATAATTAAGACCAAAAACAAGGGCTGGAGGGGGAAATACCCTTTCTGTTTATGCTCTGTTCACGGTAGGAAGCTGACTGCCCAGCAGCAGTGGTTGTCACAACACCATCTATTTAGCAGCGTAGTCAGGGCAAACCTGTTACACTATTACCTTTAATTTCCACCCTCAATTCACTGATGGTCAGTTTTCTTGTGCCAGCGTTGTTCTTCACCTTAGCTTGTTCTCCTTTTCTGCTTCCACGTGCTGGCATTTTTGCAGTGCAGTTGCATCCTCTCTCACTTTGGATTGTTTAATTTGCCAAGACAAAGTCTTTTAGATTATTAGATGCTGCAAATAAGGCAGCTATAGCTTCTTGTACACAGACTGTCTCTAAACTACACAGCTGTGCACTGTTTGTCCTGAATTATCTGCTCCTAAATTGCAAAACCTGTCTAAGAAGCTAAGTAAATAGTTGTGCTTGTGCTGAGCCCCCTTATCCTGGAGTCCCCCCATTCAGGACACATAAGAAGCTACTAGAGGAGGCCCAGTAGAGGCTACAAAGATGCTGAGAGGACTGGAACATCTGTCTTGAGGAGGAAAGGCTGAGACACCTGGGGCAGTTTCACTTGGAGAAGAGCAGACTAAGAGGGGATCTTCTCAATGGTAATCAATAGCTAAAGGATGGGGGGCAAGAGGGTGGGGCCAGAATCTTTGCAGTGTTGCTCAGGTGACAGGAACAGGAGAAGGGGCAACAAGCACATACTGGAACTCAGGAGGTTCCATCTGAACATGAGAAAAAACTTATTTGCTGTGAAGGTGCCAGAGCCCTGGAGCAGGCTGCCCAGAGAGAATGTGGAGTCTCCTTCTCTGGGTAGGCTGTTCAAGGCAGGATTGGACGTGGCACTTGGTGCCATGGTCTAGCCTTGAGCTCTGTGGTAAAGGGTTGGACTTGATGATCTGTGAGGTCTCTTCCAACCCTGATGATACTGTGATACTGTGATACCAGACCCAGCTGAACATTGCAATCCTGGGCAACCTGCTGTGAGTGACCTTCTTTAGCAGCAGGGGATGGAATAGGTCATCTCGGGAGGTCCCTTCCAATCTCCATCACTCTGGGATTCTGTGAGATGTTTCTTTGTGCAACATCAGCTGGGTGAATTTCTGATTGACTAATGAAGATGCTGTGTTAGTGCTCAGGCATCCATAGAGATGGGAAACCCTCAAAGATTTCATCTCATGCAGCACTGGTGCACAAGTGAAAACACGTGGGTTTCACCTGAACACATGTTCTCCACGTGAATGTTCTTGCTGTCACAAGATGATGCTAGTAAAAAGCCAAGTACTGCATGGGTTTGCAGACCAAAATCAACACCCTGCACCCTGAGGTTAACTTCAAACCAGCTCCCAAATTTGCTTCATACCTGTGCTAATTTGAAGTGATTTGCATACCACCTTTCAGTGCCCAGTCAGGTCATACTCGCTTGTGGGATGTGATACAAATGTGACGCGAAGCCTGCAGAGGACTTAAACTGAGGCAGAGTGAAGTAAAAGCAGGAAAAGAGTAGAAGAGAAAAAAGGAAAGGAATGTTGTGTTTCCATGTATATCTGTGGTCCTTTGGTGTGGTTTGAGTAGTGGTGTGTGACATTCATACTTTGTTTTGCACATTACAGGGGAGGATAAAAAAAGCCAGCAGCAGAGAAGTTCTGGTGTTGTTCTATTTCTCCCTCCCTTCCTTTCCCATCACTAAATAATCACCAAGTTAATGAGAAATGATGAGCTTGCTGCCTGGTAGACTCTGCTGTTTGACTTGGTGGTTGGGATGGAAAGAGTGAGATTTTTCAAGAGTAAAGCTGGTGAGATAAGACATTGGAGATGTTTTGGAATGTGTGGGGAGAGGTTTGTGTTATTCTTTACCTTTCTGTTGTTGGAGTATCTCTCAGAGTGAAAACAGAGCATTCCTTTCACAAAGGTCTTGACTTTCTTGTGTGTTCAGAAACCAAACTGCTTTTGGTGAGAGCAGGAAAAACTTCTTTGGCACTTCTTTGTTATGAACTTCTGAGAGAGAGGCTGCATCGGTGCAAAGCAGAGCTCTGTCCCAACTGCACGTGAGAACGAGTCACCAGTTAGACCTTACCCTCTCCTTCCCCTAAGATGCTTTGATTCCAACAGGAGACTCTCCAGGAAACCCCTTCCAGCCTAAGCTCCATGCTCCATTTTGTCACACAGTGTAGACATAGGCAATGGAAGCATTCATTATGCAGGGGGGGTCCCATCACCCTTTTCCAAACAGGAACCTGCTGGCTTTGTTAACCTTTTGCTGTAAGGAAACATGCCTTTCTCCACTTGATTTGAAAAAGGAAATAGACTGGTGGGGTGGCTGTGGAACTTCTCTTTCTGCCTCTGATGGCAAAAGCACCAGTGAAAGAATGAAAAGAAAAAGTCATCTTCGGTGAGACAACAGAATGAAAAGAATTAATTATCCCCATTTGGTTTGTTTCAGGTGTCAGGAACTATTTGAAGGAAGCATTGGTGAATATCATTGCTGTGCATGCAGAGGTGAGAAAAATCCAGATGGGTCTGTTCTTGCTTTCCTATGGATAGTTTTATTGTCCTTTGCCTGGGAAATCCTGGCCTTCATAGAATCATAGAATCAACCAGGTTGGAAGAGACCTCCAAGATCATCCAGTCCAACCTAGCACCCAGCCCTATCCAGTCAACTAGACCATGCCACTGAGTGCCTCATCCAGTCTTTTCTTGAACACCCCCAGGGACGGTGCCTCCACCACCTCCCTGGGCAGCACATTCCAATGGCAAATCACTCACTCTGTGAAGAACTTCTTCCTAATATCTAGCCTATACCTCCCCTGGCACAACTTGAGATTGTGTCCCCTTGTTCTATTGCTGGTTGCCTGGGAGAAGAGGCCAACCCCCACCTGGCTACAACCTCCCTTCAGGTAGTTGTAGACAGTAATAAGATCACCCCTGAGCCTCCTCTTCTCCAGGCTAAACAGGCCCAGCTCCCTCAACCTCTCCTCATAGGATTTGTGCTCCAGGCCCCTCACCAGCTTTGTTGCCCTTCATAACCCCTGAAACTGAACCTCTGTTCAAGTGTCTTCATTGCAGGCTTAAACGCTTTGGGTCAGGTTTAGCCAACCAAGCAGGCAACTGCTGACTTCTCTAAGGGCAGGAGATGAGCACTTCTTGCTTACACTCAGTCACCCTCCTGACACCTTTTTGTTTCCATTTTCTGATGAAGTGGAAAGCCAAAGCATAAAGCTCAATTCTTCCCTTTTCATGCAGTTTAACTATGTACATAAAGAGCTATAGAAAGATAACCATGCTCACTTTCTCTAATTAGCTTTATTTTCCCCAACATCTGGAAATGAGCTTGTGCTTTGCCCCAGTGCCTGGGGCTGAAAAGGGAGTCTGTATCATTCTTGTAGAGAGGCTACAATGCTGAAACCTTCACCCAGAAAGTTTTATAGCGTACAAACCGCACAAATTGTTTTCAGTACTTGGGTAGGTAATGGCTTATGGTAGGGGGTAAAATAATATGCTTGAGGAGCTGCAGTTCTTTGGCCTTTTATAGTAATATGCAGGAATTTTCTACAGTCCTTTAAATTCCAGCCTTTGTTAAGCCTCCTTCCTTCTAACCATCATGAGTGTTAACAGATTGCTCTTGCTTAGTAACGTTGTTCTTCCCTTTCAACACACACAAGTTGGCCCTTCAATTCAAGAGAGATGTTGAGGTGCTGGAACATGTCCAGAGAAGGGTGACAAAGCTGGTGAGAGGCCTGGAACACAAACCCTATGAGGAGAGGCTGAGGGAGCTGGGGGTGTGCAGCCTGGAGAAGAGAAGGCTCGAGGGGGGACCTCATTGCTGTCTACAACTACCTGAAGGGAGGTTGTAGCCAGGTGGGGTTGGTCTCTTCTCCCAGGCAACCAGCAAGAGAACAAGGGGACACAGTCTCAAGTTGTGCCAGGGGAGGTCTAGGCTGGATGTTAGGAGGAAGTTGTTGGCAGAGAGAGTGATTGGCATTGGAATGGGCTGCCCAGGGAGGTGGTGGAGGCACCGTCCCTGGGGGTCTTCAAGAAAAGCCTGGCTGAGGCACTTAGTGCCATGGTCTAGTTGATTGGTTAGGGCTGGGTGCTAGGTTGGACTGGATGATCTTGGAGGTCTCTTCCAACCTGGTTGATTCTATGATTCTATGGTCTAGATGAGTGGCTAGGGCCGGGTGCTAGGTTGGACTGGCTGATCTTGGAGGTCTCTTCCAACCTTGTTGATTCTATGATTCTAAGTGTAGCTACTCTACCTGTTCCATCCACTTAAAATCTGATGAAATTCACTTGAGAGTTTTATTTTATTACCAGATTTCACATAAATTGTAAATGTTCAGAGGCTTTAAACATCACTTGGAATAGTTTTTAGTCAGTTTCAGGATTTACTCAGAGCAGTTTTCACAGAAGCATTGCTGACCTTACCCATGGCTTCCAAAAAGGGAATAAGCAACACCAAAAACATATACCAACATGGGGTTTATGTATATAGTGGACAATAATAAAAACAAAGAAAGAGAGTTTTTGCTTTAGAGTGAAAGGCATTTGTGAGCTGCTCCTGTAAGCATGCACACTCCCTGGATTGCTGCCACAGAGAAGTGCACTGCCTTGCTGACTTCATCACGACCGATACTGATTTTTGGCCCAAATACATTTCTAAATGTGAAATATTACAGAAAGATGAGAGTGTGTGTCAAGATGAAACTCCCATTTCCACTGTTTTCTGGTGAAATTCTGTGAGCTGGGTCAAACTGAAGTTTATTTAGCAAGGCAGCAAGTTTCTGTAGCTTGAAGCAGCAAAAATTAACCATCAGCTGAACAGCGAGCGCAGACTTCGCGCGGAAAGAAAGTTTGAATTGGTGTTCAGATGCAGTCAAAATTAGGGCTTCTGGCTGCAAATTTGCAATGATTCACCCCTGCTGAGAATTCTTTTTTCTGGATCATGTATAGTAACTTCAAGAGTGCTTGTTGTGGGTATGTACATTCTTTTCTCAGTAGAAGATTTCGGGTCGCGTTCCTGGTATGTTTGTCTTGAATTGCTCAGCAATGTCTGCTGCTGAGCAAAGGTGACCCCTTCCCAAGTTGTCACTTGTTGGGCTTTTTATCCTGCTGGACAGCTGAACAGTGGTTCAAAGCAGTTAAAACAGGCTTATGTTTGGATTGTCCATTGCTAATTCAGTGGCTGGGAGCTGATATTTGTGGTCAGTGCATGTAGCAGCTCTGTGTGATCCCCGATTCACTACTTCAATCCCGCATTTATTTATTCACTTGTTCTGCATAAATTCACTTTTACAGACATGTGTGAATATTTTTGTCAGTTACTGCATTTCCTTGTCAGGAGATCAAAACTTCACAGAAATCCAAGGGTATTTTAGCAAAAGGTCATTCCACTGCTTAATTTGTTAGATAACTTTAAAGCACAGATCAGAAGGGAAGTGTTCAAAAACTCTGCAGCTGATTTTTTCCTTCTTGCACCACTCCAATCATACCATTTGTGTCCCTGCCCATTGTAGGCAATTAGAACTAGAGGGCCTTTAAGGTCTCTTCCAACTCAAACCATTCTGTGATCTTCACTTCCTTATATTATCATCTCCCCCAACCCTGTGCAGTTTTAGGACAGCTTTATTGTCACCTTTAAGTCTTAATACAGGTTTGGTCTGTCTAACCTATAATCTCACTTCCTCCTATTTTCAACCCTTTGGCCTTTTCCCCAATGCTGCATAGCAAAATCATACTTTTCTTTTTATTTTTTGATGTTCACCAACAATTTCTTGCTTCCTTAAAGTTCCCTTTAAAGGTAATTGGTCTCTCCATGCTTTCCTTCAGCTAGAGATCTACCCTTTCATTTCGCACGGCTGTTGTGCTGCAGTCGCTGTTCTGAGCCTCACATAACAGATCCAACTACCAGTTAAAAAAGTTATAAAATTAAGCATTTAAAAGGTGGTCTTGATCACAGAGTCACAGAATGGTTTGGGTTGGAAAGGACCTTCAAGATCATCTAGTTCCAATACCCCTGCTATGGGCAGGGACACATCCTTCTAGACTTGGTGGCAGAAGACCCCATCCAACCTGGCTTTCAACGCTCAGAGCCTCCACAACTTCTCTGGGCAGCCTGTTCCAGTTGCCCACCACCCTCATGGGGAAGAATCTTCTCCTAATTCCTAATCTAAATTAAGTTTCTCCCAGTTGAATGTTGTTATCCATTGTGCTGATTTGAGGCTAGTTGGACTATGTTAATGAGAGAAATTAAATCATTGGTTGTGAAAGGAAAATAATGATGAAGTCTGTATCATTCATTGGTTTGCTATGGGGGATAAAAAGCCAAAATGTAAACAGTTTGCCCCTCACTCTGTCCAGGGATGTTTCCCTATTTGCTTCCTCTTCACTCTGTTCTAATATCTCTCCACTAACAAGTAAGCTTTGCTGATGTGTTGGTTTGGGTTTTGGCTGGGAAGGGAGGGAGAGATGGAGAAAGAGAGGGCAGCTTTGAGCCCTTCTGGGCAGTTTCTTTGTCTGAGAGGGAGTTTGGATTTCTGTCTTACTTCTAATATGTAAATAGATGTGAATATATTGTGTCTAGATGCTTGTAAATTTAGCTTTGCTGTAAATATAGCTTCAGCTTACTTCCAAGCTGTCTGAGCTGGTCTGGTAAATTCCAATAGTGGGGGAGGGACACTCTTCCTAACCCACCACAGCCCTTGTCCTGTCTCTACATGCCTTTGTAAGAAATCTCTCTCCAGCTGTCCTGTAGGCCCCCTTCACATACTGGAAGGCTGCTAGAAGGAGATAGATACACACACACACCCCCCTATATATATAAAGGATTCTAGAAGGTTTTGAAATTTAGCTGCTTTTAGGCATTACAAGAAGTTTCTTATCATCACACATCTTAAAGCTAATATTAGCAGAAGGGATTGGCCAAAGAATCAAAAGAAGGTCTTCATATTCCATTGCTCTTTGTTTTTCAGCAGTGGACAAGAGAGTGAAGTGGTCCTTTCAAAGTCCTGAATGCTTTTTACTGAAATGCTGCTGTAAAAGATCATTCTGTTAACACAACCTCTGTGCTCACCCTGCTTCTTTCACAAAATCCAGGTGTTCACCATTTCCAAAGACTTAGTACCTCGGGTGATGTCAAGGGTGGTAGAAGCAGTCTCTGAAGAGTTGAGTCGACTGATGCAGTGTGTGTCATCCTTCAGCAAAAATGGAGCTCTGCAGGTACTTGTGTGCATTGTTCTGTCTGACAGCTGAGTCTAGAACACTGAGAGGAGCAGAGAGAAGGGATCATCTTTGTAGTTGTTGGATTTATTGTAGCAGCAAGAAGAAGGAGATGAAAAGGATGAGATACCAGTATGCAGCCTGTTCCAGATTTGTGGGTGAACACCCTTTGAAATACTGATTCTTGGGTTTGACTATGTTTTGGTGTTGCCTTTGTGTCTGAAAGTGTAAACAGCCATTTATATTGTGTGAGACACAATGATTGCTGTGGCTGTAACAAGCCAGTGGAGACAACTTTCCATTGTACATGGCACCATTCTGCATTGTGATGGGAAAGTAATTCTCCAGTTGGAAGCCTTATTTTCCACTTACTGGTAGCAATTAGTACAGAAAGGTCACAGCCAAGTAAGATTGGCTTTCCATTTAAAACCAAATCAGTGACTATTTATTTGAACCAAATCAAAGCTACTCATATATCATTTTGGAGTAGGTAACCCACCATAAAAAACTTGCTGCCTAAACTCATAACTGAAAGGGTTTCCTCTCCCTGCTGTAAACTTTTCACTCACAGTCATTTTCTGTTCCTCTAAAACCCCAGTCTGGAAGACAGCAGCAGTGCAAGTTACCTGAGCCTAGTCAGAGTGGTCAAAAAATACCCCTTCCCAGAGAGAAGCCTGATTCCCACATCCCATCACCACCTCTGTTTAGGCTGAGGTACTTGAGAATGTGTCACTTCCCCACTCTGCTGCCTCCTAAAATGTAAAGACTCCAGAGTTTAATGGGTAGTACTTCAAAATATCCAACTTGGAGCTCCATAGAAAAGAGATGAAACATTCTGTGGTGAGAGAAGCATTTCTTAGGAGTATAAAATTGGTGGGTGGTACTGTCAAATTTTGTACCACAAGGTCTGCACTAAAAGCATAAACCTCAGCTGGCTTCCTACCTTAAACCTCAGCTGGCTTCCTACCTTAAACCTCAGCTGGCTACCTACCTGAAATCTCTGCTGGCTTCCTGTCTAGGAGAGAGGTGAGGACAGGATCCAAAAGCCAAAGCCTTTGATTAGAACTAGAATTAGACGTCTGTGGAGCATTATAAAAGGTTGTGTTTGGGAAGATTAATGCCTGATTAGGTCTAAATACAGATCAGTTTTTGTGATGGCTAACTGGCTTAAATGTTATTTGTGTGATTGACACAAACAATGTAAATTTGGACAAAGTTCACTGTACATTTTTTAACCATAGAATTGTTTTGGTTGTTGGAAAAGATCTTTAAAGTCATCAGATTCAGCCATTATCCAATCCTACAGTGCAACAGCTTAACATATGGATCACATGCATGTCTGTTCCATGTAAAAATCTGTGATCATAATGATTTCTGTATTTTTTTAAAGCTAAAGGACCATCTATGAAATCAGTTTAATCTTTTGAGTCTGTCCAGGTGAAAATTAACACCCAGACACACAGGAAAGCACAGGGGTAAAATCTATAGGCCTGTGTGCCCCCCAGGTGAGAGGAAAGAGTCACAGAATCAACCAGGTTGGATGAGACCTCCAAGATCATCCAGTCCAACCTAGCACCCAGCCCTAGCCACTCAACTAGACCATGGCACTAAGTGCCTCAGCCAGGCTTTTCTTGAACACCTCCAGGGACGGTGACTCCACCACCTCCCTGGGCAGCCCATTCCAATGCCAATCACTCTCTCTGGCAAGAACTTCCTCCTAACATCCAGCCTATACTTCCCCCGGCACAACTTGAGACTGTGTCCCCTTGTTCTGTTGCTGGTTGCCTGGGAGGAGAGACCAACCCCCACCTGGCCACAGCCTGCCTTCAGGTAGTTGTAGACAGCAATGAGGTCCCCCCTGAGCCTCCTCTTCTCCAGGCTAAGCAGCCCCAGAGCAAGAAGCAGAGCATATTCATTCTCCTTTATCTCATGAGAAAATATTGAATCCAACAGGAAAAGCAAGAATAAAATGTGTACTGGCAGATTTTTGTGCTCCTGTGTTTTCTTTCTCCCTGGCTGGGCTTCTGCTGTGAGTAGTTAATCTCACTGTACTTAATTAAACAAATTAAGATTGTATCCTTCTGTCTTCCTCTCGCAGTACAGAGAGGGTTGGACCAAGCTGAAGATTTCTTGCTGTTACTGAGAGACAAACCAATGTTTTTTAGTGCTTCATAGTGACCACACAAACAGTTCACCTTGAATCAAGAGTAGGAAGCTGTTCCTTTTCACAGCTTTCTGACACAGCAGTGTGGCAACCAGAAATACAGGAAGCAAACTGTTTGAAGCCACAGCCACAGCCTGCGGCGATGTTCACCTTTAGAAAGATGAAGCTTTGGCATGCTGGCGTTCACCTGATGATGTTGTTTCAATGCTTCTGTTTCTGTCTTTAGGCAAGACTTGAAATCTGTGCCCTGAGGGACACTGTGGCCATATACCTGACACCTGAGAGCAAGTAAGATGTGCTGCAGTACCTGCTTTTCAGTGTAAAGGAATCTTTGGTAAACGTGCAAAAGAGTGTAAATTAAGGAGTTTTACTTTAGACTCACAGAATCCTTTAGCCTGGAAAAGGCCTTTAAGGTGATGATTCCAACCATTAACTCAGAACTGCCAGATTACTACTAAACCATGTTTCTCTGCACCACCTCTATACAGTCATAGAAAAGACCTCTAAGATCATCGAGGCCAAACCATGTTCCTCTGCACTACCTCTATACAACCATAGAAAAGACCTCTAAGATCATCAAATCCAAACCATGTTCCTCTGCACCACCTTTATACAATCAAAGACCTCTAAGATCATGAGGTCCAAACCATGTTCCTCTGCACCACCTTTATACAATCAAAGACCTCTAAGATCATGAAGTCCAAACCATGTTCCTCTGCACCACCTTTATACAATCAAAGACCTCTAAGGTCATGAGGTCCAAACCATGTTCCTCTGCACCACGTTTATACAATCAAAGACCTCTAAGATCATGAAGTCCAAACCATGTTCCTCTGCACCACCTTTATACAATCAAAGACCTCTAAGGTCATGAAGTCCAAACCATGTTCCTCTGCACCACGTTTATACAATCAAAGACCTCTAAGATCATGAAGTCCAAACCATGTTCCTCTGCACCACACCTATACAATCATAGAAAAGACCTCTAAGATCATCAAGTCCAACCTTCTACCCAACACCTCTGTGCTCACTAGACCATGTCTCAAAGCACCACGTTTACTGATTTTCTGACCCCACCACCTGCCTGAGTACCCTGTTCCAATGCCCTACCACTCTTGCAGTAAAAAAAATCTTCCTAGTATCAAACCTAGACTTCCTTCAACACAGCTTGAGGCCATTACTCAAAACTTGACTGGAGAGTGCTCCAAGAAACCTCCTCTGAGCTCAAAGCTGGCACTGCTTTGAGAGCAAGGTTAGACCTGAAGTCCTCCAGAAGTCCCTTCCAACCTAAATTATTCTCTTAATCTACCTCAGTGCAAACCTACTGTGATTATTTTTGTAGGGTAGAATGCAATTGCCTGCCTGCTGAGCACTGAAAGCCAAAACCCTTGGTTTATCCATGCTTCATGCTCTGATGGTCACTTAGTTTGGGGCAGAGGGAGGCTGGCAACTATCTGTGATTCTTGAGGAGTGCAGAGGATCAAGTGCAGTCTTGAATCGGCCACTGTTGGAACATTTCCTACTGGAGTATGGTGTACATCACACTTCTGACTGTTTTGTGTTCAGTTTGCACATGAACATTATGTTGATTTATTGGAGTAAGAATTGGTAACCTATCTGCATGGAATATGAAGGGAGAAACTCTGAACACTGGGACTTGTAGCAGGGAAGAATTAGTATTTTTGTTTTCCCTCAGGTCGAGCTTCAAGCAAGCTTTGGAAGCCTTGCCTCAGCTCTCAAGTGGGACTGACAAAAAGTGAGTGTGATAATGGACCTTTTTGTCTCCTCTCTGGTCTCTAGAGTCAGTTATTTTTACTCTTTTATGAGAACTTTGTTATAAGAGGGCCAACCTTCACTGTATTTGACCCTTCCAAATTACGGAGCAGAAACCTGTACAGAGTTACAGATAAACCAAGTCTTTGTTGGTCTTGGCCTGTTAAATCATAGAATCAGCCAGGTTGGAAGAGGCCTCCAAGATCAGCCAGTCTCACCTAGCACCCAGCCCTAGCCACTCAACTAGACCATGGCACTAAGTGCCTCAGCCAGTTTTTTCTTGAACACCTCCAGGGATGGTGACTCCACCATCTCCCTGAGCAGCCCATTCCAATGCCAATCACTCTCTCTGCCAACAACTTCCTCCTAACATCCAGCCAAGACCTCCCCTGGCACAACTTGAGACTGTGTCCCCTTGTTCTGTTGCTGGTTGCCTGGCAGAAGAGACCAACCCCCACCTGGCTACAGCCTCCCTTCAGGTAGTTGTAGACAGCAATGAGGTCCCCCCTGAGCCTCCTCTTCTGCAGGCTGCACACCCCCAGCTCCCTCAGCCTCTCCTCATAGGGTTTGTGTTCCAGGCCCCTCACCAGCTTTGTTGCCCTTCTCTGAACACGTTCCAGTCCCTCAACATCTCTCTTGAATTGAGGGGCCCAGAACTAGACACAGTACTCAAGGTGTGGCCTGGCCAGTGCTGAGTACAGGGGAAGAATAACCTCCCTTATCCTACTGGGAGGTTATTCTTGCCCTGTACTCAGCACTGGTCAGGCCACTTGTCATCACTCCAGGCAGCTCATCGTCAGTTTGTGTGTAGCAACACCCATTTGAGCCCTGATTTAGAGCTTTTCCTTTCTGCCTGTTAGTATGATCAGTTTACTGTTCATATGTTCATTTTGTAGGCATTGCTGTGACACTAAGTGGTGAGTGTGGCTATAGTCACCTTCCAGAGGACCTAATGAGGAAGCAGAGACTGATTTTGTGGTTCACACTGTTGTTCTTAGGCTTCTTTGGTTTGTTTTTTTTAACACACTGTATAGTTGATTCTGTTACAGGTTACTCAGTAATCACAGCTGAGGTAATGCCTGTCTGCCCTGTCTAGCTTGAGTTTGAAACTGAGCAAGAGCTTCAGAGGGCTCATTCTTCCCTGGGAAAGGGCATAAACCACCCAAGCAAGGGCATAAACCACCCGAGCAAGGGCATAAAGCTTCCTGTTGGGTCTCCACTGCCATAAATATCTCCTACCCCAGAACTATCAACACCCTTGGTCCCCCATCTGTAACTTGTGGATTGCAGTGAGTATTGTCCATTGCACTGAGCACCTTCATGGCAGCTACACAGATGTACAGGAGCAATTGTTATACTCCATGCCCACATGGTTTATCTACACAAGACAAGAACACAGTTTCCAAAGAATTACTGTTTCTCCTAGAAGAGTCATAACCAGCTTCAAATGTTCAGCCATGATAACTAAATCTACAAAAGATTGCTGCCTGTGGCCAGCCTCATCTAGGGTAGGGCATCCCTGCCCATGGCAGGGGGCTTGGAACTAGATGATCCTTGTGCTCCCTTCCAACCTTGACTGATTCTAATGAAAAGACCTTCCAAAGACCTGAAATTAAGCTGCACACAAGATTGCTGGCTCTGGCCAGCCTGATCTAGGGCAGGGTGATCTAGGGGAGTTGGAACTAAATGATCCTTAGGATCCCTTCCAACCCTGACTGATTCTATGAAAAGACCTTCCAAGGACCTGAAATTAAGCTACACACAAGAAGCCATGGCCTTGAGAAAGGATACTGAGCTTATGGTACACAGGCAGCTTCTGGATTTTCCTTTCAGAAGTATCTTATGATGATCTCCACCAGCCCTGTGGCTACTGTGTTTTGTAAAGATGTTTCTTTCAGAGTGATCTTTATCAGTAAGCAGACACACAATTTTATCACCTCGGTCATGTCTTTGTGCCTAGGTAGTCCTCCAGCCACAGATCATCCCAGCTCACTTGGCACACTTCTAAATGTCTGTGCTATTCAGATGATTGAATAGATCTGATTTTTAAGCTCTTTATTGACTCAGAATCACCCAAAACTTTTGGTAACTCTTCCCTTTTGAGAGTTTGTGGAATTTGTAACAATTTCCCTTTTACAGGTTGCTGGAGGAGCTGCTAAACAAGTTCAAGAGCAGTATGCACTTGCAGCTGACCTGTTTTCAAGCTTCTTCATCAGCTACAATGAAAACATAGACAACTACACAAGGCAGGCAGCTCAGAAGACAAACATCACCTATTTTCTGAGTACTTCAGCTCCTTTGAAGACTCTGAAGGAGAAAGAAATTTCACTCAGATAATCATGAGTCACAGCTGATAGTTTGCTGTATCTTGCCAAGGGAGACTTTTGGACATAAATACCTTAATAAAATGATTTTCTGTCCACTCTGTTTCATTCTGAGGGCAGAATGAAGCCTGTTTTGTTTATGTACACTCCCCTTGGCTGTGCATCCTTGAAGAAATACTCAGTGGGATGCTGCAGCCTTGGTTTCAGTTGTGAAAAATGCTTTGAACTGTGTTTTCTAAGCCACTGAAATGTACCTTTAGCAAGTGTTGCTTGGAATTGGAGCATTGCTCACTTTGTTCAGTGTATCAGCCTGTAGGACGATGCTGGTGTGACTGGAAAACTCAACTTGTGTAAGCTGGTGAGAAACCTGTAATGAAAATTACTACATACAGTGCTCAGATATGATATAGAGAAGGACACTGCTGCTTCTGCAGTTATAAAGGGTCCCTTTTTCCTGGTGCCTACAGTTACAGTGCTCTTAAGTCTGGGTTTTGGGAGGGTTTTTGTTTTCTTGCTGCTTTTTTAGTTAAAGATATTCCTGCCTCTCTTGTTTCTCTCTTCTATTATAATACTGATGGTAACCTTCCCATCTGAGAAAGAACTCTTCTTTCATTGATAATTAAAGCAAAGTATTCTTGAGTTTATAAGGGTAGTAAAAATGCTCACATGAAATCCTCTTTGGTGTTAAGGGATAGAACAGTCGCTAGCCTCTCACATCGTGGGAAGTAAGGAGAAGCACAACATGCCATTGGTTTTGCTGCTTCTTGCTCCTCTTCTCCTTTCTTGTTCTTACAGGGTCGCTGCCACTGTCTTCCTCTTCCTTCTTGTTAGTCACTCCTCACCACCACTCATGGAGTTGGTGTGCAGGGGAGCAGGGATTCAGGAGGAAAAGACCAATTTTGCTGCCACTGAGATCTAGTTTCACGTGGATCACAAACCATCTTCCCACCAGGGGAGATTTGACACCCTCTTTGATTTTGGGCATTGATAGGAGATGCAGGAGGCTGTAAGAACACAGCAACTAATAGAAAGTGGTCAGGTTTGGGGTTGGGGTACAGGTTTAATAACTGAAATCAAAACTAATCACAAAGTAATAACTTACTCATTCTGCATTTGCAGCCCTTTGGAGTGAGACTTCATAGCAACAGTGCACTGAGTTTTCAAATGGGTCGTTCATGTTGACTCTTCTGGCAGTTCAGTTGTGTGCTTAAAACACAGCATCCAGTTCCTGTAACATTAAATACTGAAGAAACAGCTCTGGGCATAGATCTACTCGTTCAAGTTGTATACAAGTAGTAATAGCATGTTGAATGGACATTTGAAACTTCAG
Organism: Pogoniulus pusillus; assembly: GCF_015220805.1. Taxonomy (NCBI): domain Eukaryota; kingdom Metazoa; phylum Chordata; class Aves; order Piciformes; family Lybiidae; genus Pogoniulus; species Pogoniulus pusillus. The sequence continues at coordinate 17,758,590 of NC_087284.1, forward strand.
CTGTATGTCATTATTGGCTTCCAGGAGAACTGTTAAACCCTGGAGCAAGCTTGGTGTGTTAGGTGTTGTCCTTTCTGAGTTGGTGTTAGTCTCAACTGTTGTTATTAACCAAAACAGTCATCCAGTTGCCTCCATCTGTAAAAGATTTCTCTTTGGAATAATAAAATATGAAGAAAGGTGGTCTAAAGCTGCTCTTGGATTTCTCACTCTCCAATAAATGTGTTTCTTCATGATTTTTGTCAGTGCTCATCTAACAAATATAGAACCAGACAGGGTTTGAGGAGACCATGAGGATCATCTAGTTCCAACCCCCCTGCCATGGGCAGGGACACCCTACCCTAGATCAGGTTGGCCAGAGCCCCATCCAGCCTGACCTTAAACACCTTCAGAGATGGGGCCTCAACCACCTCCCTGGGCAACCCATTCCATGCTCTCACCACTCTCATGATGAACAACTTCCTCCTCACATCCAGCCTGAACCTACCCATCTCCACCTTCACTCCATTCTCCCTAGTCCTGTCACTCACTGACATCCTGAAAAGTCCTTCCCCAGCTTTTTTTGTAGGCTCCCTTCAGATACTGAAAGGCCACAAGAAGGTCATCTTGGAGCTTCCTCTTCTCCAGACTGCACAGCCCAAATGCCTTCTATCTGTCCTCATAGCAGAGCTGCTCCAGCCCTCAGATCATCGTCGTGGCCCTTCTCTGGACACGCTCCAGCACATCCACATCCTTCTGGTAGTGGGGGCTCCAGAACTGGATGCAGTACTCCAGGTGGGGTCTCAGCAGAGTGGAGGGGGACAATCACCTCCCTTCACCTGCTGGCCACACTTCTCCTGATGCAGCCCAGGATCTGGTTGGCTCTTTCATCTATACTGAACTGATACATGCTCATAGAATCATAATCCTCATAATCTCAGCCTTGACAGAGACCTCTGGAGATCACTTAGTGCCATGGTCTAGTTGAGTGGATAGGGCTGGGGGATAGGTTGGACTGGATGATCTTGGAGGTCTCTTCCAACCTGGTTGATTCTATGATTCTCTGATTCTATCTACTCCAACCCCCCTGCTAGAGCAGAGACATCCACAGCAGGTTGCCCAGGTTGTAGGTTTGGAATCTGTCCAGAGAAGGAGACTACACAACCTCTGGGCAGCCTGCTCCAGGGCTCCAGCACCTTCAAAAGTAAAGATTTTTTTCCTCATTTTTAGACTGAAACTCATGAGCTCCACTTTGTGTCTGTTCCTCCCTGTCCTGTCACTGGGCACCACTGAGAAGAATCTGCCCTGAGCCTCTTGACATTCATGATACGTGCAAGGAACCAAAATATTACATGAGTTCAACTTGATATGACATAAATGCTCAGGCTCAGGTCAGAGCACTGGATCACAGTAACTCCACTTGATGGAATGAAAGAATTCAGTGAGCAGCAGGATGTGTAGGAATGCCTCTACAAGCAGGAAAGAGAGTTGGGATGGTCAAGACTCCATAGCCAACGTTCTTCTGCAGCTCCTCTGCAAAGATGAGCACTGAGAACAAGAAGTGGTCAGTGTGGGTTTTGCAAAAAGAACCAAACCTGTCCAGAGCTGCAAAGAGGCTTAGCAAATATTGGAAGTGGAAAAAGATAGGGAGACCACACTGAGATCCACAGGCAGTTGGGGACATGCAGAGAAGTGGAAGGCAGCAAGGAAAATCAAAGTAACAGAAGTGAAAGGCTCTGACATTTGAAGCAGAGGTAAATGTGGAGAACGAGAGCCAGTAAAGTGAATGGACTTGGAACCTCTGAAAAAAAAGCTGAAATCAGGTGAAATATTTAAATGTCAAGCTGGAGAGCTTCAGTTTTCATGTGAGAGAAAAATTATAGAACCATAGAATCAACCAAGTTGGAAGAGACCTCCAAGATCATCCAGTCCAACCTAGCACCCAGCCCTAGCCACTCAACTAGACCATGGCACTAAGTGCCTCATCCAGGCTTTGCTTCAACACCTCCAGGGATGGTGCCTCCACCACCTCCCTGGGCAGCCCATTCCAATGCCAATCACTCTCTCTGGCAACAACTTCCTCCTAACATCCAGCCTAGACCTCCCCTGCCACAACTTGAGACTGTGTCCCCTTGTTCTGTTGCTGGTTGCCTGGGAGAAGAGACCAACCCCACCTGGCTACAGCCTCCCTTCAGGTAGTTGCAGACATCAATGAGGTCACTCCTGAGCCTCCTCTTCTGCAGGCTGCACACCCCCAGCTCCCTCAGCCTCTCGTTTGTGCTCCAGGCCCCTCACCAGCTTTGTTGCCCTTCTCTGGACATGTTCCAGCATCTCAACATCTCTCTTGAATTGAGGGGCCCAGAACTGGACACAGCACTCAAGGTGTGGCCTGAGCAGTGTTAAGTACAGGAGAAGAATAACCTCCCTTGTCCTGCTGGCCACACTGCTCCTGATGCAGACCAGGATGCCATTGGCTCTCTTGGCCACCTGGGCACACTGCTGGCTCATCTTCAGCTGCTATCTACCAGTACCCCCAGGTCCCTTTCTTCCCGGCTGCTTTCCAGCCACTCAGTCCCCAGCCTGTAGTGCTGCTTGGGATTGTTGTGGCCAATTTGCAGATCACCAAGTCCAGCTCCTTACTCCTTGCAGGGCTGCCTAAAACTATTTCTTTCCATATTACTCAACAGCCCGAGGGGACTTTCGCTTGGGGAGTCATTGATGCACCTTTGGAGCCCTTTAAAAATAACTTGTGTTGGTGAGCAACTTAAATGACAAAGTTTGTGACATTTGTCCCTGCCTGGAAATGCTGCTTCTAGAGTAGCAGCACTAACAGAGCTGCTGCGGTTCATTTTGGAGATCAAACAAGGGGGTGCTTCTTTGCTGCAGCTGAGCTGTTCTAGTCTGAACAGCCAAGAAGACATCCGTGGTACTTTTTTTTTTCCCTGCCTCTCACTACTGAAAGGCACAGAACAGAGTCACTGTCCCTGGAGGTGTCCAAGAAAAGCCTGGATGGGGCACTTAGTGCCATGGTCTAATTGATTAGATAGGGCTGGGTGCTAGGTTGGACTGGATGAGCTTGGAGGTCTCTTCCAACCTGCTTGATTCTATGATTCTATGATTTATTACAGTATCAGAGTATTATCAGGGTTGGAAGAGACCTCACAGATCATCATGTCCAACCCTTTACCACAGAGCTCAAGGCTAGACCATGGCACCAAGTGCCACGTCCAAGTATTTATTTACTTTATCACTCCTCTACAAGCAGCCCTTCCTGAGGTCAGGACCAAGGAGGGGAAATCTTCAGCCAAATTCCTTTGAGTTGGAAGATTTAAACAACTTGAGTCAAAAAAAGGAGTAAGACAATGGACAGTGGAATCTGCCCTTATTTGTAACAGATGCTATTAACACAGGCTTCGTTTTACAGCCCTTTTTGGCACCTTTCCACCTCTTCTGAAATAACTCTAACATTAGGAGTCTGTAGCCAGTCCCAGGCAAAACTACAGGAATAAAATGATAGCCTCAATATAGGTCACTTAAAATGCATTAAATGCACGTTAAGAACTAAGAATTCTCTTTGCTTTCACACCTGATATGGGCTTGGGGGTGCAGAGAGGGGCAAGGACAACTTTGCTGCGACTTCTATGCCCTGCTGACAGCCGCACAGCGAATTTCAAGCGGTTGTGATGTGGCTGCAGATAGCCAGGAGGTTATGTAGAAGCTCTGTGTCCTTTCAGACCCAGCAGACCAGGTGATTCCTATCTCAGTTCTACCACAGAACCACCGTGACAAGCTTCATCTTGGTGGCTGGGGGGGCAGCAAAACTTCTGTGGACACAGCCTGGGCTTCAGCTGAGAGAGTTGCATTCCTTGCTCTCCTTGGCTGATAAGAAGGTTTGTCGCCCAGAATGTCAAATCAGATAACCTGTGAAGTAAAATTAGCAGAATGAGACAAGTGTTGCTCACTCACTGCTCATTACTCACTTTTTCTGCTAAACTGTAGTCATTTAACTCCACTGCAGCCCTGCTCACAGAGGGGCTTCCCCTTCCAGCTTGCCTTCTCAGATATCCAGGAGATAAATGAAATGCACAATGTTAACGGTGATGCTTATTTTTAGACCCTGCCAGGGAGGTGTAGATATGAAAATAAACTAAGGGAGACAAGAGAGAAGGATGAGGAATGCTGCTAGGTGTCTGCTGTAACCCCCTTTGGTACAGGCTGTGCAAGACAGGGAATCTCCAGCCCTGTCTCTTCAGACACCTCCACCTGTGTGTGCTGGAAAAGGAGAGCAGGTGGAGGAAAAAGAAGAGAGCACTCAGGTGCTGGGGCAGGTACAGAGAAGAGCAACACAGCTGGCAAAGGGTCTGGAGAACAGGTCTTGTAAGGGGCTGCTGAGGGAACTGGGGTTGTTTCTCCAGGAGGGAAAGAGGCTGAGGGGAGACCTTCTGGCCCTCTACAGCTCCCTGAAAGAATCATAGACTCATAGAATCAACCAGGTTGGGAGAGACCTCCAAGATCGTCCAGTCCAACCTAGCACCCAGCCCTAGCCACTCAACCAGACCATGGCACTAAGTGCCTCAGCCAGGCTTTGCTTGAACACCTCCAGGGATGGTGACTCCACCACCTCCCTGGGCAGCCCATTCCAATGCCAATCACTCTCTCTGGCAACAACTTCCTCCTAACATCCAGCCTAGACCTCCTCTGGCACAACTTGAGACTGTGTCCCCTTGTTCTGTTGCTGGTTGCCTGGGAGAAGAAACCACCCCCAACCTGGCTACAACCTCCCTTCAGATTGTAGACAGCAATGAAGGGTCCCCCCTGAGCCTCCTCTTCTCCAGGCTAAACAACCCAAACAACAAGTTTGGGACACAAAGAGCTGATCTCAAGCTGCATCAGGGGAGGTTTAGGTTGGACAAGAGGAAGAATTTCTTCACTGAAAGGGTTGTTCTGCCCTGGAACAGGCTGCCAGGTGAGTGGTAGAGCCCCTCTGGAGAGATGTAAAAGCCATGTACGTGTGGTGCTGTCTAGTGGTGACCTGGCAGTGCCAGATTAATGTTTGGGCTTCATGATCTTCAAGATCTTTCCCCACCAACACAGTTATGTGGCTCCATGAGTCTATCTATACCTTGATGCAGAAGCTGAGATGTTTCTCTGTAATAATTAAAATGCTAAATAAAACAAATAAAGCTGACCCAAAAAAGCCAATCCAAATAAACCTGAACAAACCAAGTAAAGCAAAATAAGCTTCAGGAGAATGTCAAACCTCACAAGAATAAAATCTAGGCTACAGCTGGACACTTCCAAAATCACCAACCAAACTGGGCCTCCTTCTGGTGCCATCCCTTGTGGGCTCGTTTTCCCCTTGTGCAGCAGTGTTGCCCAGATTGTCTTCCAGGGGCAGTTCTTTCACTGCTGTGGCAATCAGGAAAGCTGTTTGCTAGCTCAGTGACTGCTTTACAAACCCAAGTGGGTCATGGATTAGTCCCTGAGCAAAATGCAGAGGTTTTTGAAGGTCCTGCACACACAGGACTTTGATAAACTTCCCCCTCTCAGTGCTGACCCTGTGTGCCTGAACAGTTCCTTCTGGGTGGATGTATTTTTCTTCTAGGAGTTCTTGCTTCCCAGACCCACCTGAATTGTGTTAACCCTAATATGCTTCCATCCAGCATCCTGAAACTACCTGGAGACCTCTTCCATAGCATTTCAGAACTTGTGTATTTCCTTTTCCAGGGCAAATCTCTTAATGTCACATGCTCAGCTTCACAAGCAGACTTCGGCACCTAGGATGGGTTGTAGGCAAGAACCAGTAGTTGAAGACCAGAAGTGCATCATCACATCTCCTTGCCCTCTGCCTACAGCTCCCTATCATGGTAGGCACCCACCTGGTTACCAGCAGGCAAAAACCAGTAGTTGAAGACCAGAAGTGCATCATCACATCTCTTTCCCCTCTGCCTACAGCTCCCTAACATGGCAGGCACCCGCCTGGTTACCAGCATGTTGCTGCTGATTAGGTACAGGCATCCTGCTCAGACCCAAAATGGAACTTCAGACCTAGACCTGAACTCCTGTGCCCTTCTACAAGCCAACAGCGCCACTTAAATGCCACACTCTGGGTCTTCAAGGCAAGACCCTGGGTAGACTGGCTCTCAGAAAGGTCACCACTGGTTTTGTGTCCTCCCCAGCCTTTCACAGCCATGTTATTCTGTTCTGATGTAGGTTGCTCTGAGACACAGAGACCCATGTCCATGGTTCAAGCTGTGCAGAGAGGAATCCAAGATTTCTTTGGTCAGAAAGAGCAAGCAAAGTTGTGTTTGGTTCCCCAAAGTGGGAGCTAAGGACAGGGAGAAGCCTACATTTCAGGTTTGAAGACTGCTGAAGTGAGGTGGCTGAGGAAGGATTAAAGATGGGCTTCTGACTTCACCTAACAATTCCTATCAGTGCCTCTTCATGCAACGATGTGCTCTTGAGGCACCTTCTTAAACTGCTTTTCTTCACATGCTGGCAACTGGATTCTGCCGCGGGGCTGAGGCATTGCAAAGTTGGACACTGCACTTTAACACTTGGCTCCGAGGAGCATAAGACCACTGTGTGGCCACCACAGCCTGACCTGCTCCACTTTTGCCTCAAATGCATCATCACTTGCATCAGACTGCTGAGCAGATGCTTCCTGGGTGCAAGGAAGAGGGACGGGACCAGGCACAAGGAACGCATGGTCTAGAGCAGCCCTGCTCTGTGTGGAGCGAAGCTGTCGGTCAGTGCCAGCAGCAGGGAGAGAGGGGATATATGAGAAGCCCTGGACTGCTGCTCTACTCAGCACACCACATCCTCCAAGGTTTCATGCCAGCAGTGAATGGTGTCAAGTTTTATCTTTGAGATAGGGTTAGAAAGAAAGGGAAAAAAAGAAAGAAAACCAAAGAAGAAAAAGCCCCAAAACAAAACCCAAACAAACAGCAACAAAAAAAAACAACAACCCAAAACAAGTCCAATAGCAGCCAAAAAAAAACCCCACCCCAGTTCTCATGAGTGAAATATTATCCAGCTGCCTTCAGAAGCTTTCTCAGTTTCTCTGGTAGCAGTGTGTCCCTCAAACAACTGAAGAGGTACTGTGGGTTAGCTCTGCCTCTTATGGACTCAAGGCTGAGCAGTTTTCACCAAGGACAGCAAGTGATAAATGGTGATTCTGAAATGGTTTGGCCTTTCCAGGGAGCCATTTTTGCCAGCTTGACCACTTTGGGTTGAACAGCTACCAGATTTGGGGCTAAGCATGACAATGCCAGTGTGAAACAGAAGTGAGGGCCAAGGCAAGTGCCCCACCCCATAGACAACTACCTTTGAAGAACAGTAAAATCAAGGCAAGATCAGGGCTGTAACCAGAGAGGCATAGATGGGTTTGTGCTGGAAGGGACTTTTCAAGGTCGTCTAGTCCAATCCCCCTGCAGAGACATCTTCAACTAGAGCAGAAGTTACTTAGAGCCCCATCCAGCCTGACCTGGAACAGTACCAGGAGTGGGGCACCTGCCACCTCTCTGGGCAGCCTGGGCCAGCATCTCACAGCAATAGTCTGCAACAGTCAGACGTGCACATGATATGCAGCAGTCAGATGTGTACATGATATGCAACAGTCAGATGTGTACATGATATGCAGCAGTCAGACACGTACATGATGTGCAACAGTCAGACACATACATGATGTGCAACAGTCAGATGTGTGCATGATATGCAGCAGTCAGATGTGTACATGATATGCAGCAGTCACATACATGATGTGCAACAGTCAGACACGTACATGATGTGCAACAGTCAGACGTGTACATGATGTGCAACAGTCAGACGTGTGCATGATGTGCAACAGTCAGACGTGTACATGATATGCAACAGTCAGACGTGTGCATGATGTGCAACAGTCAGACGTGTACATGATATGCAACAGTCAGACGTGTGCATGATGTGCAACAGTCAGACGTGTGCATGATGTGCAACAGTCAGACGTGTACATGATATGCAACAGTCAGACGTGTACATGATGTGCAACAGTCAGACGTGTGCATGATGTGCAACAGTCAGACGTGTACATGATGTGCAACAGTCAGACGTGTGCATGATGTGCAACAGTCAGACGTGTGCATGATATGCAACAGTCAGACGTGTGCATGATGTGCAACAGTCAGACGTGTACATGATATGCAACAGTCAGACGTGTGCATGATGTGCAACAGTCAGACATGTACATGATATGCAACAGTCAGACGTGTGCATGATGTGCAACAGTCAGACGTGTGCATGATGTGCAACAGTCAGACGTGTACAGGATATGCAACAGTCAGACGTGTACATGATGTGCAACAGTCAGACGTGTACATGATGTGCAACAGTCAGATGTGTACATGATATGCAACAGTCAGACGTGTACATGATGTGCAACAGTCAGACGTGTGCTTGATATGCAACAGTCAGATGCGCACATGATGTGCAACAGTCAGACGTGCACGTGATGTGGTAAGCCCTGGCTGCCCGCATGGTGGTGAACACTCATCCGGAGCTGGGTGCTTGAGGCTGGCCAGGAGGTGGGCTGGATGATCTCGGAGGTCTCTTCCAGCCTGGTTGAGTCTATGACCAGCAGTCATGGTGCTCTCTAGCAGAGTGGTTTTCCCAGCCGCCGGGCCCCAGGCGAAGCGTTTGCAAGATCAGTCAGGCTGCTCTGCCCCTCTTCTCCTTGGGTTTTTGTTTTGTTTCAGCTCATACAAGTATGAGTGAACGTCACTAAATGACTCCCCTTTGAAAGTGGCTGCTGGCCAAGCTGCCATCGAACATCCTTCCTGTGCTTTTGTCGAGCTGCAGAGAGTGGGGAGGGGAGCAGAGCCGCACGGGGCTGGCAGAGCACCTTTCCGAGTGGCTTGTCACACCACGGAATGCTCACCAGTTTGGAATGGTGCCCCAGGAATTTTAATTCCTCCTGTTCTTCATCTTGGCTTTCTGTTTCCTCCCACTTCCCACGCCTACATTTTGCTTGGGTTTTTCTTCTACTTGGCTCACCCTGTTCCACTGAACCCCAGTTGCTGACCTTCTGCTTGGAGGCTTCGGTTTGGTTTGGCTTTCTTAGGCTTTTATTGGGAGGGGATAGTTTGTGCATGTGATTTGTTGGAGTGAGTCTGCTACTTAAGACAGAGAAGTGGACAGAGAAGACTCAGCTGCCTCAGACCTATTCCCTAGATCTACCTCTGCTCAAAAACACAAACATTCCCTCTTTGGCTTTTATGTTGGCCTCACAGGGATGCTAACTCAGATCAGAGCTGCTCTAAAACCTGTGATCCATTCCTGAGTGTGACAAGGAGTAATATGCACTCTAAATTCACTGAGCAGAGCTTGTCCTTCTTGCCTGTCTGGTGGAAGATGTCACCACAGCACCACTGCAGCTCCTAATGTCTGCACAAGGTTGCATCAAGATGGTTTCTCTGCTCCTGCACAGTTGTACTGTCTCCGTTTGCATTATGAAGGAGGGAAAGTGCTCACCTGCAGTGCTGGGTCCTGCTTTGGAGTCCTCAGCACAGGAGAGACATGAACCTAAGGGAGCAGCTTGAGAGGAGGACACGAAAATGGTCCAAGGGTTGGTACCCCTCTGTTGTAAGGACAGGCTGAGAGAGTTGGAATTGTTCAGCCTGGAAAAAAGGAAGCTCCAGGCAGACCTTTTTATGCCCTCTTAAATTCAGTAACTTTCAGGTTACTGAAGAGAAAGAGAGAGAGAAGCCTGAATGGAAGAGATGGAGATGAGTCAGAAAGCATGGCGGTGGGTAAGTGCAGGAGATCCCTGGTGTTCAGGGACACCTTCCCCACTCCAGATCGAGGAAACTGAACGCTCTGGTGCTCAGGTAGGGTAGGTGACACTGCCTGGGTGGCCAGGCCTTTCCCCAGGACAACATCAGGAGGATGCTCTGGCTGGGATTCCCCCACAGTGTGGTGGGGAGGCAGCCCTCCTGCACCACCCTGAGTGCCATGCAGGTTCCAAAGAAGATATAAATGGAGCTGGACTCTGAATGTGGGGTCAGGAAAGAAAAAACACATGAAGCCTTTCCCTGGAGCTACCCAGAACCTCTTCAGATGCCCCACCAGGCCTGTGAGACTCTGTCCAGACAAGCCAACCTGGATGAGAGAGTTGTTTGCCACCCCACAGCAAGTTCAAATGCATTTCATGGAAGCCAGCTCAGAATTAAAGGCAGCTTCTTCATTTCAGGAAACCTCCTTTTTCATTTGTAAAACACTTTCATCCAAGAAAAAAAAACAGGAGTCTGGGGTGGAGAAACAACCACCAGAGCAAACATACCTGCACAGCAGCTTTCAGTTTTCAAGCCATGTAAAGACCATGTTTGAATGGGGCACCAGCAAGTCCAGCAGCAGCTTACTGCTTCCTAATTGTGGTCACTCAGAATTGCCTCTTATAGCAGCTCTTTGGGCTAGAACATCCCAGATTGGAGGTTGCTCCAGTGTGTTTTCTCTGCCTGGACATTGTGAGTGGTTGCTGATAGTTCAGCTGGAAGAAAATCAGCTCTTTCCTCACTACACCCCAGCCTGTTCCAAGAAACTTGGTGACCTTTCCTTCGTGCCCCCAGGCTTTGGAAAAAGGACTTGACATGTGGCAGGATTTTGGCTTCTGTGGCAGGAACGTGCTGCTTGCTTGCATAAAAATGGCCCAGCAAATGCTGCCGAGTTACAGACGATAAATCCTCTTCCCAACAAGTGCTCACTGAAGCTGGGCAGCTGAAGAAGTCCTCTCCAGCTTTATTCTGGCCTCACAACTCCTCGTGTCCCGTGAGACTTGGCTAGTTTCACCCAGGAGGAAGATTCCACCACTCTGTGTATGGCAAAGCAGGAGGAGCTGGAGGTGGAGGAGAGGGCAGATGTGGCTTGGTGGTGGGACAAGGATAGAATAAATGCCTGGAGCACACAGAGGACATGCTGGATGAAGGTTAGTCATGAGGATGGCAACTTAGAGGACATCCAAGATCTGAAGCAGCAGGATACAACAAAAGGGCCTGCAGTGACAGGACAAGGGGTGATAGTTCCAAACCAAAAAAGGGGAGATTTAGACTAGGTAGAAGGAAGAAATGTTTTACTCTGAGGATGGTGATGAGACCCTGGCCCAGCTTGTCCAGAAAGGTGGTAGGTGCCTCACCTCTGGAACCATTCCAGGTCAGGTTGGACAGGGCTCTGGGCAACTTACTGTAGTTGAAGATGGAATAAGGTGTAATAATTGAACACAAGGTGTAACACAAATAAATAAACAACAACTCAAAAAGAAAAGGCAACCCAAAGCAAAGAAATGACCTGAAACTGCTGTGATTAAAGAGGCTTCCTACCCAAGCTCCAGGCAAGGCACTTTCATCAGCAGTTTCTGTAAGTGGACTTGTGAATGGTGTGCTGACTTTCTGACAAGCTGCACAACCACCAGCTCAGACAGAGCTACAGCAGTGGCCAGCACCTCTGAAACATGGACTCTGAGACCATGTACCAAAAGCATCCCTTATCTCAGATGGTCCTTCCTAGCTTGACAGAGAGATGCCTCATGTGCTGTAGTTGCATTTTTCAATTCTCTCTCTCTCCTTTCTCACCCACTGAGCTACCTGCCACCAGGAGGAGAGAATCATAGAATCATAGAATCAAGCAGGTTGGAAGAGACCTCCAAGATCATCCAGTCCAACCTAGCACCCAGCCCTAGCCAGTCATCTAGACCATGGCACTAATGCCTTCAGCCAACTCCAGTCTTCACTCATCATTCTGAGATTTCCTTCTTGTTTAGGCTAATGACTGCAACTGCCCTCAAAACTGAGTTGTAGGGTTTGCTTTGAAGATGCTAGAATCAACCAGGTTGGAAGAGACCTCCAAGATCATCCAGTCTAACCTAGCACCCAGCCCCATCCAGTCATCTAGACCATAGAATCATAGAATCAGCCAGGTTGGAAGAGACCTCCAAGATCATCCAGTCCAACCTAGCACCCAGCCCTAACCAATCAACCAGACCATGGCACTAAGTGCCTCAGCCAGTCTTTTCTTGAAGACCCCCAGGGACGGTGCCTCCACCACCTCCCTGGGCAGCCCATTCCAATGGGAAATCACTCTCTCTGTGAAGAACTTCTTCCTAATATCCAGCACTAAGTGCCTCATCCAGGCCCTGCCTGAACACCTAGATCTGCATGCATCACCACCACCACCACTCCAGTGCTTCCCTGTGAGCCTGACATGGGTTAGGAACTCCCACACACACACTGTTTGAAATTCACCAGACTAACTCAGATGCCTGGCAGTAAGATGAAGCTATATTTACAACATGGCAAAATTTACAAGCATCTATGCATGCTACATTTGCAAGTATTTGCTATTATCTATGAATCAGCAATAACACAGAAATCCAAACTCCCTCCTGGACAAAGAAACTGCCCAGAAGGGCTCAAAGCTGCTCCACTCTTTCTCCCTCTCTATCTCAGGCAGGCAAACAATAAGGAAAGCCAGCAAAGCTTACCTGTTAGATGTTAGCTTGGATTGGAGGAGAGAGATTGGATCATATCAAAGGAGAAACAAACAAGGCAATGACCCAGGACAGAGTGAGAGAAGATCACTTACATTATAGCTTTTTACCTCTCTCAGCAAACCGATGAATGAGACAGACCTCATCAGTATTTTCCTTTCACAACCAGTGATCTATTTCTCTCATTAAAATATTCCAGTTAGTCTCAAACCAGCACAGGCCCCATCTCTCCAAGACATGATGGAGAAACCTTTCTCATATGATGCTTAAAGGATGCAAGGGAGCTTGTTTTGATTCCCAGGTTAGCAGCTCTTTTTCTCCTCTTATCATAAGCAAGTTGATCGGTCCATTCAAATGCAACTTTCAAGGCAATCTTGAGCCTACAGCTCTCTCTCACTGTTGCCATGCAACCACTAGATGCCATCCCATCATCAGTCTAGACAGCACCTCAAAGACCACTTGGAAGTCTCATCTTGGAGTGGCCCCACAAGCTCCACACCAACCTCACATCTCTGTGTGGTGTCATAGAATCATAGAGTCAAGCAGGTTGGAAGACACCTCCAAGATCATCCAGTCCAATCTACCACCTAGCCCTATCCAGTGATCTAGACCATGGCACTAAGTGCCTCATCCAGGCTTTTCTTGATCTCATATGTCACCACAGGGCTGAAAAGGGCTCTCTCATGTTACTTAGAATCAACCAGGTTGGAAGAGACCTCCAAGATCAGCCAGTCCAACCTAGCAGCCAGTCCTATCCACTCAACTAGACCATGGCACTAAGTGCCTCATCCAGGCTTTTCTTGATCTCATATGTCACCACAGGGCTGAAAAGGGCTCTCTCATGTTACTTAGAATCAACCAGGTTGGAAGAGACCTCCAAGATCAGCCAGTCCAACCTAGCAGCCAGCCCTATCCACTCAGCTAGACCATGGCACTAAGTGCCTCATCCAGGCTTTTCTTCAACACCTCCAGAGATGGCAACTTGATCTCTTTCACATTGTTGCAGAGAGGAAATTAATAAAAATATATAATCTATTAATTTTAATATCCTGAACTCTGCCCACCCCCAACCACTGAATTTGAATATTAACATTTGTTGGTTAAAATGGTTATGGAAGACTTTCCAGGAATAACACCAAACAGAACCACTATTATCTAGCAAACATTCAAACAATAAACAGAGAGATAGAATCCCTGGGGTCAATATGCTGCCTGGGGTCAATATGCTGCTTACCCACTCATAGAATCAAGTAGGTTGGAAGAGACTTCCAGGATCAGCCAGTCCAACCTAGCACCCAGCCCTAGCCACTCAACTAGACCATGGCACTAAGTGCCTCATCCAGGCTTTGCTTCCACACCTCTAGGGATGGTGACTCCACCACCTCCCTGGGCAGCCCATTCCAATGCCAATCACTCTCTCTGCCAACTACTTCCTCCTAACATCCAGCCTAGACTTCCCCTGGCACAACTTGAGACTGTGTCTCCTTGTTCTGTTACTGGTTGCCTGGGAGAAGAGACCAACCTCACCTGCCTATGCTCAATGGGCTCAAGCTCTTTCTGCTCTATGGCAGAAGGCAATAAAGAATCACAAAGAGGCATTAAAGCATTTACTCACAGATCATTGCTATTAGCCTCGTGGGGGCCAGCCACAGTCCAGACAGTGCCCAAATGTGTTCAGGGGATTCATCTTGTTGGACGTTGAAGCTTGAGTACACTAGAGCATCTCTCTGGGGAAGAAAGGCTGAGATACCTGATACTGTTTCACCCAGAGAAGAGCAGACAGAGGGGGTCTTCTCAATGCTGATCAACAGCTAAAGGGCAGAGGACAAGAGGATGGTGCCAGACTCTTTCCAGTAGTGTCCAGAGACAGGAAAAGGGGCAACAGGCACAAACTGGAACACAGGAGGTTCTGTTTGAACGTGAGGAAGGACTTCTTTGCCGTGCAGGTACCAGAACACTGAAACAGGCTGCCCAGAGTGATTGTCTCCCCAGTGTCCCAGACAGAAATCTCCTCCTCTGGAAAGATTCCAGACCCACCTGGACATTGTAATCCTGGGCAACCTGCTGTGGGTGACACTGCTTTAGCAGGGTGTTGGAGCAGATGATCCAACTTTCCTCAAGCTGGGCTTCTGTAAATGCCTCTGCTGAGTCACCACAGCGTGAGTGCCTGTGCCAGAGCAGATAGGTGGCTGGGAAGACTGGGCTGAGTCAGCACTCACCTCGTGATTTCTGCCTTCACTACTGGCATGGAGTACTACCCAAGTTTTTGAGTGGCTGCTCTTTGATTTTGTTTTGGTTTATATGTTTTGTTTTCCCTTGTTTGCTGGAGGTTTTACCCCCTAGGAAAAAACAATCTTCATGAACTTGTGCTTCACACTCCCCCCCCCCTCCCTGAATCAAGAAATAAAAACCAAAAGGCCAGACCCTAAATGTCACAAAACTCAATGCTGCTTCTGCAAAACAGAATTCTTATTGTCCAGCAGCCCTAACTTATTGACAGGCAGAGGCAAAGCAGATGGACCTGTGACGGCAGTGGAAAAAAAGGAAAGCCAAGGAGACAAGAAGAAAGAAAAAGCACAAACTCTCTGCCAGGCAGGATGCAGCTCAGTTCCCAAGAATGCTACAGACATGGCTGTGTGATGTTGAGGGGCGTGGGGCTGCTCCAGTCACCCAGGCCAAGGGCTTTCTGCATCCCACAGAGCTGGATTTACCTCAATGCAGTCAAGCAGCTGCTGCCTCTATATGACTGGTTCACAGCAGCCACAAGGGATTTTACCTGAAAGTAGAATCATAGAACCTTTTAGGTTGGAAGAGACTTTTAAGATCACTGAGCCCAACTATTAATCCAGCACTGCCAGGTCACCACTAAACCATGTCTGTCAGCATCACATCTACACATGACTCTACCATTGCCCTCGGTAGCCCGTTCCAGGGATCAAAAACCTTTTTGGGGAACAACTTTTTCCTAATGTCCAACTCAAACCTCCTGACACATCATCCTGGTCCCTCTCCAGTTTATCTGAGCCCTGTTGCTGAGCAGCAGGAGCTGCCCTTCCAGCAGCTGGGAATGAAAAGGGTTTCAGATAACCAAAATGTCTGATGCCATTGACTGTAGACATGGTTACAGAATACTGGCTTGGACTCGATGAGCTCTGGAGACCCCTTCCAACCTCAAACATGCTCTGGTTGAAGATGGTAGACGATCTTTAAATGTCCCTTCCACCCTAAAACAATCTCTGAGTCTGTGATTACAGGTGTCCAGCTCAGCTTCATAGCACAGGAAAGGTGAACAGAGAGAGAGGAAGAGGTGGAGGAAGCTGCTCTTACACACTGCTGAGTTACCACGTCTGACACAGCCATTGGTTGGTTCACTTCTGGAAGCACTCCAGTGCAGGCTGTTGAACCCATGGCTGCAACGTGGCCCCACAAGTGCTGCACCTCTGAAGACAAACAGCTGCACCACAGAAGCCTTCTTCTATGTGGAAGAGGCCAAGTGGCAGCAGGAAGCCCACTGCAGCATGGAGAAGGAGAGCAAGAGCAGCTCAGAGCTTCCAGCACACAAACTGCCAGGTCAGCCCACAGGTGCACAGCGAGATGATTGTCTGCTTCATCCACAGAGAGCATGCAGGTACCTGTTGCCATCAGGGTCAGGACTGGGCCAGCCTCCAGATGACTGACAGAGGCTTCCTATGCTCTGCTATTCCAAAAGGAAGAGAAAGGGAATAAGAGAGAGACTGACAGGTTGGGAAAGAAAACTAAACCAACTCGGATGGAAATAGCAACAATAAAATTAAATAGATACAAACAGATACAAACCAATATCCAACCCAAACCCTGATGGCAATGACCATCACTGCTGATGCTGGGAGCAGGCACTGGGAGAAGTTCCAGACTGGAGTGAATAGCAGAGGGAAGCTGGATTCAGGAACACCTGGATCGGGAACAAAGGCAGAATGGACAGAGTCCTTCTCAGACACTGGCTTGAGCGTGGTGACTCCTCAGCTTTAGATGAAGCCCGTGGAAGGTGACATCCATGCAGTGGATTCCCTTGTTGGTGACTTTACGACCACCTGTGCCATCTTCCCGCACCCAGCGTGAGCCACAAGGCGACCTTGGTCTGCACAGAAGCAAGTCTAAGCAAGAGCCTTTCTGCAGCCCAGCCCTTGGCAGTAACTCTAGCCATCAGTGTTACCAGGGCTGGGAGCAGCCACTGGCTGTGAAAACATGTCCTGACCTTCAGAAAGTGCTGTCACTGAGCAGAGACTGAGCTGAGAAGTCAAATCACCAGACAGAATTGGCTCTGATCTAGCTTGAAGCAGGACAGCCTCACGCACATGCTCTGCAGGCAAGCTCCTGGAGCAGCTTCAGCGCTGCTCCTGTGGAGGTTCCTCCTCTTTTCTTGTAAAATAACCAATTCAAGTAAATTCTGACTCTATATTCCCACCTTTGCTTGACAAACAGAGCAGGGAAATGCCATTAACACGCAAGTGTTCCTCAAGCCACCTTGTTTTTCTAGTCGCTTGCTGCCAGTCACAGTGGAAACACCACTTCCTCCCACGTGCTGGCAGGGCTGGGCTGCAGCTCCCTGCTTTTCAGTGAATTAGCCAGCCCATGGCTTTGCTCTCGTCCTCTGTGAGGCAGCTACCTTCTGCAAACACCTTGCCAGGGTGACTGAATCAGATGCTGAGGTAATTATTTCCACCACGCCACTGTGCTTCGCTTCCAAGCTGACCAAGGGCAACAAGGCTGGTGAGGGGCCTGGAACACAAACCCTATGAGGAGAGGCTGAGGGAGCTGGGGGTGTGCAGCCTGGAGAAGAGGAGGCTCAGGAGTGACCTCATTGCTGTCTACAACTACCTGAAGGGAGGGGAGTTGGTCTCTTCTCCCAGGCAACCAGCAAGAGAACAAGGGGACACAGTCTCAAGTTGTGCCAGGGGATGCATAGGCTGGATGTTAGGAGGAAGTTGTTGGCAGAAAGAGTGATTGGCATTGGAATGGGCTGCCCAGGGAGGTGGTGGAGGCACCATCCCTGGAGGTGTTCAAGCAAAGCCTGGCTGAGGCACTTAGTGCCATGGTCTAGTTGAGTGGATAGGGCTGGGTGCTAGGTTGGACTGGATGATCTTGGAGGTCTCTTTCAACCTGGTTGATTCTATGATTCTATGATTCTGGCACTTAGAAAACACCACAGGCCTGCTCCCAAAGTAACTGAAGCCATCCCTGTTCATTACAAGTTCAGATTTTACCATCAAGGGGGATGAATTACCCCACAACATCAGTGGAATCAGGATTTTGAGCTCTCTCCATCCCATCTCTGCCCCACTGCATCTTCTCAGACCATAAATGATTGCCCCCATGTGTTTGGCACTGCTGAGACTGTGCCTCAAATACCATGTTCAGTTTTGGACCCCTCACTACAGGAAGAACATTGAGGTGCTGCAGCATGCCCAAAGAAAGGAAATGAAGCTGGTAAAGGGTCTAGGGAACAGGTCTGATGGAGATCAACTGAGAGAACAGGGATTGTTGAGCCTAGAGAAGAGGAGGCTCAGGGAAGACCTTCTCACCCTCCACAACCCCCCAAAAGGAGATTGGAGTGAGGAGGAGCTGGTGTCTCCTCCCAAGTAACAAGGGATAGGACAAGAGGAAATGGCCTCAAGTTATACCAGGAGAGGTTTAGGTTGGGTGTTAGGAAATATTTCTTTACTGAAAGGGTGCTCAGGCTTTGGAACAGGCTGCCCAGGGAGGTGGTGGGCAGCCTCTTCCAACACCATTCCTGAAGGTGTTGAAGAAAAGATGCAAACATGGCACTTCAGGACGTGATTTAGTGAGCATGGTGGTGTGGGATTGACAGTTGGACTTAAAGGGATTAAAGGACTTTTCCAACCAAAATGAGGCTAGGATTCTCTGTTTCACCAACACCTCAGTTCCCACTGAAGTAATGCTTCTGGCTGCTGTCGTTGCTGCTGTCATTAACACATCTCAGCACAGCAGCTCACAATATTCTGTAGGGACAAAAGGAAACCTTTGCTTTAACCATCAACAGAAGCAACAAGTGAGTGGTGTGTTTGCTTTGGCTATCTCTCTTAAAACACAGCTGCTTCCAGGGTGCTTAACAGCAGATCTAAGCTCTTACACACAAGCACAGGACTATTTCAGGGGTGGAAAGATCACTTTGGATCGTCTTTAGCCATGGGTTTGCTTTACACCTACCATAGACTCTTATCCAGGAACTTCATGAAGCATTTCCCCGTGACACTTCAGGATAACCTTCCACTTTGCCATGCAGAGTATCTTGACCCCTGCTTGTTCGAGACCCAAAGCACAGGGGCAGTGAGCAAAGATTTACAGGCACTTCCACCAGTGTGAATCCTTCTCAAGCATCATGAAGATGCCTCTTGTTGGATTTGACCTCTCCCCTCTGCCTGTGGGATAGAGGAGAGGCGTGATGGTTCCCCCAGACCACAGAATGTATGTGAGGAGCTTGTGGGAGATGGAGCCCCTCGATGTGCTCATGGAAAGGACAGGATGGTCTCTGCTGAACCAGCTTGCCCAAAGCAATCTCACACTTATTTGCCTTACCCATGCAACTCACCATGGCTTCTGCCATGGCATTGTGAGTCCAAGGGACTGGCACTTCCCAGAAAAGAGGAAGTGTTGGCTAGCTATGGCAGGTGGCATCTTTGCATCACAGGCAATACAAGTAATGATTACTAGAACTCTTCACTACTTACAGTCAACCATCCTGCTCCATTAAACCCTTTACAGGGGCTTGGTGAAATTCCCTGATGGACTGAACAGAAGTTGCTGTCTTCATCACAAGAGTAACACACTCTGTCTTCTCCTGTGGAGCATGGAGCTGGAGAGAGCTGGGAAGGAGCAGGAGCACATAGATGGCTGTAGGAAAATGCTTACCTGAAGCCAAGGGAGCTTTGCTTGACTTCATTGAGGAACTGAGGAATTATTCAACATCCCACTTTCACTAAGGCTTTACCACACTGGGACCACTTGTTAACTTTTGCTCCTCTTAAAAATGTTTTGCAGGCTGCAGGCTGCTCCTTATCTGATCTCTGGGCTCTCAGTTCCTTCTCTATGGCCACCTTCTTCTCTCCCTCAGCATCATCTTCTTGTCCCTCTCTGCCTGGCCTTGCTGTGACCTTGCCTGCATCACTGGCCATGGCTTTGCTGCTATTTTCAGCCATCCCATGGCCCCCTGAGAAGCTAAGTTCCCTCAAGACCTCTCCAAGAGTTTTGAACCTCCTGCCTTTCTCTCTTTCTCTAGCCCTAGGTCCATTCTGGGTAGCTCTATTCCCAGGTCTGTTTCCATTCCCTCAGAGTGGCTCGAAGTCTCCTGGCAAAGCCCTCCAGTAACCCTCGCCTCCAGCTCCTCTAGACCTAGCCACAAGCACTGACTCCTCTTGACACAACCAGTGCCTTATTTCTGACCACCACCACCCTCTAGTCTTCTCCCCTTTCCTGGCCTTCCTTCCTCCCTTCTGTTTGCCAGGGCACCACTGGCTGCAACATCCCTCTTGCTGTGCCACCATCTCCTCAAGCTTTCTCGCCCATTCCAAGGCCAATATCCTCCAAGGCACCGTATCCTTCAAACACCTCCACTTAGCAGCCCCACTGACACCTTCCCCACCATCAAGGCCACTGCTACCCCTTAAGGATTCCTTTCTCCTTCCCTCCTCCATCTTCTCCTGGGGTATTTTCAGACTTGCTCCTGGCCTGCTCCCTCCTAGTATCCCTCCTCACACCTCCCTCACAGACCTCTTCCTGACCCCACAGCAGCTCCCATTCCCACCCACTCCATAACCAACCTGCCCTGTGCAGCCACAAGCAGCAGCTCAGACCTGCCCTCACCTCTTTACAGCCACTTTGACCTTCTCTCTTCCTTTTATTTTTGGTGAGGAGAACCAGTGGGGAGAGCTGCCTTTAGGCACTGACTTATTTTGGGGTTTTTTTGTTTGTTTGTTGTTGTAGGCTTGGTTTGTGGTTTTGTTTCATGCTTTTCCTGCTCCCCCGTGTGCCACCTTACTTCTGAGAACTAGCTGACTTCTCCTCCTGGCCAAAATCCACTTCTCTACTCTAGACCTGCTCACCTCTTCCCTTGTGAAAGGCAATGCTAAGTCACCACAGCAGCATGTACTAAATGACTCTCATGATCTCCAGCTAAACCTGGCACATGGCCTGTCCTCCACCAGTTGTCCTCCTCCATGCTTGCTCCTGTCATCCACTGGGTCCATGCCCATGCTTGCAGCCTCCCTGCTCAGCCCTGTCCATCCAAAGGGTTTCTCCTGGGGAAGATGTAGTTTGGTTGGTATGGCAAAAAGCAACACTGATAATGCTTCCATCCTGCCAGAATCATTTCAGTCCCAACCCACGTGCAGGGTGTGCTGGGGAGGCTGGAAGGAGAGGATAGAGAGCTGAGAGGCTGCACACAAGCACTCCTCAGGGTGTGCTGGGGAGGCTGGAAGGAGAGGATAGAGAGCTGAGAGGCTGCACACAGGCACTCCTCAGGGTGTGCTGGGGAGGCTGGAAGGAGAGGATAGAGAGCTGAGAGGCTGCACACAAGCACTCCTCAGGGTGTGCTGGGGAGGCTGGAAGGAGAGGATAGAGAGCTGAGAGGCTGCACACAAGCACTCCTCAGGGTGTGCTGGGGAGGCTGGAAGGAGAGGATAGAGAGCTGAGAGGCTGCACACAAGCACTCCTCTTCCCCTGCCAGGAGCTGAGCCCACCTCCTCCCACTGGTGACCAGGGAAAGGGGTTGTTGGTACCTGAGTGACAGTCTTCATCCTGGGATCGCCAAGCATGTTGGAGCAGGAGAGGAGTGGGAAAGATGGAGTTCTGGTGTGTCTGTCCACGTCCTGCAGAGCAGTCTGCAGAGTTTAATAAGGTACAAGACACCAAGGCACAGGCCTCCTCAAGCAGAGTCTCAACCATGAAGTGTTGGGAAGCTGCAGCAGGTGCCTATTCACATGTGCTCACTTGAACCTTCTCTCCTTTCGCCCAGCCCAGTGCTTTCATAGCAATTCTCAGGCACCAGCAGCACCTTTTCCACACTCACATGGAAGGAACCGACACAGACATGTGAAATGCCATCCTGGGTGGCTTGAGAAGTGCACACAGGCACATTGTGTGCAGAGCCTTCATCTTTTACTCAGCGAGTCCCTGCACTGGTCAGGCCCACATCCAGCGCTGGGTCCTCTGAAGTCCACAACACAGGAGAGACATGGACCTGTTGGAGGCAACAACAGTGATGGAAGGGCTGGAGCCCCTTTGTTGTGGGGACAGGTGAAGAGAGTTGGGGTTGTTCAGCATGGGCAAATAGAAAAAAGAAGAAGAAAAAAGAGAAAAATGAAAAGCAAAAAATGGGGGGAAATGATAAAGAAAAAGGAAAAAAATTAAAAAGAAAAAAGGAAAAAGGAAAAAAGGAATAATAAAAAAAGGGGGAAAGAAAAAAGGAGAAAGAGAAAGAAAAAAGGAAAAAGAGAAAAAGGAAAAGAAAAAAATGGGGGAACGGATAAAGAAAAAGGAAAAAGAAAAAAATTAAAAAGAAAAAAGGAAAAAGGAAAAAAGGAATAATAAAAAAAAGGGGGAAAGAAAAAAGGAGAAAGAGAAAGAAAAAAGGAAAAAGAGAAAAAGGAAAAGAAAAAAGGGGGGGAAGGAAAAAGAAAAAATAAAAAAGAAAGAAGGAAAAAGGAAAAAGATAAAAAGGAAAAAGATAAAAATGAAAAATTAAAAAAGGGTAAAAGAAAAAAGGAAAAAGAGGAAGAAAAAAAGAAAGAAAAGGAGAAGGAGAAAGAAAAAGAAAAAAAAGGAGAAAAAAAGGAGAAAGAAAAAGATAAATAAAAAGAGGAAGAAAAAGAAGGGGAGGGAAAGAAAAATAGAAAGAAAAAGAGAGGAAGAAGCAGAGGGCGATGAAAAGAAAAAGAGAAAGAAAAAGAGAAAAAGAAAAAGAAGGGGGAGAAAATAAAAAGAGAAAGAGAAAGAAAAAGAAAACCTTCCTCCCAGTTTCCTGCATCAATCCTCTTCACCCACCCTGTCTGAAGCACCACCACCTCTCAGAAATGAGCTCACTGGGTTCCAGAAAACCTCCTCTCTGCTGCAGGGCTCACAGCTGCCTTTGGCCCTTGTGTGGGCACAGGTGCCCCCATGGCATAGCTCTGGCTCACAGCTGCCTTTGGCCCTTGTGTGGGCACAGGTGCCCCCATGGCACAGCTCTGGCTCACAGCTGCCTTTGGCCCTTGTGTGGGCACAGGTGCCCCCATGGCACAGCTCTGGCTCACAGCTGCCTTTGGCCCTTGTGTGGGCACAGGTGCCCCCATGGCATAGCTCTGGCTCACAGCTGCCTTTGGCCCTTGTGTGGGCACAGGTGCCCCCATGGCACAGCTCTGGCTCACAGCTGCCTTTGGCCCTTGTGTGGGCACAGGTGCCCCCATGGCACAGCTCTGGCTCACAGCTGCCTTTGGCCCTTGTGTGGGCACAGGTGCCCCCATGGCACAGCTCTGGCTCACAGCTGCCTTTGGCCCTTGTGTGGGCACAGGTGCCCGCACGGCACAGCTCTGGCTCACAGCTGCCTTTGGCCCTTGTGTGGGCACAGGTGCCCCCATGGCACAGCTCTGGCTCACAGCTGCCTTTGGCCCTTGTGTGGGCACAGGTGCCCCCATGGCACAGCTGTGGCTCAGCAGATGCCGGCCAGACGCCTGCCGGGCAGCAGCATGCGGGTTTGCGTGCCGGGAGCCAAGACAGGTGGGCTGTCTTTGGCGAGTGTGCCAGCACCATGGTGGATGGTGAAGGTTCAGCAGGGTCTGGGCTGGAGACAATCTATCAGCTCCAGGCTGATTTCGAGCTTCCTTTTTGCGGTTTGCATTGCCTCGATTTATTCATTTCCTTGTACTCTGCAGATAGACATCAGCGCTTGCTATTTTTACCGGCTGCGTCGCTGCGTGGTGCCTGTAGGTAACCCATCTTATCCGTACAGAGAGGGCTTTAAAGGAAAGTGAGACTTCAGAGCCTCTTGGCTGTGGCTGACCTGCATTACTCATTGCCTGGGACACAGCTCCCAGCAGCTCCACCATCCTGCCACCCACCAAAGCCAAGATTTGTCCACCTTTCTCCTATCCTCCACACAAAGTCTGGCGACCATCCAGGCTAATTAGTTGTAGCCGTTTGAGCTGATCCTCTAGCTCAGACATAGGGGAGAGATGAACACTCCAGGGATAGGCCACATAAATGGCAACAATAGATAAATTAATATAATTTCATTGGAGCATCAAGAACTTAATGTCTAGAAGCACAGTTTGTTCTGCCCCTTCTCCCGCTGGCTTCTGCTGCTGCAGCTTCGCCTATCTTCCCCGGCTGCTGTTTTGGCTGCTGCTGCTTCTGCTGCTTCACCGCCGCTTGACCCCTCCCCCATCTCCCTTAAGGTTATTGTATTGGGTGTTTTTTCCCTTCCCTCCTTCTCTAGTTATTATCTCTCTTTACATTGTTATACTTATACTATAAGAAAATACAATTTCAGGGAAAGTAATAAATTTGTCAAGGCAGAATGAAAATCTCCAGGATTTGGTTATATTAGGGATGAGAGAAGTCTGGAAGAAAACTTTACAAAATCACAGAATGTCAGGGGCTGGAAGGGACCTCGAAAGAACATCCAGTTCAATCCCACTGCCAGAGCAGGAGCATAGAATCAACCAGGTTGGAAGAGACCTCCAAGATCATCCAGTCCAACCTAGCACCCAGCCCTAACCACTCAACTAGACCATGGCACTAAGTGCCTCATCCAGGCTTTTCTTCCACACCTCCAGGGACGGTGACTCCACCACCTCCCTGGGCAGCCCATTCCAATGCCAATCACTCTCTCTAGCAAGAACTTCCTCCTAACATCCAGCCTAGACTTCCCCCAGCACAACTTGAGGCTGTGTCCCCTTCTTCTATTGCTGGTTGCTCGGGAGAAGGGACCAACCTCCACCTGGCTACAAGCTCCCTTCAGGTAGTTGTAGACAGCAATGGGGTCCCCCCTGAGCCTCCTCTTCTCCAGGCTAAGAAGCTCCTCTGGATGGATGATCTCCAAATATTTGGGGAGAAGCTGAGATGAGGGATGAGGATAGGTTGAATTCTTCAGCCCCACCCTGGGTTTTTCAGCTCTCTTGCAAAAACCCCCTCGATTAAACATCTCTGACCTTTCCTATTTCTTGGAGACTGACATCTCTGCAGCAGATATGTGATGAGGTCACTAACCATGCTTTTAAGTCTTTCTCTCTCTACTCTTCGCATGTTTTTTTTCTGTGGGAGGGGACAGTCACAAAAAGGGCTAAACTTCTTCAGCATGTCTGAAAAGAGGACATGAAAATGAGGTATTGGAGATGTAACTAGACCTGACCCATAGCTTTGGTTTCTGAGGATACAAAAAATGGTGACACCTAGGAGAAGTTTGAAAGGAGAAAGGTAGGGCATCTAGCTCTAAAAGTGGTTTTATCTGAAGCTAGATGATCAGTGCTACAAACTGGCAATGCTCAACCCTCATTTTTACAAGGGAGTTATGAATGGCTGTATGAGGAGCGTGAGAAACAGCTGATGCAATCACCTGCTTGAGGAAAAGCAACTTGAATGTGGTGGCACAGGCTGAGAGAAGCTGCACACCAAGATTCCGAAGGGGCAGCCTAGCCTTAATCATACAACCATAGAATCCACCTAGCTGGAAAAGACCTTAGGATCACCAAGTCCACCCATAACCTAAAGCAAGAATGCAGAAACAGGTCATGAAGCCAAAACAGAGCAAGCCCAAGAGTGGAAGATGAAACCACTTCCCAGGAATACAGACACTCATTGCCCGTGGTTTGTGAAGTCACCCAGACTAATCTGACTCTTAGCCTGAGAGGCAGAATCTGTGCATCATTTGTGGTCTGTCTTCTGAAAGGGGCAGGAAATGATGGATGGAGATTGACTTCAGAGGGGTGCCCAGCACCCAGTTCCATGCTAGCTGTCCTGCAGAGCAGTGAGGCAACTGTACTGTGCCAACATTGTGGGAACAATAAAAATCCATCTGCAGAATGAACTCCTGCATTTTGACTCCATTTATCTCCTGAGGCATGAAGCTGCTCCTATCGAAGAGCTGGACATACAGACTGGATTCTGCCCTTTGTTGACTGTTGCCTGTTAGCCAAACACTATCCTGTGCAGAGCCACAGAGGTGCCATCTTTCAGGTCAGACTCTGCCAGTACAAAGAGGAAAACCAAATCCAAGCCCAGAATGAAGACATCTGGCCTGATTTCAGTTTTCACCTGAGCACAAGGGATTGCCTTACTGTCTTGCTGGTTGCCAGAAGAGCAGCAGCAACTCACTGAGTTAGTGTGCTCACCAGTTATTTGGCATCTATAGTTCAAGGAGTGTTGTTTGGAGACATCCAAGTCAGAGAGTGTTGTTTCAGTGTGGTCAAGGCACTGAAAACTTTGCAGCCATTCAAGCAGTTGATACCTGCATCATAGCAGTGGAACTTGTTGTGGGATGCAGTGGATGACATCATGCAAAGAAGATGCACTTATCAAACTAAGTGTTTGAATGTGTTGCACACCAGCTGCCTCCTCACTGCTCTGAGACACGAGGCTCTAGTAACTTGACCTTGCTGCACACCAGCTGCCTCCTCACTGCTCTGAGACACGAGGCTCTAGTAACTTGACCTTGCTGCACACCAGCTGCCTCCTCACTGCTCTGAGACACGAGGCTCTAGTAACTTGACCTTGTTGCACACCAGCTGCCTCCTCACTGCTCTGAGACACGAGGCTCTAGTAACTTGACCTTGTTGCACACCAGCTGCCTCCTCACTGCTCTGAGACACGAGGCTCTAGTAACTTGACCTTGTTGCACACCAGCTGCCTCCTCACTGCTCTGAGACACAAGGTTCTAGTAACTTGACCTTGTTGCACACCAGCTGCCTCCTCACTGCTCTGAGACACAAGGCTCTAGTAACTTGACCTTGGAGTGGCCTGAACTCACAAGCACTTGATAACAAATAGTTAACTCTTAGCCTTCTACTAGCCAAATGGGAGTTTGCACAAAAACCACCCTGACAGCCTTTAATGTCTTACTGTCTTGAGTCCAGCTAAGCTTGACACACAGTCCTGCCTGAGAAAGGAGATACTATGATTGATTCAAACTGCTTGACTTTGAGATTTTTGTTTTGTTGGGTTTTTTTCTTGCCTTGCTATCTCTTTACACAGACAATGATCTGCGAGTGTGGAGGAGAAAATGCTTTACCCTTTCCTGAAAGCTCTCTGCCCAAGTGGTGTTTCCCCACCTCCACGCTCTGACACACGCTGATGTAAACAGCAGGCAAGCACCCACCTAAAAGGTCACAGGGGTTTTCACGTGAATCCTGTGTTTTTTCCACAAACCCTGTTACCCTGTATTTCAGCTTTAAATGCACCTCCTCCTTTCTGCTTAACCCACAACCCTTTTAGGAATCACACAGTTCACAGCAGCGGGCAAAACCGTGGCACAGAACCCAGCGTTGAACGCAGCGGCTTCAGCTTGGGGAGCTCTGCCATGAAACCCTTTCAAGAAGCAGCTTGAGGATGGTTGTGTTAAAAGGACAGAAACCAAGAGTGACACAAATGGCACCCTGAAGTCGTCTGAGAAAACACCAGCTAGACCTTCGGGGTCAAAGGCAGTGAGACGTCACTTAGAACTGCACCGAAATCATAACAGGAAGGAAGTAGACCTCAGAAACTATAAACAGAATTTAACAGAAGTAGGAAGTCCTTCAAGTGCTTTCACGTAGCAATTATGCAGCAGACAACTAAAAGCAGAAAATGTCTTTAGGGCTGAGGGTTTTTTTTTTACTCTTGTTTGTTGTTTTGGGTTTTTCTCTGCTTCGTGTATCTGGCAGTTATTCAGAACAGGAGCAGGTGGTTTGAGGGGTTCCAGGTTATCCCAGATTTCCTAAGGAAATATAGACACCAAGATGTGTTGAGTGCAACTTTCAAGTCCTTGTGGGCAAGATAATTTATGGTACAGATCCCATGCAGAAGGTGGTGTGACCTCATTGCTGTCTACAACTACCTGGAGGGAGGTTGTAGCCAGGTGGGGTTGGTCTCTTCTCCCAGGCAACCAGCAATAGAACAAGGGGACACAGTCTCAAGTTGTGCTGGGGGAAGTATAGGCTGGATGTTAGGAGGAAGTTCCTGACAGAGAGAGTGATTGGCATTGGAATGGGCTGCCCAGGGAGGTGGCATTCCCAGGGGCTGCCATCCCTGGAGGTGTTCAAGAGAAGACTGGATGAGGCACTTAGTGCCATGGTCTAGTTGAGTGGCTAGGGCTGGGTGCTAGGTTGGACTGGCTGATCTTGGAGGTCTCTTCCAACCTGGCTGATTCTATGATGTGTTATTCTTACCACAGGTTGCCATCCTGAGGCACCAGCAATGGTGGCTTTCAGAGAACCCCAGCATGATAGCAGTTGGAAGGCACCTCTGGGAATCATATAGTCTAACCCCTCTGCTAAACCAGGGTCATCCAGAGCAGGTTGCTCAGGATCACAACGTCCAGGTGGGTTTGGAATATTTCCAGAGAAGGACACGCCACAACAGCTTGATATTCCTTCCATTTGCCTCCCACCACCCCCATCCCATCCCATCCCTCCAAGAGAGATATCAGCCTCTCTGCTGGGTTAAAATAACTCTTTCACCTGCAGTTCTCTGCATTCAGAGCAAGCCAGTTGTGTTTGGCCAGGTGAAGATGGTGCTTTTCTCCCTCCCTCTTCACAGCTGCTGACTTTAAACCATGCTCCTTCAAGGACAATAATTAAAAGCTCATGCCAAAGCCCAAAATGATCCTACACCTTGGCAGTCAACACAAAACCCAAACGCTCCTCCCATCTCCAGCTGCTTCACAAATCTCGTAACCACTTTTCACACCTTCCTTGCTCTCTCTGCACCCAAGGACCCTTCTCAGCATCCTGACTTCCAGTAAACAGGAAAATTAATTCCTATTCTTAACCTCACACTTTCAGTTCACCTTTTTTTTTTTTTTAGCCTCTTTTTCACCCCTTTTTTTAGCCTTTTTTTTTTTGCAGCCTTTCTCACTTGAAAGCACTCTGAAAACTACAGACATCAGTCACTGACACCTCCAGCTGCCAGCTCAGTGACCAGTGCCTCAGAAGGTCCCCAAACATTGGGCTGGGCAGAGTATTACCAACCTAGTCCCTAGGCCCTGAGATGATGGAGGGGCAGAGCCCTGGGGTACATGGCAGCAACAGATCTACAACTGCACAGCTCTACTGCATCATCCATGGTCTGGGAATCCATCAGCCAAAGGGCAAACTCCCTATTGTCTCTTTTTCTACCACAGCAGAATCACAAACATCTCTGTAAGAAAAAAGTCCTTACCTTTTAACCTTTTTCTGCACTTTTGCCTTAAAACACATTTTCCCATAGACTGAGCCAGCTCACAGTGCAGAACCAAGCCTATTGGGTGTGTCCTGCTACTGAAAAAAACACATACAAATCAACTTGGTAGGCAATTAGGACTTTATTCTAGGATGTGAGCTGAATCAAGAGCATATGAAGCAAAAAGCCACTAGAAAAGAAAGGGAGGGGGAAAGAGGCAAACCCCACATAAAATCTTTCTGTTGTAGCAAATAAGTTCAAATGCAACAGTCCCCTTCAGTAAAATGGATGCACAGGGAAGAGGCATATGCAGATGCTCTGAAGGTCACCTAGTGCAGTGCTTTTAATGTCTAAGAAAGGGGTTTCCCCCCCTGAAAATCTCTAAGCCAGAAAAACTGCTTCAAGTAACAAAGAAGACCCAAGTAAAAACGATCTGTTAATTCCTCTTGGCACTGTGGAGAAGGAAGGGGATAACATATCCCAAAGGAGTACGCATCTTTAAGATGTATAAACTCACAAGTCCCTAGAACACGTCTGCTGTCAGACCAAGTACCAATTTTTTCTTCCTCATTTAGAAAGCCAAGTGAAGTATGTCTGTTAAAAGCACAGGGGGATGGTTTCCTGGAGTTAAAGGTACTTAGACCAAACAATCTGCTCACCAACGAGGAAATCTCAGTGAGCTACATTCCCAGCAGACCTCACCCTTTGTCTCTGTCCAGCACCCTAGCATTAAAAGCTGACAATTCTCTTCAGTTCTAGGCTGTACAATCACTGAGAAGAAACATTAAAACAAGCATTTCCTTGACAGTCTTGATAGGGAAGGCCAAACACTGCTCTCCTTGAACTGTCCCTTCACATCCATTTCCATACCAGTGGAAGGAAGCTGCGAGCACTCACGGAGAGCAGGGCTGGCTCTAAGTCAGAAGTTATGGTTGTTTTTATGTGCCATCCAAAATTGGCTAGCAGGACCATTCCTGTGCTGTTTGCCAGCTTAATTCTAATGCATACCTACATATACATATATGTGCTTGTATAATACATAGTAGCTTCTGATTATAAAACAAATGCATTTGATTTTCAAACCTGATCTTTGGGACTCTATCATTTTAGTGGTTGACCCACTAAATCCACAGATAATATCAGCTGAACAATCATAGAATGGTGGGGGTTGGAAGGGATCTCTGGAGATCACCTAGTTCCAGGGTAGGTATAGGCTGGATATTAGGAAGAAGTTCTTCACAGAGAGAGTGATTTCCCATTGGAATGGGCTGCCCAGGGAGGTGGTGGAGGCACTGTCCCTGGGGGTCTTCAAGAAAAGACTGGCTGAGGCACTTAGTGCCATGGTCTAGTTGATTGGTTAGGGCTGGGTGATAGGTTGGACTGGATGATCTTGGAGGTCTCTTCCAACCCGGTTGATTCTATGATTCTATGATTCTAGTTCCACTTTGCCTAACACAGTACCATAAACGCATCATCACCTTAGAAACTGCTTTTACGGGGAGGGGAGGGGATGGGAGGTGAAGGGGAGGGTAGTTCAATAAAACCAGTGGCAGCAATGAAATTCATCATCAGGGCAAATGTCAGTCAGGCATTAAAAAAATACATCTTTGAAGAACTGCTTTGGTTTGACAAAAAAAAAATACACTGGAATATTCTACGTAAGGACAAAGGCATCACACTTAGGAATCTGGATTCAACACCAGGACTGTACATTGGCTACTCTTAATAAACCATCCAGTAGCTACAGCTTCAGGCTGGGAACACCACAAATTTCTGTACCTTCCCTGAGATCAGTGATCCAAAATAAATAGCCCTGTAATTGTAACAGTATAAACTCTGGATTTAAGTCTTCGGTGCACGCCGGTCCTCAGGACCCCAGGAGAATGGGAAGCAAATGTAAACACAGCAATGGTTTCGTCAGTTACAAGTTACCCTCAGTGACAGCTGGAACCTATGTGAGATGTGGCATCCCGACATTGAAGACCCATCCTTTGTATCATACAAAATGCTTCTCCTAGTTGGCTTTCCTATCATTGAACCCCTGAACACATCCAGCTGCCACGTGGACCTCCAAATCGCAGCTCCTCCTCTCTGCATCCTCCTTACAGTGCCTTTACAGACCCTCTCGCTGAGGAGCTTACTCTTGAATAGAGGAGTGGCGAATGGATCTGTGATAATCCTCTGGGCTAGTCACAAGTTCTGGCAAGTCATAGCCTCTCAGAAGATGTCCACTGTTTTGTTGAGCAAAGTAATACAGCTGCCTGGCAAACATTGGCTCGACCTTGAGAACAGACAAAAGGTTAATTAGACACGTGACAGAATGCCATGCTCCTCATCTTAGCTGGTTACCACGGTTTTCAGTTCAAGACAAGGCAGGAGGAACCAGTTCTGCCTCCCAGAATGAGAAAACCATTTCAGTGGTCACACCAATCTGTGTCTTAAGGCAGGCATTGCCTGTTCTGCTGCCAACACGCTCCTTAGCACAGATGTCTTTCCAAGGCACATACCGTGACACAAGTGATGTACAGTAGCCCCTTGGCCAGCCCCTGGGGGTGACCAGTGCCTATGGGCCAAGCATCTCCAAGGCCACTCAAATGCCACAGGCCAACACTCAAATGCATGGCAAAGTAGTGAAGGTCTCATCTGCCTTGTGAAGTACTTTGAGGACTTAACTCAAAGCTGAAGTACTTTAGCCTGGAGAAGAGGAGGCTCAGGGGTGATCTTATTACTGTCTACAACTACCTGAAGGGACATTGTAGCCAGGTGGGGGTTGGCCTCTTCTCCCAGGCAACCAGCAATGGAACAAGGGGACACAGTCTCAAGTTGTGCCGGGGTAGGTATAGGCTGGATGTTAGGAAGAAGTTCTTCACAGAGAGAGTGATTGGCATTGGAATGGGCTGCCCAGGGAGGTGGTGGAGGCACCGTCCCTGGGGGTCTTCAAGAAAAGCCTGGCTGAGGCACTTAGTGCCATGGTCTAGTTGATTGGTTAGGGCTGGGTGCTAGGTTGGACTGGATGATCTTGGAGGTCTCTTCCAACCTGGTTGATTCTATGATTCTATGAGGACTTAACTCAAGGCTCCACAGCCTTCAACTAAACTGAGATACATCACCAAATGACTGTGTTTGATATTAGACTTGAATCCAACCCCAAGGTTGCTCTTGTTTCTGCTCATTCAATCTCTGGTGAGCAATCTGCTCAACCACCAAGAGGGATCTGTATGATTTCACACTGCCCTCCCTTCTGCCTCTTCAGAAACTCTTTTTACACCTCACAGCTTTGGGCTTTCACTGCAAATATTTAATCTGCACACTGAGAACAAACACCTGAAGCTCTCTCTGCTCTCAAGGAACAGATAGGCTGTGGACAACTCTTTTCCACAAGCCCTTCCTGCTAGTCAGCCACCCCCTCCACATTAAGGCACAGGAATCATTTTTGGAGGAAGGCTCAGGAGAGACTTTCTCACTCTCAACTACCTGAAAGGAGGTTGGAGTGAGGTGAGGGTTGGTCTTGTCTCTCAAGCAACAAGCAACAGGACAAGAAGAAATGACCTCAAGTTGTGCTGGGGAGGTTTAGAGTGAACATGAGGAACAGCTTCACTGAAAGGATTGTAAGGGTTGTCAAGGTCTGGAACAGGCTTCCCAGGGCAGTGGTGAAGTCCTCAAGCCTGGAGATGTGGTGCTGAGGGACATGGTTTAGTGGTGACCTGGCAGTGTTGGGTTAATGGTTGGACTTGATGACCTCAGTGGTCTCTTCCAACCAAAATGATCCCACAAACTATACGTTACATGGCTCTCGCCTCCGGAAAGGCAGAGACCTAGACAGGATCACCATGTTGGAGTAGCCTCACTGATCCCCCTTTCCTTCCTCTCATCAGCATTCAGAGGCAGCTGAGCACCTCCATCCCACCATTGAGGTGATGGGAAGGTAATGGAGCAGGTGAGCCAGCAAACTCTTGGTGCATAGCTATTTGGTGAGATGGTAGAGCTCCCCAAGCCCACAAGCCAGGACAGTCCCACATGTGGAGCAGGTAAGGGGGAAGCAAAGTTCTGGAAAGAGCAGGAGGCACAAGCTTACAGAGAAGCTTCTAGGACAAGAGATGAAGAAGAAGACTTGAGAGAGGATACTAAGAAAGAGGGATGGACAGATGGAAAGCCAAAATGAGGGTGGAAGAGTGTTCCAGAAGAAACAGGACAAAAAGCTACCTCTAACCAGCCATCATGCAGCTGGGGGTAGTTTTGTGAGCTTCCCACCTTCCACCCCAGAGACTTTGGTGTGCAGCAGGGTGACAGTATGAGAGCTAAGGGGAGGCCACAACTTGGACAAAAGGCTGACCTGGGGCCTGTGCTGCTACCAAAGGGCTTCCAAAAATTGAAGAGAGGCACAAATTTTGCTCCCAAGGCTGCAGTAAGCTAAGCCCTGCTGCTGGGGTGTGCATTATCACCTCTCTTGTGGTTTTATGGGCCAGTACAGCCAATTTAGAAAGTACCTGGTCTCAGTCTCTGTCATCACACCCTCTCAGACAGCATCCCGAAACACTAGCTCTGAGTGAGTGTGAACTGTGGTCAGTCAGCTCAGGAGCTTGCAGCTGCTTTAACCCCAAAGCTGCACAGGCAGCCCCTGCAGCCAGGCTGAGGTTCCTGACATGCAGCCTGGGATTCTGCAGCACCTTCAGGCGCAGCACTTGTGGAGGCACCACATCCTTCACCACCCTGGCAGCACAGATAGCTGCACGTATGGGCTAGGGCAACAAAATGCTCCAGCTCCTCAAGGGTACCTTTCAGCTTCGGGTTCTGAAGGTATTTGCAAGAGATCATAGACAAGACTTAAGTGCTACAGTGAAGGAAATGGAATCACAGAATCATGAGAGGGTTTGAGTTGGAAGAGACCTTTAAAGGTCATCTAGTCTAACCACCTGCAGTCAGCAGGGACATCTTCAACTACAGCAGGTTGCTCAGAGCCCCAAACAACCTCGTTTGGAATGCTTACAGGGATGGGGCATCTACCTCCTCTCTGGGCAAGCTGTTAAAATCAGGTGCTCTGCCCTCCTGAGGGCTACCAGTCAGTCCTTGTCAGACCTGGAGATTCAACCCTGGTCTGGGTGGTGCTGCATTTCCAGGAATTGTTACCTCCCTCACTACCTACACAAAGCAGAAAAGCCTTACTGGCAGATTCACATCCTCCAGGGAGCATGTTTCTTTTAGGTAAGGTAGAAGTCCTACTTACATGGGCTGTAATTAGTTTCCTCTGCCTCTGTGGATCTGGAAATTCCTCCCCGAAGCACAGAGCAACCTGGTACCGTGGCAGTGGACGTCCATGGTGAGCAAAGGCTTGCAGCTCTGGGAGGAGAGAAAAGCCATGCAGGTTAACCCCAGCAGGCAGGGAAGCATCACGCAGCACTCGCTCCCAGCTGCAGCAGAGGGGAGAGAATTGGAAGGGCAGAAGGAGGACAGCTTGTGGGTTGAAAACAGTTCAATAGGTAAAAAAAGGCCCCCCCCAAAAAAAAAAGACAAAACAAACCAAAGCAAACCAAGTGATGCCAAAAGTAATCGCTCACCATCAACTAGCCCATGCCCAGACAGCCCCAGGCAACAGTAGCCTCTGGGAAAATCCCACCCCAGTTTCACCACTGACCATGAGGTCATATGGTCTAGAACACCCCTTTGGTCAGCTGGTGTCCTCCCCCAACCTCTTGTCCAGCCCAGCCTACTTCTGTGGGTGCAGAGTGAGAAATGGAGAAAGCTTTGAGCTGTGCAAGCTGCAGCTACAACACCCCTGTGCTGCCAGCACTGGTTGGATCACAAAACCAAACCACAGCATCACACGGGCTGCTGTGAAGAAAATTAACTCCATCACAGCCAAAACCAGTACAGGCTGGTAAGGAAGACTTTGTGCATGGCTCAGCTCCAAATGGAGGACCACGGAGCACAGTAGAAGGTAAAGAGAGCCCAGGGGGAGATGAGAGAGGTCAGGAAAAAGACAAGAGGCAAGGAGAAGCACTGAGTTTGGACACTTTCCCATAGACCAGTGGACACTGCATTTTTTCTGTCTGCTTTGCCTCACAAGTTACTTTATGTGCACAAACCAAAATGTTCTCCAATTAGTAATTTTATTGGGCCTCCAGGCAGAACCTCCCAGAGCAGACACTGGTAGTAGCCAGAACTTGCTCAAGTGGACACCCAACAGCTGCAGTGAAGCCATCAGCCTCTTAGTAGAGACAGAGACTCCAAGTGCTGCCAGCCATGGAATTCATCCTAAGCTAGACACAGCCATGGAGCCACCATTCTCTTCATGGCCAATGAGGGGGCATCAAAACCTGGGTGCTAGGTTGGACTGGATAATCTTGGAGCTCTCTTCCAACCTGGTTGATTCTATGATTCTATGAAAACATGAAGGATCTGATTTAAGCCTTGCACTGAGCTGGTCTGCTGGCCTCCTGTATTCCTTTCAGCAGCCCACACACTTGCACAGAGGGAAGAAGTCACACTGTATTGTTACTCCAATAGTCAAAGTGGTTCCTATGACAGAGAGCAGAGGAAACCTTTATAGGAGGCTTCTACTCAGAGCACAACCATCATGTTGTATTTTATACACTGTATTTCCTTCAGGGAAAACAAAAAGCTGCATCTGACACAGCATCCTCCTTAAAGCCTGCATTATGTGAAGCATTTCCACAGAGCTGACTGGCAAAGATTGCATTTTCATTGACCACTCTGTTGGTGCTTGCTGGAAGCAGCCAAAATCCACAGAAAAAAACCAGTGTCTTCTCACAAAGCACCCCCTGAAGAGGAGTCTTCAAGCTTGGCAAGATGAATGCCACCCTTCCTGAAATGCATCCCTGCCATTTCTGCTCTGACCAGAGCCTTTCATAGAATCAACCAGGTTGGAAGAGACCACCAAGATCATCCAGTCCAAGGATTTCAGTCATTTCAGACCAAGGTATGAATGCAGAGTGTCCCAGCCCTGGCTTGGGATTACTGGTTTTACTGGAGGGGTCAGTTGTAAGGGTAAAACAATGAGCAGCTCACTTAAAACAGAGAGTAAAGCTTAGCTCTACTCAGAGTCTCCCTCAAACCTCTGCTTTCCTCTTTTTTTTCCTTTCTTTTTCTCCCTCAGCTTCATTAGGCCTCAGCAATTCTTCATGGACCTGAGGAAGAAAGCCCTTTTCCTTCTCCCCCAGCAGGATAATCAGGGCTGGAGGTCAGCCTTGCACTTCTCCAAACCTTCCCACTCACTCCATCTCCCCTTCCAGGCCTAAGCACATCCTCTAACCATGCAGGGCTCCCCATGTACCTTCCTAAACGTTCCCTAGTCCCTGATACTCCAGGTCCAACTCTTTCTGCCAAACCAAACCTCCTCTGGCTGCTGCCTTCATGCTCCCCAGTTGCTGCCTTCTGTCTCCTGCTGTCCATCCAGCCCAACTCACCCCATGTACTACTCAGTACTCCTCAGAGGCTATCTCCCTGCTTTCTGATTTACTGCTCTTTTGACCTTCTCAACAGTACAGGCTGCTCAAGCCTTGATGTTCTGGAGCAGTTTGCAGAGTCCAGATCCTCAGTGAGACCCTAAGCACTGTAATCTACAGCAGTTCTGCCCCTGCCCCTTTCTCCAGGTTCAAGGATTTCTCCCCTGGCAGAGATGTCCTGCCACTCTTCCCAAGGGAGGTCCAGTTTCCTAAGGAGGGGGGTGGGGGGGAGGGGATCCTCTTGCTTGCCTGCATTCTGGGGCCTCAGTACTGTTGTGGTGGCAGGGAATCAATGTGGTCAAGTGACAGAGGGAGAGGAATTCAGGGGTATACAGGACTCCAGGACAAGTACATTCAAACCTGCTCAAGTCAAGCTGCTTACAAACCTAGCTGAGCACCAGCACATGCCCAAACTCACTTTGCACAGCCTGCAGCAGATGCCTGCAGCCACACATCTGGGTTTGCACAGGCACTGGTGCAGGAGCCATTCAGGAGGAGGCAAAAATAACTACTGCTTGGCCCTTATCTTTGGGGTCAGGCATCTAAAAAGAGACCTCCTGTCAACCGTTTGGAAGAACCCCAAGCACGTCTGAAAAAGCCACCTGAGGAAAGGGAAAGGGCTTTCCAAAACCATCAGCAGCAGCAGAATGATGTGCCTTTGAAGCAGCTTGTGACTGAAGTCCAAGCCAATGCCCTGACCTCAAATTCCCCTTTTTAACTGTCAATTCTCACACCCAGGATGAGATTTCTTTCTTTAAATGCATCTCTTGCTTGACCATCTTGCTAGGATGGTGCATCATCCCTGGAATATAATGTATGTTAGAGCTGTTGGCTTGGGTTTGGTGGGTTTGTTTCATTTTGGACAGGAGTATTGTCCCAAGAGAGTCATGCCAGCATTGATGCCCTCTTCTAAGGGGGAAACAGCCCAACCCCTAAGCACACCATTCACTTACAGCAATGCAACAACCTCAAAAGACACCCAGGGCATATTCCTGCTGCCCAAGCTGTCCTGTGAAACAAAGACTGTCTCCCAGCTTCTCCAGGTTGAAAACTTTCCTCCCTCTGACAGCTCAGGAGCACTGAGAAGTGGAGTTGAGACCATGGGCTGGAAGAAGACACTGTCCTGAAGAGTGTCCTTGCCCACTTTGTACTGCCCATGGCGAATCAAGACCTTCCCCAGAGCTCTGGAGAGGTAACCATCTCCTTGCTTAAAGTATTAGGAAATCTCAGCACTCCAGAGCTTGTGAAATCCTCTTTACCACCAAGATATAATTTAAACACTGTCAAAACCTGAGATGCTTTCACCTGAACTTCATGCTGGTATTTGTATGCTCTGAGCAAGATCTCAGGCATACTTTGGGTCAAAAGCATCATGAATACAGACCACAGACCCATCTAGGATTTCTATGAGCAGATCCAAGATCAGGATGTGCTTCCCTCTGACACTCAGTTTGTGGAAAGACTCTTTTGTTAGGTTCCTCCCTACCCTTCTTAAAGAGGTGTGGAATTTTGGATGTCACCATCAGCTCACTCCTGCTCGTGTGTGCAGGGGCATTGAGGATGCATGGAGAGCAGAATTTGACAGGATTACTCAGGAACTGACTACCCCTTGACTGCTCTTGGCCAGGAGAAGTGAGGGATAAGCCTTACTGCTGGTCATAAGGTTATCCAGAATAAGCCCTCCTATAAAGCTGGAGAGTGACCAGGTGACATAGAACCATAGAATGGGCTGAGCTGGAAGGGACTTCAGAAGGTCATCTACTCCAACCCTCATCTGCACTCAGCAAGGACATCCTCAACTAGATCAGGTTGCCCAGAGTCCTGTCAAGCCTCATCGTGAATATCTCCAGGGATGAGGTCCCAACCACCATCCTGGGCAGCCTCTTCCAGTGTTCCACCACCCTCATGGCAAAGAGCTTGTTCCTCACATCCAATCTAAACCTGCTCTTCTCCGTGACATCTGCAGAAACACTACCAAAGCCACACTGGAAGTTACCTGCCAAAAACTGCTGAGTGTCAAAGAGCTTGCAGGTCTGGTCTCGCTCCAGCTTGTTGGGGCGGTCACTGCAGAGTGCCAGAGGCCCATCCCAGTAGATCCTGCTTTGGCAAAGTCTCTTAGCATAGAGGCCATCAGGTGCCATCCACAGTATTACTCCTCGTTCCAAGTGGCTCAGCAGTTTTTCTATGTTCTTCCTCTGGCCATTATCCTCTGGATAAGGGAAGATTACTTGCTCCAGACTGCTGACCTCATAGCTTTGGCCATGGGATATTCTACAACCCTCAGGACTAGAAGTTGTCACTTCCTTGACCAGTATTTCACGGTAATATAAGCAGATGTGGAGTCGGCCATCTACAAGAAGGGGAAACAAAAGAGAAGAGCATCACTTTGATACACCAGTCTGAACATTTGATGTTTCAGAGCTGCACTAAGACCAAGGGACAAGTCTGAAAGAGATTTCTGAGCCTGCTAGGCACCACCACCCAGAAGGTAGACACCACCATGGAATCATAGAATCAAGCAGGTTGGAAGAGACCTCCAAAATCAGCCAGTCCAACCTAGCACCCAGCCCTAGCCACTCAACTAGACCATGGCACTAAGTGCCTCAGCCAGGCTTTTCTTCCACACCTCCAGGGATGGTGACTCCACCACCTCCCTGGGCAGCCCATTCCAATGCCAATCACTCTCTCTGGCAACAACTTCCTCCTAACACCCAGCCTAGACCTCCCCTGGCACAACTTGAGACTCTGTCCCCTTGTTCTATTGCTGGTTGCCTGGGAGAAGAGACCAACCCCCTCCTGGCTACAACCTCCCTTCAGGTAGTTGTAGACAGCAATGAGGTCCCCCCTGAGCCTCCTCCTCTCCAGGCTAAACACCCCCAGCTCCCTCAGCCTCTTCTCACAGGGTTTGTGTTCCAGGCCCCTCACCAGGTTTGTTGCCCTTCACTGGACACCTTCCAGCACCTCAACACCTCTCTTGAATTGAGGGGCCCAGAACTGGACACAGTACTCAAGATGTGGCCTGACCAGAGCTGAGTACAGGGGAAGAATAACCACCCAGAAGGCAGGCTCACAACAGCCAAAATTACATACATAATACAAACACTAAACCTGTTGGTACCTAGTGGGATGAATGCTCTCTCATTTTATTGTCAGGGCTACTGATGTGGGAATTTTGTAGGAACTAACACCCTGCAGACTTCATGTTTCCATTTAAAAGGAAAAGTCTGGGCAGGACAAGTTGTCACTGGTCACATTTTCTGAGGTCACATTACAATTAAACCCACGGCTGAGTTCACTTCCTCAGATTTACTCAGGAAGTAGCTGTTTCTCCCCAGATTTTGCATAAAAGAGGTTTCTGCAGAAGGGACCTGCAAGCTTACACTGAAGAGAAGCAGCTGCTGGCTCCAGCTCCCCAGCCTGGCTCTCAGATAGCTGCTTGGTTGACTTGGCTGACCCCTGAAAATCACACTGCACTGTATAGAAAGAACTACAATATGTGTGTGTATGAAATGTGCTTCCATACACACACACCATAGACACAGGTACAGACCCTGGTGCAGGAGAA
Organism: Pogoniulus pusillus; assembly: GCF_015220805.1. Taxonomy (NCBI): domain Eukaryota; kingdom Metazoa; phylum Chordata; class Aves; order Piciformes; family Lybiidae; genus Pogoniulus; species Pogoniulus pusillus. Next base: position 17,798,491 of record NC_087284.1, read on the forward strand.
CAACCCTGCTCAAGACACCTGATCAGCATCATGCTACAGGCTGATCCATTATTGCTGTGAGCCCATCCATTTCCACACCACCTCCCAGGTTTTATTTAGTAAGTTCCTTGGCATCCAGATGTCTGCAGACCTGGCTGAAATAACTTCCCTTTCCCTTCCCAAATGCCCCATTTCATTTTCGCCAGGAATCATTAAGTGGGTGGCACAAGGAGGACCATAGCAAGGTACCTAGATAAGACTAGGTTTTGGGGGGGCTCATAGAATAGAATCAAGCAGGTTGGAAGAGACCTCCAAGATCATCCAGTCCAACCTATCCCCGATCCCTATCTCCTCTGGACACAATGTGTTGGAGGGACAGCAAGGATATCAAGTGAAAAGCTCAACTAAAGTCACCAAGCTCCTCCAAACTATTGAAGCTCCCCTCGGTGGCTCACTGAAGAAACCTGGCACTGACTTTGCCAGCCAGCAAAGCGCTTCCAAACTTCAATCGCCTTCTTCTCTTTCAGCTGGAGCTACACACACTTAAGTATCCCAGAAAACAGAGGCTAAAGCCCACACACCAAAATGAATCCACTCAAAAGCTTCCTTCTTTTTTCTTCTCATCAGAACGAAGAGATGGTGCCAGGGCAAGACAGAAGCAGAGCCTGTAGCCATGCTCTGCAGAAAGCCTGGAGGGGCTTGGACCTTACCTGACAGGGCGAGGGCTTCACCAGACCTTATGCTTGGCTCGATCGGGATGCCAGGAGTCTGGGACTCGGGAGGGGCACAAGCATAAAAGGTTCCTGTCACCTGACAACCTGTTTTCACAAAAAAAAGTCAGTAACCACTGCCTGAATGCCAAAGAAAAGCTTGGGCAGAGATCACACAGCCATGCACAAGTGAGTTTATCTGGATCCCACCAGGATCTCTCTCTCTTCCCCCCTTTTTCCTCTTTAAAAGATGCTGTTTCCCAGCTTTCCCAGGTCTGCCAGCTCAGCTGATCCATCTGCACCTCCCCTTGTTTAGGCTGTATTTGGATTCAAGTCTGCATGAAATACCCCTTTAGCATGTCACTGTTGCCCTTGGTCCTGTTTCCTTAGGCAGCACGTTGTCCTGTTGCAGAAATGACTGGCATTTTTCACTAGAGTGCCCTGCAAAGCTGCCTGCTTCAACCAACCAACCCCAGGCAAGGAATTTTACTAACATCAGGTACAGCAGTACTGCTGGAATTGGCACTGCTTAAAGACTGGGTAAAGAAATGTTTGCAGCAGGAGGTTGTTAGGGCTTTGCTACTGGGATTATTCTTAGACTGATGCCATTCAGTAGGTGGGTTATAACAGAAGATGTTTTCCTCTCTCCCTTAACACCAGCAGATGTCTTTGGAGGGTGGTGGGAATGACTTGCAGATAAGTAAACGCTGTGTTTCCCTGGTGGTAGGACCCACCACAACCAGGAGCTGGAGCAACGTGGTTACAAGACACCCATATTTCATAGAATCAGCCAGGTTGGAAGAGACCTCCAAGATCATCCAGTCCAACCTAGCACCCAGCCCTTGACACTTTTAATGAGAAGCTCAAAAGCAACCACTAACAACTGCCTCCAATCCCAGAAAAGGTTGGCTGCAGCAGAGGATGTGCCTCAGGACTTTCAGCCTGCCACCTCCACTTCTCATTTGCAAGTAGCTCAACTAAGATCTAGTGGAGGCTTGCAAAGATGCTGAGGGGATTGGAGCATCTCTCCGAGTAGGAAAGGTTGAGAGACCTGAGTCTGTTTAGCCTGGAGAACCGCAGGCTGAAGAGAGGATCTTCTCAATGCTGGTCAATACCTACAGGGCAGGGGACAAGAGGATGGGGCCAGACTCTTCTCAGTGATGCCCAGTGACAGAAGAAAGGGCAATGAAACACAGGAGGTTCCACCTTAATATGAAGGAAAAACTTCTCTTTCCTGTGAGAGTGTCAGAGCACTGGGCCAGGCTGCCCAGAGAGAAGTTCATAGAATCATAGAATCAGTCAGGGTTGGAAGGGACCACAAGGATCATCCAGTTCCAACCCTCCCACCATTGGCAGGGACACCCTACCCTAGATCAGGCTGGCCAGAGCCAGCCAGCTTATGGAGTCTCCTTCTCTGGAGAGATCCCAAATCTGCCTACACATTGTGAACCTGTGGATAACTCTGCTGCAGCAGGTGGGTTGTACTGGATGATCTCCAGAGATGTCTTCTAATACCCACCACGTTGGGATTTTGGGACTCTGCCTAATAACCCAAATATTCTACCAGAGAATGTTGCCCTGTACTGAGCATTTCCTTTTTAGCAGAGCCAAAGTTATCTCTGAAGAGCTGTCCTCTGAAAATGGAGCATCAGCTCCTACAAGTTCCTTCTCACTTTCCATCCCTTCTTGATGCTTGTCACACAGCAAGTGCCTGTACTGTCAGGTGAGTTATCCTGCACAGAGTCTCCTTCCTCTTATATCTCAGCCCCTGCAGAGTTCAGCATTGGCAGTTCTAACAATTCAGGCTTTTTTTTCCTAAGGATGCCAAGCTTGGAAAGCCACAACTGTGGCAGGCTCTTCAGGGAAGGGAACATCCTTTTACTCTGTCTCTGCTGTACCAGCCCCAAGAGAGACTCAATCCATGACAAGTTGTCCCATTGCCACAGCACTGAAGTCATAATTTCAGCTTTGCTCTGGGGACTACAATGCCATTCTAACCCACAAGGCTGGAGGGAAAACCTCACTGATGTCTGCCTCAGAAGGTCCAAAAGCAGAAAGCAGAGCTAAAGAGCACATGTTCCCATTTGGGGTTTTGGCAGGGGTGGTGGGGGAGTTGGTTCCCTTCTTATGCTCAGGGCTTTGGAGACAGAAGACAACTTTTGGGGGGGGCTGCCTTGTGTCAGCTCAGAGGACTGCATAGCCCACACACCACACGTATGGTGGCAAAGCAAAAGCCTTGAGGACAAAATCTCCTGCCATGGTCCCCATGGCTCTCTTTGAAGGGAGCCCAGCACCCATCTCCGGCCACTTCTGCTAATTCCTGTCAAAGCCACAAAGAAGAAGCCTGAAATCTGCTGTTTTTCTAGGTGACCCACCCCAGCAAGCAACCCTCAACAAGAGCACCTTACCGTTTTCACAGCCAGGTCCTTGCCAGTGATGGCTGCGAGCTGCAAAGGGGACACTGGCACACTGGTAGGGAATGTCAGGATGTGGCTGCTCCGGGGCAAACTCCCTCCAGTTCCGTTCGTGGGGCACCATGTAGTTTGGTACCTATGTGATTTAACAAGATCATTCTTTTACTCAGCAGCTGTCACACCCACTGTGATGCACGGATGGCATCACCTTCCACATCACAGTGCCTTGGTTATCTCTGACAAAGCCCATGGAGCTCTGAGCTTTGCCCAGGCTACTCAAATGGCACTTGGCCACCACCACAAATGAAGCTTTCAAGCAAACTTCTCAACACTGGTGTAAATAATAAGCAGAGTGGAGTGACAAAAGTCAAAGCATCACTGGTAAATGCCCTGAAGAGCAAGGCTTTGCTGAGTGCATGTACTCTGGAATCAACAGAAGGGCAGGGCACCAGGGTCTATCGCCCAACTGAAAAGGGATAAACAACGCCAGCTGAAATCAAGTACCCTGTGGCCTCACATGACATTAGACAAGTTGCTTCTTGGATTCTCAGCCTTTGTAATAAAGTTTCTTCCCAGGGAGAGCTAGAGAGCAAAGACAGACACAGCACACAGCACAGAAAGGACGCTGCTCAGCGCACAACAGCGAGCAGAACGCGTAGCTGATGTCATACCTGAGATGGTAGTGAAGTGTAAGGAGATGTTATTGGAAAGGAGTGGTTCATCATTAATGGTTGCTCCTCCAGGCTGATCTGTTTTGCACCTGAATTCGTGAGAGGGATGAAGACAAATGTCAACCACAGCTTAAGGAAATCTGAAACTGGCACCCTGAAGACAGAATCCCAGCATGGTGGAGGTTGGAAGGGACTGCTGGAGATCAGCTAGTCCAAGATCGCTGCTGAAACAAGGTCACCCAGAGCAGATTGCTCAGTATTGCAATGTCCAGGTTGGCTTGGAATGTCTCTAGAGAAGGAGACTCCAGAACCTCTCTGGACAGCCTGGTTCAGTGCTCCAGCATCCTCACAGTAAAGAAGTTTCTCTTCATGTATAGGTGAAACTGACAGATCCATACAACCCAACTTTGAAGATAAATCCATACAACCTGACTTTGAGCAAGCAGAGGACTAAAGTGGGGCAAGATTTGGGACAGACTTCCTGGCAGTCCATTCTGCTGGGCTTTCCAGGTCTCCCAGGGAGTGTTGCTCAGCCACACCCAGATGGTGGGTACCTCCACAATGCCCTCCCTGGGTCCTTCTGTCGCTAGTTGCTTCTTGGAGACAAGGCAGCTGCAGGCTGGGCATCCTTCATTCCTAACTCCTCCTCCTGCAGCAGTTACTCATTGTCCAGCTCAGAATACTTCTGCCCTTCCCTGTATTCCAAACCAAGATCCAGCAAGCAAGTTAAGGAGGTTCTTTGCTTGGTTCTAGCTACACAGAGCTGGCAGGAATGCTCTAGCTGTAAAAAGGATTCCGTCCGTGATGTGCAGGACACTCATCTGCAACTCCTGCAAGGTCTCCCTTCCACTACCCTGACTCAAACACCAGTGGTCTTTACACAGAGGCAGCCTTGTGAGTCATCAAGACAAGCTGTACTTGAGCTCTGCATTTTAGCTCCTTACAAAGACTTAAAAAGGCTGTGGGGCCATCCCAGAAAAGCACATTTTGGTCCTCATCTGCTTTAAATGGGACATATTTACACTCACACAAGGAATCTGAGATGTTTTACCTTTTTTAGCTCCTTCTGGCACTATTCTGTACACTTTATAGGGATCTGAGATGTCCAGCTGGCTTCTCTCCACCAGCTCTTCAAAGTCATTGCTCTTGTTCAAAGCACACCTTAATCTTGTCTTCCAGGTAGGGGGGTCTGGTTTATCAATGCCCTCTCTGAACTTCCCTTTGAAAAGAGCCCAAGCCTGGAAACATTTGAGACAATCAAAAGAACAAGGGGGAAAAAAAAGAAAAAGAAAAAAAAAGGGACAAAAAGAGAAAAAGGAATCAAATACAAGGTACAAATCCACAGTGCTTGAAACACCATCTACCTGTGTGCTCATATGTGCATGAATTTTGCTCTCTATAGGTTGAGGCTGGCAAAAAAAAGCAGCATGGTAAGGCAGGGAAAAGTTGAGCGGGGAGAGAGGGGAGAGAGGGGAGAGAGGGGAGAGAGGGGAGAGAGGGGAGAGAGGGGAGAGAGGGGAGAGAGGGGAGAGAGGGGAGAGAGGGGAGAGAGGGGAGAGAGGGGAGAGAGGGGAGAGAGGGGAGAGAGGGGAGAGAGGGGAGAGAGGGGAGAGAGGGGAGAGAGGGGAGAGAGGGGAGAGAGGGGAGAGAGGAAGAAATAGAGGTGCTGCAGTCCTACAAGCACTAAGCTCCACAAAAGAAGAGGGAAAGGGCATGTGGTCTCGACCCGCAAACGCAGGGGACGCCAAGGCAAGAGCCAGGGCCAGCCAGCAGAGCCAACTAAAGAGGAGGAGGTCACCAAGCGTGCCTCCTATGACCCCAGCCCCATGCTGAGCCCTACCTTGAAGAGGGCAGCGTCCTCCTCGCGGTTGTAGTCCTGCTTGCCAGCGTGCTTCCAGGGGATGCGGAAGATGCTCTTCTCGTCGTTCTCCCACACCAGCCCCGGGTACTTGCCGCTGTCGATCTGGTCGATCAGCCACTGGCGAAGTTTCCCGTTGCCGCAGCTCACCGAGTTCATCCCGCACTCACCTGGTTCCAAGTTCATGCCACTCAGCGTCAAAAGGTCGGGTGGGGGGTTTGGGATGCCTCACCGAGCCCACCTCTCCACACACGCCCAAGCACCGGCTCTCAGGGGAGCTGCAGAGGAAGGAGAGAGCAGCAGAATTGAGGGGGAGAGGAAAACCCACGGGTCAGGTCCTGATCGAAGTCCCCGTGTAGAGCCCCACCATCGGTCCCCAGGGCCACACGTACGACATCAAACAGCAGCCTCTGGGTGCAAGTGGGGCCTCCAGGACCCGGGAAACACGGTACAGAGCCTCAGGAAGCTGGGCACAGCCCCACACACCCCTACCCAGGCACCACTCATGCTGCAGACTGACAAACTTCCCCCTGTCCCGACACTGTTTTGCATGAACTTACAGGGGGGGTGGGGGGCTGACATTTTCACTGCGAGTGACTTGAGGAACAAACCCTTTGTCCTGCTCAGAGGTGGGTGGGTTTTTTTAATCCTATTTTATTTTCTAACCAAATAAAAGAGAGGAAAAGGGCACCAGATTTTTTCTGTTCATCTGCTAGGGGACATACATGGTGTTAGCACACACAGAATTTGGGGGGATTCACAGAAGTTTGTGATTCATACAGCTGATAAGTGTAAGATCAAAGGAGTTTTCACAAGCTCACTTAAGCAAGACACACTGGAATGTGTTATGTCCTACACATACCTACCCCTCCAGCTGCTCCCAACGTGCATAGATATAGTAGGAGCCAAGTCTATAGACTGCAAATACCTGTAAGTGGGAAGACACCAACCTACAAAAGAGCCTGGCAAGGGGCCCTTGTCCCCAGGAACACAAGAGCTTGCAGCTAGCAGCACAGAGCCCTGGCTGTGTGCAGCCCTAAGTGGTGGGAAGGTCCTAATGTGAGGTCACCAACAGCAGTGATGGGCGTTTGGTTTCATCTCCCTGATCTGAAAGTGCTTGAATGCTCCTGAAGCTTCATTTGGTAGGGTACCACCATCACCACCAGACTTGCACCTTAATAGATAGATGTGGTTTAGTGGTGACCTGGCAGTGCTGGCTTAATGGCTAAACTTGGCAGTCCTGGAGATGATTCTATGATTCTAATAGAATCATAGAATCTACCAGGTTGGAAGAGACCTCCAAGATCATCCAGTCCAAAAGTCATTCCTTTCCCATGGTCTTTTCTTCTAGTCACAAAGAGGACTTTAAGAGGTCCTTGGAAAGGTACTCATGAGAGGCAGTAACCCTCACACCTCTCCTCACCGACAGCATCCCCCAGGACACTAAACATAGAATCATAGAATAGAATCAAGCAAGTTAGAAGAGACCTCCAAGATCATCCAGTCCAACCTAGCACCCATCCCTATCTCCTCTGGACACAATGCGTTTGAGGGACAGCAAGGATCACAGACAACAGAATCAATCTCATCATGGTGGGTGTCAGAAGAGACCTCTGGGGGTCTCCTAGTCCAAATCCCCTGCTAAAGCATAGTCACTCACAGCGGGTTGTCCAGGATTGCAGTACTTAGGTGGGTTTGGAATCTCTCCAGAGAAGGCGACTCCACAACCTCTCTGGAACAGAACAGGTTCCTACTAGAGCCTGTACATGATGCCAGACAGTCCTTTCCTATGCCTTACAGAGGGCGCAAAGTGTGTCCACCCATCCTCTCCCACAACTCTCCTCAGGGCACTGAGAATTAGACACACGGACACCTGCAGAGCATGGAGCGGGCAGTGCCGGGGCCAGCGCCCGCTTCACCTCGGGAGCAGAGGAGGGACAGGTATTCTTAGTGTGCTATAACTAGGGAGGAAGCCAATTATTGGGGGGGGGGGGGGGGAATAAAAAGGAAAACCAAAAAAAGTCTAAAGGGTTGCTGAGGTGCTGCCAGCACCAGAAGAAGCTCAAACGGGGACCAGGGGGGACACCCTCACCGCCCACCCCGCCGCACTCCCCGGCCCGTCGGGTCCCGCCGTGCGGGCTGCTCTGGTCGGGTCCCGGAGGGGGCTCCGGGAGCTGGGGTTGGGGCAGAGGAATTCCTGCTTCTTACCTCTGTGGCGGCTCCGGGAGCGGGCAGGAGCCGCCGGCTGCCGGGGCGGCTGCTGGGACCGGGCACAGCGTGACTGGGCCGGTGGAACCGGGAAGTTTCTTTATATGATGGGAGGGCAAGAGGAGGAGAAGGAAGGGAGGGGGGGGATAGAGGCGGTCCCCGGCCCGGAGGTGGAGCCGGCGGAGGAGAGCGGGGACTTTGCGAGCTGGAAAACATCTGAGGCAGTGACACATGCCCGTTGCTGGTAAACACCGGCGGCGGGGTGGGGAGCGCTGAGCCCGCGCTGGGTTTTTTGTCTATCTCTAGAGCCAGACACATATACATAAATAGCACGGGGAAACTCCTGCCCATGGCAGCCAGGCGGCTTTTACTGTAAAAAGACCCAGATAGCTACACCCACCACAAACGGCGGCTGAGACGGCGCCGGTTGGGCCCCCGGGGTGCTCGGAGAGGCTGCGGGGACATCTGCACACCCACCCGTTCACTCGCTCGCTCACCCATCCGTCCATGCAGCCAGCCCTCTCTCTGCCTCCCTCCTTCCCTTTCCAGCCCTCTCTCTGCCTCCCTCCTTCCCTTTCCCTCTCCCACCGCGGCATGCCTGGGGTGGTACCTCCCACTCGCACTGCTTGCCACCCATTCTGGCTTTGCCTGGGCCGCCAGGCTGGGATGGTGAAGGGGATGACGGAGAGGATAAGAAACTCTCTGAAGTGAGGGTGAGTCAGTGGGCTCGGAGCTCGAGGGTCTCCCCCAGAAATCTGCAAGGTGTGAAGCACGGGACAAAGTTGGGGGGAGCAGTGGTGTTGGATGCTGCAAGCAGCGAGATCCAACGGAGCAGTGGCATCTGGAGCCTGTGGAGCTGCTCCTGCATCACTGGGCACAGGGGATGATGCGCTGGGACTGCCCATCTTAAGTACCAGAGCCGGGGCTGGGTGCTGGAGAACCTCAAAGTCCTCTAACGCGGTAGGGTGACAGCGCAGGATCCAGGCTTGCATGAAAGCCGTTCTCGCCACATTTCGGATCTGAAACACGTGTTTCACGCCACAACACTTTTCTTCTTATTGTTCTGTTTCAACGTCTCCAACACACATCCATCCACATCCTTTCTGCTGTAACGTCTCAGCTCAAGAAACCAGTCATCAGGCTGCGCTGGCAGGCTGGAGGGTACCCGCAGGCTCCGGGATATTGCAAATCTTCAACGCCATCTTCTGAAATTTACATGTCATTATCACCGCCTTCTGAGGGAGAAGTGAGAAGCACAGGAGGGTTTAGAGAGCAGGTCTGTAACATCCCATCCACCCTCTAAAATAAGAGCTGGCAGTGCCCCATCCCAAATCTTTTCCATCGTGAGTTAAGGCACCCCTAGAACATTAACATATGTCTCTGAGGTTGAAAGCGATTGATTTGAGGCCACCAGCCATCGAGATGAGCAATCACAGCTTTACCAAAAAGCATCTAGAAAGGCTTCCTAAAAACTGGGTTTCTGTTCCTAGGGGTGGGAGTGTGGTACTCAGGGTGCCAGCAGCAACTTCATTGAGTACATCCTGAAACACATCACTGTAAAACAAACCCTCCTAAGGGCTTTTCTCTTCTGTGGCTTTTGAAAACAGCAAATTCTGGGTCAATGTGAAACATGCAGCTTTTGACCTGCATGAGGTTAAACCCTCCAGAGGTAAAAACAACCCCAACACTTTCCTTAAGTGCTGGAGAACATTTTGGGTAAAACAGCTCTGCTTGCCCAAAGAAATTCATGGATGGATAAAGAGGTGAACGAGTTACACATCTTATGGACATATATAGTGATAGGATGAGGGGTAATAGCTTCAGAGTGGAAGAAGCCCCATTTAGGTTAGATATTAGGAGGGGATTATTCCCCATGAGGGTGATGAGGCACAGGAACAAGTTGCCCAATGGAAGAAGCTCCATTTAGGTTAGATATTAAGAGGAAACTCTTCCCCATGAAGGTGATGAGGCACAGGAACAAGGTGCCCAATGGAAGAAGCTCCATTTAGGTTAGATATTAGGAGGAAACTTCCTCATGAAGGTGATGAGGCACAGGAACAAGGTGCCCAATGGAAGAAGCTCCATTTAGGTTAGATATTAGGAGGAAACTTCCCCATGAAGGTGATGAGGCACAGGAACAAGGTGCCCAGTGGAAGAAGCTCCATTTAGGTTAGATATTAGGAGGAAATTCTTCCCCATGAAGGTGATGAGGCACAGGAACAAGGTGCCCAATGGAAGAAGCTCCATTTAGGTTAGATATTAGGAGGAAATTCTTCCCCATGAAGGTGATGAGGCACAGGAACAAGGTGCCCAAAGAAGATGTGGAGGCTCCAAGCATGGAAAAGTTCAAAGCGAGATTGGATGGAGTCTCCCTGTTCATGGCAGTGAGTCAAAACTATATAATCCTGAAGATCCCTTCCAACCCAAACCATTCTATGACTCACAAATAATTGAGAGAAGACAAAAGCAACCAATCTTTGAGAAAAGAAAACAGCAACCAATCTTTGAGAGAAGAAAAAAGCAACCATAAACCACCCCCAGCAGCATATACATGGGGAATCAGGGGGGTTAGTGGAGCGAGGATGCCATAAGGACGGTCTCTCCAGTTGCCCAAATATTTGAGGCAGTGCTCAGAGCCCTGTGTGCACACTCAGCTTTTGCACAGATGTCTTCAAGTGAGTAAAATGTGCTAATCTCCTTAGCTTTAGCAACTCTGTTACTGGGGGTTTCTGTGCCCCAACCACCGAAGGCGGCAAAAAGAAGTTTGAGACCACCGCTTCAGTCCGTGAAGTAGAAAGCTCTGATCAATAACACAACTGTGGTGTCTGCATGAGTTGCTGCAGCAGTTTGCCAGCAAACTTTCATTGGGTGCTTTTTTCGCATGCATGAAGAGCCAATCCATCTCTAACCAGCCTGGCTGAAGTGAACACTTGCAGCACCTCAAGCCTGTTCATCTTTGGCTAGTGATTTCCACAGCACCACAAGTGCTTGACCCTTCAGACACTGCCAAAACCCCCACTTGCTTTCATGGAAGTGCTCAGTGCTGGTGACCGGTGTGAAAATGTTCTTGCTGCTGTTTCACCACTGGGGCTCTGGTTTTCACACTCTGAAGGTCATGCTGACTAAAGGCATACCAGGAAAAGTGACTGTCTCTTCTCAACAGTCGTTTGCAAGCCCTCTGTGCATAGAAAGCTGTCTGCTGCTTTCACCAAACCCCTCTGAAGTCCCATTGACTCACCTGGGAATTGCACCCAATGCAGAAAAGTGAAGCCAGACCAGATGGGATGCTGCAGGCTCTCTGAAATGGATCCCTGTGGAGAAGTGTGGTGCTGAGGCAAAGGGCACATGCATTAAACACACTTGCACTCTGGAGTTTGCTGCTTCTTTCCTTCAGCAAAGTTGTTCTTGAACTGCCAGGTGCAAAGGCTCTCCTACCTCCCCCAAAACTCATCAGTCTCCAAGACACAAGGATCTGTTGGAACAGTACATCTATCAGCAGAAGTCTTTTGAGGATTGCTTGCTCATCCTGGGGCCCTCTCCTCACTGGAGACCACAAAAACCCCTTGGATTGCTGGGGGAGGGGTGGTGGTGTGCATGCTTCCTTCCTCTCTTATTTATCTTTCCACATGTTTTTAGACACCTGTGGTTCTTCTTGGGTCATTATTAACACCCTACCCACCAGTACCCTGACAACATTTCTCTTGTCCCAGGTGCCACAGTAAATTGCTGTGGTACCATCCAGAGGAGTGCAACTGAACAGCCCTTTCTTGGCTACAGATCCAAATTAGATAAGAGATAGAAATGTTTTGCATTGAGAGTGGTGAGACATGGACCCAGGCTGCCCAGAGAGGTGGCAGATGCCCCACCCACCCTTGGCAAACATTCCAGGTCAGGTTGTCTGGGGCTCTGAGCAACCTGATCTAGCTGAAGATGTTCCTGCTTATTGCAAGGGGTTGAACTATATGACCTTGAAAGGTTCCTCAGACTCAAACCAGTCTGTGGCTCTTTTCTCTGACCTGCCTCTGATGTGTTCCAATGCTCTCCAGCCTGGCTGGGACAGGAGATTTAGGCAAAGTGAGTCTCAGGAATGTGTTCCAATGCTCTCCAGCCTGGCTGGGACAGGAGATTTAGGCAAAGTGAGCCTCAGGAGCAGATAGCTGAAGTGAGGAACAACTCCTGCTCACATCTGTGGACTCTAAACGTGTGGCAAACCTTCTGACACAGAAACATCCATTTGTAGACTGATGCCTCCTTGAGGTCAGAAGCTGCTGGTGGGTACCTAACATGTTTGTTTCTATTGCAGGTTGAAGGGGCAATTACCAAATGCCATTGCTGTCTGAGGAAAACACCACTGGCTTTTGCTCTTTCCTGCTCCTTTGCTTGTGGGCTTTTTGTGGAAGAAGCCAAAATCTCAGAGTTTTGTGGAAAGGGAAAACACTCAAAAGTTAAAAACTCAGCTTCTTACTCTCCTTTAACGCATGTTGTATCAAGTGACAGCAAGTACTAAAAGTCAGAGACTGGTAGAATCATAGAATCAACCAGGTTGGAAGAGACCTCCAAGATCAGCCAGGCCAACCTAGCACCCAGCCCTAGCCAGTCAACCAGACCATGGCACTAAGTGCCTCAGCCAGGCTTTTCTTCCACTCCTCCAGGGACGGTGACTCCACCACCTCCCTGGGCAGCTCATTCCAATGCCAATCACTCTCTCTGACAACAACTTCCTCCTAACATCCAGCCTAGACCTACCCCGGCACAACTTGAGACTGTGTCCCCTTGTTCTATTGCTGGTTGCCTGGGAGAAGAGGCCACCCCCCACCTGGCTACAACCTCCCTTCAGGTAGTTGTAGACAGTAATAAGATCACCCCTGAGCCTCCTCTTCTCCAGGCTGCACACCCCCAGCTCCCTCAGCCTCTCCTCATAGGGTTTGTGGTCCAGGCCCCTCACCAGCTTTGTTGCCCTTCTCTGGACACATTCCAGCACCTCAACATCTCTCTTGAATTGAGGGGCCCAGAACTGGACACAGCACTCAAAGTGTGGCCTGACCAGTGCTGAGTACAGGGGCAGAATAACCTCCCTTGTCCTGCTGGCCACACTGCTCCTGATGCAGGCCAGGATGCCATTGGCTCTGTTAGCCACCTGGGCACACTGCTGCCTCATCTTCAGCTACTATCTACCAGTACGGACCATCCCCAACACAAAAGTGTTGGAGGGACAATCTGTCCTGAGTGCTTTTAAAGCAGAGCAGAGAACTGCTTTCAGAAGAATGGTCCTCATGTGGCCACCTTGTGACCATTTTGGCTTTAGCCAATCTTTGCTGGCTGTCATACCAGCATCATCTAAGTACTGTGCTTAGGTTCACTGTATCTAAGCTCAAGCCCACAGCTTTTCCTGGATTTCACAGGATGTTAGGGGCTTAGAAGAGACCTCTGGAGACCATTGAGTCCAACCCCCTCCCTGCCAGAGCAGGACCAGGGTTTGTGTATTTTGGAGCTGAGCTTCCACTTCAAAGACACCAGGTTATGAGCAACCTAGCAAATTACTTGGAAAGGGAAAGGATTAGGATGCCACAAAAAGAAAAAAAAAAAAAAAACATTTAAAAACTGAAACCTGGAAACTAAACACAGAGCATTAAAAAACTCCACATACTGCATCTGTGTTGTCCATCCCTCCCTGCTGCGATCCTCTGTTCAATATCAAACTTTGGGTCTTCTGTTCTTTGGAGTTGGAGCACCTTTGTGAAAAGCAAATTGGGAAGTTAAAGGAAGGGCTCAGAAGTGCAGGAGCTTTGGGAGGTTTCACAGAAACAACAGACAGAGTCACAACAGTATTTTCCCACCAAAATGACTCTAAGATCACCAAGTCCAGCCCTTGTCTCAATCTACCAAGTCTGCTGTTAAACTACATCACTCAGTACCACATCTCCACGTCCTTCAAACACCTCTGGGGATACACGTGGCTGCCACTGGGATGTCCTTGCCTTGAGGAAACCAGGAGGCTCTTCCCTTGCTTGTGGCCATTGCAGGGTGGCAACCACTGGTGGTGCACTCACCCCTTTGAAGGAGCTGTTGAAGCAACAATAGGCATAACATAACCTGCACAATCTCAAACACAATGTGGTTGCATCCTAGCTTGCTTACTGGGGGGTAAATCCTCAGCCTGGAGTTACTGAACAGGTGGTGAGGAGGTGCAGATGGTTCTGAGAAGGAGGTGGTGGCAATGGTCTAGCAGTTTGTGTGACCTTCTTTTACATAGACTTAAAAGAGGAACTCACAGCCCCCATTTAGTGAGCAGGGGGGGCTGCAACATGAATTATTTAAAGGATATAAATCCACTCATGGGTTGCTCTTCCTTAGCAGTACAAACAATCTGTGTGCATTTCTGTGTCAGGGAGAATCCTCTCTAGTCATAGAATCAACCAGGTTGGAAGAGACCTCCCAGGTCATCCAGTCCAACCCATCACTCACACAACCTATCGCTCACGGTGGCACCAGGCAGGTTTGGTTGTGACCTAGAGAGAATGAACACGATCCCCAAATGAGCCAACAGTGGAATTTCACTCTGAAAAGCAGTGAGTCTGCCTCTTAAGACGTGCAGAAGAATGATTTAAAAGGAAACAGGTCTTGCTAAGCAAGGTTGTCAGTGGAGGGTGAGAAGAGGAGATGGAGAGGACACCCAGACAGAGTTTTCCCTGCTATCAGTGGTCACTCTGGCACGCACAGAGATCTGTAAGTGCTTTCTAAAAGCTTTCAGCAACATGAAACATCTTCATAAGCTGCAACACCAAATGCAGTCAAACATCACTTTACAGCACTGTGCTAGATGGACTCCCAGGTCCTCAGCAGCTTCAGCTCCAGTGCTTGGATCATGGGGCAGCTGCTGTTGGCAGGGGATTTGGGGCAAGCTCTTGCAGTCCTGTGACAAGTGAGACACTTGTGTCACAGCTCTGCTTGCCAGGTGCTGGGCTTGCCAGTTCAAGAGAGATGGGGAACTACTGGAGAGACTCCAGCAGAGGCAACAAAGGTGCTGGGAGTGCTGACTGGAGCATTGCTCTGAGGAAGAAAGGCTGAGAGACTTGGGGCTGGTTAGCCTGGAGACGAGCAGGCTGAGAGGGGATCTTCTCAATGCTGATCAATGGCTAACGGGCAAGGGACAAGAGGATGGGGCCAGATTCTTCAGTGGTGCCCAGTGACAAGCAGCAATGGGCACAAACTGCAACGCAAGGAATTCCATCAAGACATGAAGAAAACCTTTCCTGTGAAGGTGCTGAAGCCCTGCAGCAGGCTGCCCAGAGAGGTTGTGGAGTTTCCTTCTCTGAAGAGATTCCAAACCTACCTGGACATTATGATCCTGGGCAAGCTGCTGTGGGTGACCCTGCCTTAATGGTGGAGGGGTGGGCTAGACAATCCTCAGAGGTCCCTTCCAACACCCACTGATCTGAGATTTCACAAACAGTGAACACATGAAATTATAGTCCCAATACATCACTACAAGTCCCAATACATCACTACATGTCCTCCCAGCTTTCTCTTCTTCACATCACAGCAGCTCCAGACACAGCATATAAGGAAGGGCTACAGGAACCACAATGGTCTGGTCAGAGCAGCGTTTGGATGCTGCCAGGGAGAGCCCTGCAGAAGTGAAAGCATGGCCACACACACCTGAAGGCTTTGCTGTGGTCAGTGTTGAGCTTTACACTACAGCTCCAGAGAAGCTGAAGCAAAGTGCTTCAGACCCCAAGAGGGGATGCACACATGGATGGAAAGAGGGACATTTGTAGCAGCAGCAGCAGCAGCAGGGGGCTGCTTTCTGTGCCTTTTAAAACATCTCATCTGACTTGCTGCTGTTCACATCACCTTAGGAGAACTCTTACTGTTGCCTGCATTGCACCTGACAGTTGACACTGGCCCACGCTGCCTTCTGAGGAGTCTGCAGCTGCAGCAACTGCTGGCAGCTGATGCTGCCTGGATGCCCCATTTCACTGGCTCTTGGAGCAGGTTGCTCTTCTCTGAGGGTGAACAAAAAGGGCCTCTGCATGCGTGGCTGCCCTTGGCTAGTGTGAACAGGAAGGACACTCTGAAGGGTGACTTACTGGCACTGGCACACGCTTCCCTTTTGAAGCAAAACACCAATTCTCAGTGTGCCAGTGAGGTCAGCCTGGCCATGCACACTTCTGTTGAAGATGCTGCATGCTAGAAAAGACCAAGAAATTCCCTCACCCACCAAGTGTTATTCATTTTGTTCTATAGATTTTCCCTCTTTTACTGTTGATTGGGTCAAAAAATACAGTGCCTGTTACAAGGGGGGAAAAAAAACCTTGTGGTGTCTTCCAACCTGGTTGATTCTATGAGAATTAGAGGAACATTGCCATTCATGTGCCCAGGTGACCACTGAGCAATTGTCTCCCTTTACTCAGCATTGGTGAGGCCACACCTTGAACACTGGGCTTAGTTTTGGGCATCAACCTGCTAGAAGAACAGTAAGCTGCTGGACTGTGTCCAGAGAAGGGCAATGAAGCTGCCAAAGGGTCTGGAGAACAGGTTTTGTTAGGAATGAAAAACAGGGCAGGAGGAAGTGTCCTCAAGTTGTGCCACAGAGAGTTTTAGGTTGGTCCTTAGGAATGCTTTATTCACTGAAAAGGGTTGTCAAGCCCAGGGCACAGTGGTAGAATCCCCATCCCTGGAGGGGTTTAAAAGCCATGTAGGTGTGGAGCTGAGGGACGTGGTTTAGCAGCAACCTGGAAGTGCTAGGCTATGCCCTGATTTCATCTACGTAAGGCAAAATCACATCCTACCTCTGTATTACTCCATTAGCCTTTCCACCACACTGGCTGCTTTGAGAAGGAGGCAAGAAAGAAAGGAAGCAAGAAAGAAAGGTTTAGCAGCAACCTGGAAGTGCTAGGCTATGCCCTGATTTCATCTACGTAAGGCAAAATCACATCCTACCTCTGTATTGCTCCATTAGCCTTTCCACCACACTGGCTGCTTTGAGAAGGAGGCAAGAAAGAAAGGAAGCAAGAAAGAAAGGAAGCAAGAAAGAAAGGAAGCAAGAAAGAAAGGAAGCAAGAAAGAAAGGAAGCAAGAAATGGCCACTTGGTGGCCTTCACAAACTGTTGCTCAGAACACCCATAGCCAGATCCTGCTACCACTGAGCTGAAGAACAGAGTTCCCCCATCAGCTTCAGTGGGTCCTGGCTAGGAGCTTGCCTGCTGCAGGCAGTCTGTCCTTCCAAGGCAAGGGCCTGCTGCTGCCATCCTATGAATTAGGGTTCCTTCCCCTGGGAGAAGGGCAGCCAGCAGCCCTTGAGGGGATGTAGATAAGATTCCCTTCTAGTGCTGCATCTCTCAGGAAAGCCAATGCAGCTGCTGAAAGTTCCTTCCAGCTCCCACAGGTGGCCCTACCTTCTTGTAGAGAAGCAGTAGGAAACCACCACATCAAAAATGAAGGCCTTATTTGGCATCCCTCTATAAGCATCTTGTCTTTACCAAGCCAGGCCACTACAAACTCCATTAAGATCATGTCTGTTAGCCTTTAGGATCATAGAATGGTTTAGGTTGGAAGAAACCTCAGAGATCATCTGGTTCCAACCCCCCCATCAGAAGCAGGAACACTTCCCACTAGAACAGGTCATTCAAGGCCTCATCCATCACCTTGAGCACCTCCATGGAGGGAGCATCCACAACCTCCCTGGGCAACCCATGCTGTGTCTCACCACCCACACTGTAAAGAACTTCTTCCCAACTCTAGGTAAATCTCCCCTCTGCCAGCTTAAACCCACCACCCCTCATCCTGTCATTACAAGACAGGATCCCAGAAGTCCCTCCCCAGCCTTCCTGTAGCCCCTTTCAGACACTGGAAGGCCACTACAAGGTGTCCTTGAAGCCTTCTCTTCTCCAGGCTGAAGAGCTCCAACTCTCACAGCCTGTCCTTATAGCAGAGCTGCTCCAGCCCTCTGAGCATTTTCATGGCCCCTTCTGGACTCACTCCAACAGTTCCATGTCCTTCTTGTGTTGGGGGCTCCAGAACTGCACACAGTACTCCAGGTGGGGTCTGAGGAGAGCAGAGCAAAGGGGCAGAGTCCCCTCCCTTGCCCTGCTGCCCACACTGCTCTTGCTGCAGCCCAGCACACAGTTGCTGTCTGGGCTGCATGTGCACACTGCCAGCTCATGTTGAGCTTTTCATCACCCCAGACCCCCAGGTCCTTTTCCTCAGGGCTGCTCTCAGCCATTCACCACTGTGCTGGTTTGGGTGTTCCCTGCCACCCCCAAACTTTGGAAATCACCCAGACTAGACTCAGCTGGCTCTGGAAATTGAATGAAGCTTATTAGTTACAGCTAGCACAACATACAAGCAGATATTTACAGTATATACAGTTATAGACAGAAATAGACAAGGTAAAAGGTAATACAGAAACACAACAGCCCTCCCAGAAACCTGAGCCCCCAGGAGGGACTCCCAACTGCCCTTCCACCTTCTCCCACCCCTCTACCTTACCCCAGATGTTGCCTTGTGCTCCAAGGAAGAATGGAGGTCAGCCAGAGGGGTTAGGAAGCAAGTGGATTAATCAGAGAGACAGAGGGTGAGGTTAGAGAGAAATGCAGCCCAGAGCCCAGGCTGTGCCCAAATGCCTTACCTATGTTTATACTCTTGCTGTTACACCTCTCAGCAAGCCTATGAGTGAAGCAGACATCAGCACTGTTTCCCTTTCACAGCCTGGGATCTAGTTCTTCTCACCTAAACATTCTAGCTAGCTTCAAACTAGCACAGCCACCCAGCCCAGATTTGTGCTTGGGACCTCAAAATTGTGCCCTGTGACTACCCAATACACCAGCAGTGACAAACTAAGAAACACTAGGGGAAAGCTCTTGAGGACTGCAGGGAAGAGAGGCAACAACTCAAAGCCACACAATGACCATGAGCTTTTGGGTTCCGTTACCTTTTGTCTGGTGTTCCTTTCAAAGCTGATCGGAGCAGACATCTGCATGGGTCACAACTGCCAGGTTTATTCAAGCCATCAGGTGCCAGGAGGATTTAAATGCACCACCTTGCTGGAAGGTCTTTTGGAACCTTAATGTTGCACTACACACAACAGTAGCCTTGTTTCACAGATTCACAGTATCACCAAGGTTGGAAGAGACCTCACAGATCATCAAGTCCAACCCTTTACCACAGAGCTCAAGGCCAGACCATGGCACCAAGTGCCACGTCCAATCCTGCCTTGAACAGCTCCAGGGACGGCGACTCCACCACCTCCCCGGGCAGCCCATTCCAGTGTCCAATGACTCTCTCAGGGAAGAACTTTCTCCTCACCTCCAGCCTAAATTTCCCCTGGTGCAGCCTGAGGCTGTGTCCTCTTGTTCTGGTGCTGGCCACCTGAGAGAAGAGAGCAACCTCCCTCTGGCCACAACCTCCCCTCAGGTAGTTGTAGACAGCAATAAGGTCACCCCTGAGCCTCCTCTTCTCCAGGCTAAACAATCCCAGCTCCCTCAGCCTCTGTTTCAGTCTCATCTCCATAAAAATCCTCTTACAGCTGATTATTCTTGAGTGGTAGGATGGAAGGTTTGTCCTAACAGTGATCTTCTTTCTCCTGAGTGGTGCTGCTTGCCTCCAGGATTGACTTGGGATGTGCAGGGCTTGATACAAATCATCCCCAAAATGCCAAGCTGCTGCTCCTAAAGCTGCAAGAGCATGTGACAGAGCAGGAATATGGCTCACACCCTCTGAAAGATGGCTCATAGCCTCTGAAGGAAGGGCCCAAAGCATAACATTGGCATCTGAAAGTGTGCATTGAAGGCTTATCTTCAGGCTGCACGTGATGTTTAAAGCTTCCCTTCCAGGTCTTCAAGGCTAATCCTCTCCCAGACAGCACACTTTCAATAGTAGCACTGCACAGTCAGCTCCCAGTTGCCTGGGGTAAGGCTTATCATCAGAAAACCACATCGTGGGTTTGTGCTGAGCTCAGCCTGAGCTGGGGAAGCTCCTTAGCTCAGGCCAGGTTTTACTCTGGGTGGTAGAGACAAGCATATTTAGCAGTTTCCCAGGAGAAGATAGTCATTACACACAACTTCATTGTCAAATACCTCCTTCAGGCACCATTTCAGTGGCTTGGGTTGAGATGGGGGTTTCAGCACTTCATTCTGTCTCATCCCAAATGAATCGTAGGTTTTGACTGGAAGAGACCCTTAGCATCATCAAGCCCAAGTGTTAGGACTGCCAGGTCACTACTAAAACATGTCCCTCAGCAGCACATCAAGGTGGCTTTCTAAAAATCCCTCCAGGGGTGGTGTGTCCACGCTTCCCTGAGCAGCCAAATGCTCTCCTCTGCCACAAATCACGCTCTTGCTTCAGTTGCAGCTGCTCCCTTGAAACACCTGCTGCCCATTTTCCCTCCCTCTCCCCTGACACACTTCATGGAGGGAAATTCTCTTGCTCAGAGGTTCACAGGACTTCTAGAAGCATGACATTAGAGTACAGTTTGTCCAAAACAGCTACTAATGCCTTTTTTTCCCCTACAGCCCACAAAGCATTCATAGAATCATAGAATCAACCAGGTTGGAAGAGGCCTCCAAGATCATCCAGTCCAACCTAGCACCCAGCCCTAGCCACTCAACTAGACCATGGCACTAAGTGCCCCATCCAGGCTTTTCTTGAAGACCTCCTGTAATCAAAGCCACAAGGAGGTATTTTTAAGGCAAGCCATCCAGATTCACCAGTCCTAATTACCCAGCTTAGTGCTGGAGGCCACCATGGAGAGATCAGTGAAAGCTTGGGTGTTAGTAAAAACACTAAATCCCAGAGGTTGGAAGGGGTCTCTGGGGAATCATCTAGTCCAACCTTTCCTTCCCCATGCCACAGCAGGGTCACCCTGAGCAGGTTGCCCAGGACCACAGTGTCTAGGTGGCACTGGAATCTCCAGAGAGGGAGAAGCCACCACCTCTCTGGGCAGCCTGGTCCAAAGACCTGACAGTCTCACAGACAAGAATGTTCTCATGCTGAGATGCAGCTTCTGGGCTCCCATTTTTGTCCACTGTACCTAGTTCTGAAGAGAGCCTGATCCAAACCTCTTGCTCATGTCCTCTCAGCTCTCGATTGGCACTGAGAAGATGCCTTGTCAGTCTGCTCTTGTCAAGACTAAACCCTGCCAGGTCTCCCAGCCTTTCCTCCTTAGAGAGATGCTCCAGTCCCCTCAGCATCTTCGTAGCTTCTACTGGACTCTCTCCAGTAACTAACAGACTCTCTTGAGCTGGGGAGCCCAGAACTGGACACAGCACTCCAAGATGTGGTACCATTAGGGAAGAGTAGAGGGGGAAACTGGGTGCAGTAGTAAGGCACCATGATCACAGCATAATTTTTTCCATGTGATTTGGATAAATGTGGCCCTTGAGAGGTGCCTGGTGGTCAAAAGGAAGACAAAGCAGTTGTATACTTGCATTTAAAAGCTGCTGGTTTCCTTAGGGCGTAGAGGGAAGCCTCCTCCAAATCTGAGGTGTCCCTAATTCATAAAGGATTGCATTTCACACATTCTTTGCCTCAATAATGTTCTAGCACATCCAAGACAGCAGTGTAGATGACACAGGAGTAAGGAAGTTAATCACACCACTAATCCAAGTATTACACAGCAGGCTGCACTGAAGGTAGCCTTCTCACAGTCTTTTGATTGTTCAAATGGCAGAACAACCCAGCAGAGGTAGGGGCAAAATAGAGATTGTGTCTTATCTGCAGGGATTTAAATGGAACTTTTCCCTTCCTTACACCTCAAGTTTCTAATTCTCTTTCCCCAGAGAACCATCATCTGCCATTTCAACTTCCTCTGACAAAGCTGCCAACAGCCTTGAGTCCTGGCAGTCTCCAAGTCCTACAGTTGGTTAAGCCTGTGCTAGTTTGAAGTTAGCTAGAATGTCTAGGTGAGAATTAGATTACAGGCTGTGAAAGGGGAACAGTGGTGGTCTACTTCACTCATAGGCTTGCTGAGACGTATAAGAACAAGAGCACAAACATAGCTAACACAGTTACTGTCTGGACTGTGGGCTGAACTTCTCTCTCTAACCTAACCTGCTGTCTGTGTGACTAATCCACCTGCTTCCTAACCCCCCTGACCAACTCTCCATACTGCCTTAAACATAAGGCAAGATCTTGGTTAAAGTTGAGGGGTGGGAGGAAGGTGGAAGGGTGGTTGAGAGCCCCTCCTGAGGGTTTCTGGGCTGTTGTGTTTCTGTATTACCTTTTTACCTCCTCTATTTCTGTCTATAACTGTATATATATTGTAAATCTCTGCTTGTATATTCTGCTGAGCTGTAAATAGAAAGCTTCATTCCATTTCCAGAGCCACTGAGTCTAGTCTGGGTGACTTCCAAGGCGTGGGGAGGCAGGTAACAGCCAAACCATCACAAAGCCCTAGAACAGCATGCTGTGGAAAAGGAATTTGAACAGGATTAAAATCAAAACAATTGGATTCACCACATACTTTGGTCAGCAGCAAGCAGTGAGAGCACTGGAGCAGGCTGCCCAAGGAGGTTGTGGAGTCTCCGTCTCTGGAGACTTTCAATACCCACCTGGATGCATTCCTCTGAAAACTACCCTAGGGGATCCTGCCTTGGCAGGGAGGTTGGACCTGATCTCTGGAGGTCACTTCCAACCTCTAAAGTTCTGTGATTCTATGAACACCCAATGGACTGCTCTCAAGAGATGCTTGTGATAAAAAAGTCTTGAACTTACCTGGAAGAAAGTGGAGAGGAGGAAGTCGCAAGGACAACATAAAGTCATCCAAGTATCAACATGAGCTAGTCTTGTACTCCTACAGTACCTGCAGCTGCTGCAGAGAAACTGTCAGGAGCAGCCTTAGAGATGCCCTGGTGAGACCTCACCTTGAATACTGTGTTCAGTTTTGGACTCCCCAGTTTAAGAGGGACAGGGATCTGCTGGAGAGGGTCCAGCAGAGGGCTTCAAGGATGATTAGGGGACTGAAGGGCATGGCTTGTGAGGACAGGCTGAGAGACTGGGGGCTTTTTAGTCTGGAGAAAAGAAGACTTAGAGGGGATTTGATCAATGTTTATAAGCACCTGAAGGCTGGCCAGGAGCAGGGGGACAGGCTCTGCTCACTGCTCCCTGGGGTAGGACAAGGAGCAATGGGTGTAAGTTGCAGCACACGAGGTTCCACCTCAACACAAGGGGGAACTTCTTTCCTGTAAGGGTCACAGAGCACTGGAACAGGCTCCCCAGAGAGGTTGTGGAGGTCTCCTTCTCTGGAGACTTCCAAGGCCTGTCTGGATGTGTTCCTCTGTGATCTGTGTTAGATAGTATTGTCCTACTCTGGCAGGAGGGGTTGGACTCAATGATCTCCTTGGGTCTCTTCCAACCTGTAACATCCTGTGATCAGCTTCAAGAACCACACAGGCAGATCAGGTGTTAACATTTACTTTTATTTATAAAAAACTTGTAGAATGTATTAAATACAAACATTTGGGGACAAAAGAGCAACCAAGGCTTCGCTAAGATGCCCAGGAAGAGGAAGACAGAAGAAAATCCAGAAGCTCACCAGGTTTAAAGTTTTCAAACCAGCTGAAATCATCACTATAATTTTCCCACTGACATCTTTATAGGCAACCAGTGTTGTTACTGTCTTCTAAAACACAAACAAACCAACCCCAAACCAACCAGACATGATTGGCCTAGATCTTCCCACTCAAGCCCAAAAATGCAAGGAAGCAACTCTTTCCAGGTTAAAAAAAAATCAGAGTAGTAATAAATATTAATGCATTTCCCTGTTACTTACACAAAACATTTGCTTATCACCACACTTGGATATCGAGTTTAGCCCTCAGCCCCCACCACCAGTTAAAAAAGAATCATACATTTCAAATCTGGCTACCCAACAAGGTGATAGAAACTCTCCACATTTTCCAGTGAACAGCAAAATGAGGACAGTGTGCTGAAGTACAGAAAGAGAGTGAATAATTGCCTCAACTATGAAGGCCAACTACAAAGAGGTGGACTAGGGTCTAGGCATGTCCCAGACAGCTAGAAAGTTCTACACTGCCACTCAGAAGCTGGCTGGAAGACAAATTGTGTCACCTCAGTTGCTCAGTTCCTCTCTCTTTTAAAAGGACAAAAGGCAGAGCTGTCATCTTAGACTGCTGCTGCTCTTCTACCACTCTTAAATGCAGTCTGCAGAACAAGCAGACACCAAACAAGATGCAGAAGCAACAGACCACAGACCTGCTCTGTCTTTAAAGAGAGAAGCACTTCCACTCACTGAAAACGAGGCAGCCTCTCATCCTCCTCTTTATCCCGTGCCTGCTTTTGAGCTGCAGCATAACCCACAGGCCAAACTCAGTGCTAAAATAGTTCCTATTGTGGGTCTGACACTTTGGGGGACAACCAAACTATCAAAGAAAGCCACTAGAGAATCATCTTGGAGACACAAACATTAAGGGATGTCTCCCATTCTGTGCCATGTGTGTCAGAAGAGCAAAAGGCATTGCTGACTCACCAGCACTTGAGGAGGAGAGGGCCAGAAGTGTGTCGGGACACACTATGTCAGCAGTCAGCCTCAGGATGGACGGACTGGATACTACAGGAGCACAGGCAGGATGCTCCTTAAAAAGCTGCCCTGTGGGAACTGGCTGCATCCTAGAATGAGTAGAGGGTTGAACCACAGGACCAGCTTCCTGAGTGCATGTCAGACCCTGTTACCGAGAAAAGCATTTGCCAATGACCCTCAGAGCAGAGGGGACTGCCAATGGGGGCACTGCTGTCCTGGGGCTCCAAACCACCTACAAAAGAGTTAAAGAGTTTTCTACCAGGAAAATGCAGAGTAGTTGCTGGTTATACCAAACACATACCAGAGCTCCAAAGCCAGTTCCAGCACCTTTCCCAAATCCAGCAATACCCCTTACTGCAAGACAGACATGGTCATTCTACTCTTGCTCTTTGCAGTAGACTTAGAGCACTTAGTGCAATGAGAACCCTGATGCAGGCTTGGACTCGGATGAAACAATCAGACCAGTTCCACCCCATTCCCTTTCTGTCCTTTTAGGCAATTGGTGATATCAAAGATCTGTATTTCACAAGCCAAAACATGTATTTTTTTGAAGATGCTTCAAAGATATTAATCAGCCAGAGCTCACTTGGTCCCAAAAGCCTTGCTCCCCCCAAAGCAAGCAGGAAACTGCAGGGACCAGAATATCCTACAGAGATGGGAGAGCAGAGCACTGCAGAGTGACAGTCTGTTCAGTGTGCTGACTGCTGCTCCCTCAGTGCACAGCTTTCAGCAGGCTACACACCACATTTAAACAAGGGGGCTGGGGGTTCTGTCCTCACTGTTTGGGAGGTGCTTTTTGTTTTCTGAAATCTTCAAGAAAAACAAGCCTTTTATCCTCTGAGGCCATGGCAAGAAATCACAGTCTTGGCATCAGTGCCAACCCCCATGACATAATCAGAAATCAAGACACTGCTCAGTATCCCTGGTGACATCTGAAGGTACACCGAGGATACATTTGAGTCAAGCTTCACTCCAGACCACACATCACCAAGAGCAAAAAATCATCTTTGCATGAGCACAGCCCCGAGTTTTCACCTAGGTTAAAATACACTTTTACCAATGCATTCCTACAAATATGAGCACAGCAAAACAGAGAGTGGTTTTAAAATGACAGAAAAAATCAAGTCCTAACAACTCAGTTTTGAAACCAGTGAGAAATATGGGCAGTCTTCATAAAAACAAAAACAACCCAATAACTTCCTCCAGTACGGACACTTGTGAGAGATACACACACACACACACTCTCAGCCACACATTTAACTTCACTCACTGCCAGAATAAGATTATAGAAGGCAATTTTGAGGGTTGCATGGACAACCACGATGACAAGAACAGCATTTCTGAGGTAGCTAGAGTCAAAGAGCAAACCACAGCAGCACAGGCAAAAGCAGCAGGTGCTCACACTCACACCCATGCCCGCTCTTTGGAGACACGTTCTGGTGTGTGCAGGGGCATGTTGAAGCAGCACGTGTTCTGCAGGGAATGAAGGTCAGCAGGGCACTGGAGATCTGGCAAAGTCTTCTCCAGAGAAGCTTATTTTGGGAGAGCAGATGCACAATCAAGGCTTAAATCACTGCGCATCAGCTGAGCTGTAGTAACAGCCTCGGTGCTCTTGGTCTGTGGCAGTTCTGCCAACAGCCCTGTCTCACATGCACTGAAGCAAGTAAAACTGGCAGTTGAAGGTGTTATTACTCAGAGCTGTCTGTCCCACTTCTCTCCACATGCTACTGCTGGTAGAAAGGGACACGTGCCCATCTCTCACCTGCTCCACTTTACAGCCTAGCAATCAAGTCCAAGCCCACCTCCACAGCATTACTACCAGACTGTGAACAGGAGCAGCAGAGACAAACCCTCATTTCCCTTCAGCTGTAGTGACATCTTTGCCACATTAACACCACAGAGATATCCAACTGCCACAGCCTGAGGCACCAGACTTCATCTCTGGGAGCCCTTTGCCAGCCTGCAACAAAAGAAGTGAAGCTAACCTCACAGCAAATGCCAGGCAATGTGGGCATACGGGGCTAATGTCTGTGGCTAGCTGGTGAACTGGCTCAGCCACAGGAGCTCACCATGTCTCTGGGCACACAGAATGCTTGATCCTGCCCAGGTTGTAGAATTGCATGAATCACACTCACTCACACACACATACATGTAGTATTTGCATCAAGAAGCTTTCCACAAATCAAGTGTTTGCATGATTACTGCTGAGAGTCTTGGAGATGAGATGGAAATTATGGCAAGATGTTGTTCAAAGGCAGAAAGAAAAAAATTACCAAATCAACCTCCTATGATTAGGTCTCTGTTGTATAATTGCTGTATGAGAGAGAAGGTACAGAGGAGAAGTTGTTATTCCACTGTCTTCCTCCAGTATTCTGCTGCAACTCTGCCTGTTCTTTATACTTGCTCAGAAGAGTTTTGGCTTCTTGCAGGTCCTGAGAAGAGTTTTCCCCATATTCTTCCTTCAGCCACTGCCTGAACTGCAGAAATTGAACACAGAAATACAGGAAGATGAAACAATATCAGGAGCCTGATGCAGAAGTAATGCTCCCACTGTACAGAATACCAACGGCCTAAGAGCAGTACTTCAATGAAAAAGTGCCCCAAATGTTGAAGAGCAGCACAGAACACAAGTCACAACAGGCTGCAAGATCACAGAAGCACAGAATTTGTTAGATTGGAAAAGACCTTCAAGATCATCAAATCATTAGTTTCACACTGACAAGTCCTTGACTAAACCAAATCCCTCAGCACAGCATCTAATCACTATGAATTGCTATGGTTGGAGAGGACCACCAGGATCAGCCAGTCCAACTTTCATCTCAGCATCCTTAATCACTAGACCACAGCCTCAAGTGCCACATCTACTCTTTTTTTGAGCAGCTCCAGGGATGGTGACTCCAGCACCTCCCTGGGCAGCCTGTTCCAGTGCCTGACCACCTGCTCAGTAAAGAACTCCCTCCCAACATCCAACCTAAACCTCCCCTGACACAACTTGAGGCCATTTCCTCTTGTCCTATCGTTAGTAATTCAGGAGAAGAGACCAGCTCCAGCCTCACCACAACCTCCTTTTAGATAGTTGTAGAGGGCAATGAGGTCCCCTCTCAGCCTCATATTGTCCACTGAGGAGACATTTGAGCCACTCAAACGTCTGGATTCTTCCATCCTAAGCCCACAAACCAGCAGTAAAGAAAAAATAAAACACTGTAGACATCAGGAAATGTATTTGTAGGAAGAGAAACAGGAGGAGCTTTAGAAGCTACAGAATATGACTGCCACTAGCACGACTGACTGAAGAGGGTACCTGTGAACAGATGCACTAGGTCCAAGTGAACATCAGCCCAGAGTAGCCAGACGTAACTGCTCAGGAAAGCATCAGACTGTTGCCTGATGCAGAGCAGTAATGCTAGGACCTTCTCCCTGCTGCCATGGTCTAGTTGACTGGCTAGGGCTGGGTGCTAGGTTGGACTGGATGATCTTGGAGGTCTCTTCCAACCTGATTGATTCTATGATTCTATTCCTTCTCTGGAGAGATTTGAAACTCATCTGGACAATCCTGAGCAACCTGCTATAGGTGACTCTGCTTTAGCAGGAGGGTTGGACTAGATGACCATCAGAAGCCCCCTCCAACCCCCATCAGTCCGATTTACGAGAACATGCAGAGCCAAAACCTCAACAAAGTAATTCCCTCCTGCTCTTAAAAGACTATAGGGTGCTGTAACAAACCTGAAGCCTCAGGCAATCATGTGGAAATGCTGCAAACTCTTGTGACCTCAGTGACTCAACCCATCTTTGTAAGGACCCTGTTCCAGAACCCCCCCCCCCCCCAGGATACCACCCTACCAAGGCATAGCAAAACACCCTGAAATCAGGAGGAAGCTCACACCCTTGGCAGGTGGCATTATCCCACCAAATCAGGTGTGTAAACAGACACCTGCTAAGGATGTGGTTGCTCTGAAGAGACAGTAGGAAACTACAGCCCAGCCAGTGACTACAGGTGGATATTTCTTTTCACCATCTACTGCCTGCCCCTCAGTGAAAAAAAAAAAGGCAGAATGTGCCACCCATGGTGCAAGAAAAAAAAAGAGAGACGTTACTGTCTTTATTTGCATAGAGCTTTAATTGTCATTGCTGTTAGCCCAGACCAATTAGAGTAGAAATGACTGTGAGGGAGGAAGGCGACAAATCTGGAAAGTCCCCCTCTGACTTGTGCCTCTCACAGAGTATTCTACCATTTAGCCCAGTTTCAAACAACCCAGGAAGCATTCAAGTTCAATATTAAAAGCACACAAATATTTACAGCTGAAGAGGGCATCATGCAAAACAAAAGGTAATTTCTGAACTCTGTGGCAGAACGAGAGGGACGGAGCCAAAACCCACCAATACCCTTTGCCTCCTGCATTTTGCTTTCTGATACTGGCTTCCTTTTGTTGTTGTTGATTTTTTTAGCAGTAAGCACAAAAGCCCAGAGAAAAGCAACATGCTGAGCAATGGAAAACACAGAGGATGGCCAAGGCAGGTTAGCAGAAGTGGAAGTCACCAATCACCCAAGGGGAGCACGTTTTTTTGCGTGGGATGGTTCTTATTATGGGTAAGAAGCTCATTTTTGTTTCATGAAAACCACTTTGCAGTCTTGCTGTTCCCTCAGTTCTCCTTCAAAAAAGCCTACTTCACAGAATCACCCAACATTAGGGGTTGGAAGTGATCTCAAAAGACTATCTAGTCCAACCCCACTACCAGGGCAGTATCACTTAGAGTAGGTCACACAGGAAAGTGTCCAGGCTGGTTTTGAGTGTCTCCAGAGAAAGAATTACAGAGCTTGTTTGACTTCAGACAAAGCCCTCAAAAGGTTAAGAAGAAAAAAAATACACCAGATCTGAGACCATTCTACACACCATAAAATGTATTAGGTCTCAGCCACAGAAGCAGGAGGAGAACATGACATGTAAGTCACCATGAGAACATAGCTTAACTCCTGGATAGCAAAGATTTATGGATACAATTTCTTTCCTGCTTACTATTCCAAATTAATATCTTGAGAGGGTTTTATGCAACTGGTACTTTGGGTTGTTCTTTATGTAACTCACTCTTCAGCTTTTACCCCTCTAAAGGTGTCAATCTTGTATTGTGTCTTAGCACACAGGAAGCAATTTCCCATTGGAATGGGCTGCCCAGGGAGGTGGTGGAGGCACTGTCCCTTGAGGTGTTCAAGAAAAGACTGGATGTGGCACTCAGTGCCATGGTCTGGTTGACTGGATAGGGCTGGGGGATAGGTTGGACTGGATGATCTTGGAGGTCTCTTCCAACCTGGTTGATTCTATGATTGAGAGCTACAGGTGTTTAGATGATGTGTTTCATCTCTTCTCCCATGCAACATTCCCTGATACCTTTACTTCTATCAAGCACCATCCCAGTGGAGCAAGCTTGGCCAGGACGCTGCCCCCTTGAAGCAGAAACAGGGAGTTAGCTAAACGACCCAGACCTCAAAACAGTGAGAAGCAACCCATGACCTGAGACATGGTGCTGTATTTCACAGCTCATCTACTGTTCATTTACCTGATGGACATCGTGTTTCTCAAAGTCTTGCAGCTGCCTCTGGAAGCCCATGTTAGGATTGGCACAGGATCTGGCTGCACGGACGACAGACAGCGAATCTTCCCAACCAAAGTCAGTGATGGTCATGATGTAGGCAACCACCAACGTCACGCTCCTGGAGACACCTGCAAGGCTGCAAGGAAAAGGAGGTGCAATACAGTGAATCCAAGCTGTGCTTCACCTGTTACAAGCACCCCAGCAGTCTGGTCTGTTGCTTATCACCAGGGAAAAGTACCACAACGTCTGAGTGAAAAGGCTTCAGTGATGCTTTGCTAAAATACATCAGAGCAAAATCTATGACAGAGCAGAAAAAGTGGGTTCTGAGACGTAAATCCTACCAGATTGGAAAGAAGTACTCAGTGCTCAC
Organism: Pogoniulus pusillus; assembly: GCF_015220805.1. Lineage (NCBI taxonomy): Eukaryota > Metazoa > Chordata > Aves > Piciformes > Lybiidae > Pogoniulus > Pogoniulus pusillus. The sequence goes on from NC_087284.1 coordinate 17,828,827, forward strand.
AAAGCTAGAGGAGAGTGCACAGGTTCTAAGTGAGATTTGGGGCTGAGCTAGAAACAACTTTCTTCTGCCTGTATAGATTAGAACGGTGAAATAAGACTGCTCCTTCTCCACCATGAATAAAGGCTTCTGTTTCCTGGGGCCAAAATGAACTTAAACTGAACTGCTGCAGTACACATCTGGTCGCTCAAACTCTTTTCCTGTTGCTGCTGTCCATTCGCTGGGCAACTCCAACTCTCACAACTCCAACTTCCCCGTGTAGAATACTGGGATAAACCATTCATTGCTACTGGTTTGACAGCACTGGACACAACTCCCAACTATTGCTACTGCAAGTAGAAAGAATGTGCCTGAGTTACATTTGTACCAGGCTCTTTTCACTTGGCATGCTGAGACCAGCTTATGCTTTTGAAGTGCTTCACAGATTTAAGTATGTGGGTTTGTAAATCTCTCAGAATTCAGACAAAATATCCCTGCTTTACATACACAGAGCCCTGTCATGAGTCAGTAGCAGACTGAGGATTTATGCTCAGGGCCTGTGTACAAGTCCAGCATTCAAATCATGAGATGACTTCGATTCCAGATATAGACTTAGCTATGCCACTTGGACATACAGCAAAAAGACTACGACCAAGAGCAGAGAGCAAGATAAAAATACCCAGAAGGTTCCTTTTCTCTACAGTCCCAGTAGCACCTCTCTAATCAGACACCTGCTACTAACAAATGTGATATTTTAACGTTTCAGCAGTTTAAAGAGGAAAAAAAAATTGTATGGAAAGTTCTTTTTTTAACAGTTCTGGAGTCACCAAAACAGCTGTTATAGAAATTAATCAGATTGTGGAGATTATGACAGCCAGCTCTAGGAACACAGTGGTTAAAATAATGGGAAATAAATAATAAGCCTGTAGTCAGCACACCTTTAGACCTATTGACCCTCAAGAAGGGTTTGATAGAAAGAAGAATTTCCTGGGCTGCTTTTATCTGCAGGTAGCTGCCTACCCCACTGACTTCAAAGTGTTAGCAAGATGCTTTAACAGCACTTACAGATCTTCTGTGGCTCTTCAACTGTTCAAAAACATGTAGATCATAGAATCAACCAGGTTGGAAGAGACCTCCAACATCATCCAGTCCAACCTAGCACCCAGCCCTAGCCAGTCATCTAGACCATGGCACTAAATGCTTCATCCAAGCTTTTCTTGAACACCTCCAGGGATGGCAACTCCACCACCCCCGTGGGCAGCCCATTCCAGTGGCAAATCATTCTCTCTGTGAACACCTTCCTCCTAACATCCAGCCTATACATCCCCTGGCACAACTTGAGACTGTGTCCCCTTGTTCTATTGTTGGTTGCCTGGCAGAAGAGACCACCTCCACCTGGCTACAACCTATCTTGAGGTAGTTGTAGACAGCAATGAGGTAGTGCAGAGGGAACATGGTTTAGTGGTGGACTTGGCAGTGTCAGTTTAACCGTTGGATTTAATGACCTTGGAGGTCTTTTCTAACCTTCTATGATTCTAAATAAAGGGGATGTTTAATTTTGCTGTGAAATGGAGATTAACACTGACTTATCATCAAAACAAGGAACACTCACACCAAGGTAGAGGAACCCTTTGCTGTACATACCAATGAACTAGGCAGCCTTCACCTGCCAGCCGGCACTCATGGATAAATTTGATGCTCTCTCGGAAATGCCTTGCCCTGAAAACAGAAGCAGAAGAGGAATAAAGAAAGTGCTCTGATTAGTAAAATCACTACCTAGAGAAACCCACCTGAAAGCTCACTTCACACCATTTCTAGAATGTAGAACACAGGTCTTACAAGGCAAAAGCTTGTGTCTGCCAATAGACGCTGCCATAGCTCTCCTCCACTCTACCTGGAGACAGAAAAGCCTGGTGGTTTAGGTACCACAGCATCATAAGCATTAACAAACACGACTCTCAAGTCTGTATTTCAGTTTGTATCTCAACTTTAGTAATTTGACCTTCCACATCCTTGTGCATTCTCTGGTGGCAGATGAAACTCAATATGACGCCAAGTTCCCAAAGTGTACTGTATCTCACAGAACCATCCATTACCCACTCAAACTCATACTTAACTTTGACTTCATCTCTTCCTTCAAAACACATACTAAAACACACCTAAATGTTACTATTTTATTGTTTGCAACACGAAATCTCCTGTTTGTCTCCACTGTGAAAGTAAGTCTCAGTCTGCTGCCTTGCTTCTTCAGCTCCTTCCAGTCTCCTCCCTCAGACTGCAGGACTCCTCCTCCTCCTTTCTGCTTTTATCCAGGCTGTCACCCCATCTCTGTCTTCAGCCTACCTTAAAGCAGTGGAGGAGAGAGCACAGAAGATAAAGATTCAGATCATAAGATTTAAGGTTTGTGCTCTCATTGCTCTTTACACAAACCTCTTCATTACAAGTGGGGCAAGTCTAAATGGAAGTAGCTGGACAGCGAAAACGTCTTTCCTGTTAGGGTGGACCAGTCTGCACAGAGAGGTTGTGCTGTCTCCTTTCCTGAAGGGATTCTAAACCCACTTGGACGTTGCAATCCTGGGCAACCTACTTTGGGTGCCCCTGCTTTAGGAGAAGGGTTGAACTTGATGATCCCTAGAGGTCCTTTCTGATTTCTACCATGCTGGGGTTTCGTGAAATAAGCAGCCCCAAGTCACTCACTCTGCAAAGCCTTTGGGCCTGCCTGTAGTTTCTTGCAGGTGCTAGCACCACCTCAGCTCAAAGAGATGGAGTTCATCATGGCCCTTGGCTGCTCCTACAATGTAAGCTCACAATACATGCAACACAGAAGATTCTTATGCAGTCAGCATCAGGCTTATTGGCAAAGCCAGACACCAAAGCAAACTGCACTCAGCACCTACGAAACACAGCTTCCTGTATTCAAGATGTTTCTTCTCTCAGGGTGAATATTATACCACAAGAGTTAAAGAAAAAACCTCAGCCCAGCACCAGCAGCCACACACACACATACACACACAAAAATCAGGAATACCCACATAAAAGGAAGCTTCCCTTCCTGCCCAGCAGAGCAGCTGCTGATGCTTCAAACACTCAAGACCTAGAAGAGGGCAGCAGTGATGCAAAGGCAGCAATGTCTAAGCACCATATTTCACAGCTTGGGAGTTCATGATTCTCAAGAAACCAACCAAGTATGTGGGGTAAGAGGGACAAAGTCTCACAAGCACATTTCTACTCAGACTGCCACCCCAAAACATTCCTATTGACTCAGTGCTAACAAATTCTGGTGTTTGAGTCTGCTGCAGGGCATGAGCAGCATCACATCAATGAACTTAGAACCAAATGAGATGTTGAGCTATATGCATGAGAGATGTTGTTAACCACAGAATGGCTTAGATTGGAAGGGACCTCAGAGATAACCTACTCCAATCCCCCTGCCATGGGCAGGGACACCTCTCAACTGGACTTGATTATCCAAAGCCTCATCCAGTCTGGACTTCAGCCCCTCCAGGGAAGGAACATCCACAACTACTCTGAGCAATCTATTTCAGTCTCGACACCTTCAAACTGAAGAACCTCTTCCTAAGATGCACAATAAGTGAGCTGAACAAATTTAGCCAGGTGAAACTTGCTAGGGCTGGCTTGGCAACATCCCAACTGTCTCTTCCACCCAGCTTTTCTTTTTTCCTCTAGAACATCTGGTCAACAGCACAACTCCAAGTGACTTTACTTCAATGATCTAATACAAGTCTTGGTTAAACACTCCACTGTGAGTGGAGTTTACTTTGAAAAACATCTGTGAATGAGCAAAGCACCTTGGCAAGGTACTGAACATAACTAGCAGTGAGCTGCATTCACTCAGTTTTACTTGTGTTGCCTTATTTGCTGACAGTCTGCTCAGCCACTGCAAAGTGTTTACATGGAAACCAGAAGACAAATTGCCCAGCTTCGAATGAGTGCTGCTCTGTAGAACCATGACCCCTCCTTTTCTTGAACCAGAGAGAAGGGGAAACATTCTCCACCACAGCCCTACAGCTTCAGGGTCCCTGCTAGCTCCAGCAGACACTAAACTCCTTGTCCAAGTTAAGGTACAAACCATGTTGACATGAAAAGGCCAAGGATCAGTTTGCAGTCTGGCAAGCACCAGACACAAAGAAGAACAGTAAATCTTACTTCAACCACAAAACAGTTGATTGTCATCTGTGACAGGAAAGTGCTTGACAAACGTGTTCATCTGCAGCCTACTTGATGGGCTGAACAGTTACTTCAAGACAATTTACTACATGATATCTGGCTTTTGCATCTCCCAGCTTAAAGCTGGGTCCTGAATTGCATCATCTTCACAGTGGGAAAACACCACAGGAAGAACCACCAGCAGAGCACCCTCACTAGTGTGTTGTAAGCGTTAACTCAGACACGAGCAAGGGGGATCATCTACAACTAGGCTGAGAGCAGAGTTATACCCCCAGACATACACGTTCCTTGGCAGTCAAGACTTTACAAATATTGTAAAGCCCTAAAAAGAAAGTATCCAAATCAGATAAGAAGCCTCTTGATGCTTCTTTCCGTGGGCAATGCAAATGCAACAAAGATCCCCCTAAATTTCTTCTCTTAGTAGGTTATCTGGCTTCTGTGTTATCACCACCACCAGCCTCACTGTTACAAGTTCCACAGAAACACACAACCTATGACAATTAGCTGGAACAGGGCAGGAAGCGAAGATTTCCAGCAAGATTCTACAGAAGGATGACATTTCTGGAGAAGTCCAAGGTCAAATTCTCACAGCCCAGAGAAAATGCTCATTTAACACCTAGGAAGGACTTCAAGTCTCAAAAGCAACTGCTTGATTCTTCTGCTTGGCAGGGGCAGAAGACAGGAGGAGAAACAAGCTTCTGAAGACACATTAGTGCACACCCACACATTGACAGGGGAATCCCTGCTGTATTTCCCTGGCAATTCATTCCTCTAAGGAAGTGAGCTTCACTGAACAAGCTCACTAGGAGTAAATGTGCATTACATATATGAAACCAGAAGTTTCCCTTCACTGAAGTGAATTAAGAGCTTAGTGTCCCAAAATTCAGCAGTTAAAGGTTCAGACCTCATCAACCTGGCAGCAGCTGTAAAACAGAAGCAAAGCTTCTGATGAGACTTGTGTTGGGACAGACAGACAAGAGAGAATCATAAACCTGGTCAGTTGTGCTGTCATCCATTACTAATGAAACAACCTGCAGCACAGGATGCTGCTTTGGTTTTCCCTCCTGATGTTAACAAAATCTCTCTGTTGAAAGAAGAGCTTGGCTACACAAAGATGTTGCAGAAGGACCTATTTTCCCTGCTCTGCTGCCCAGCTATCCCTCCCTCCAGAACAGGCAGTACACTCAACCACTCTAAGGCAAGGCTGGGTTGGATCTGCACAGACTGACCATGGACAGAAAGCTGTTGTTCAAAGCAAGCCACATGCTATTTGTGATTGGCACAATCTGATTGTACTTGAACGTCTGGGCTAGATAAAGCAGAAAAGAAAAGTCAGTTACTCATCAAGTTTTACTTTAAGTGATCATGTGTATCAGTATTAGAAGGAACAATGTTTGCTCACAACCACCTGACACCAGAACAAGTATTTCAGATGCCTGCAGCATCACAGGAACAAACAACCATTCAAATGCTATCTTCTTGGTGAAGCTTTAAGGGCTTTGGTACTGCACCAGATGGCTCAAGTCTTGGAGGTGTTTCTTTCAGTATAACTCCCCAGTACTTAGTGGTTAGTGAGGAGTTGAGTTGGACATCAATTAACATTCATCACAAGCATCAACCTTTCTATTCCCACTCCCAGCTGATCCATAGAATCAACCAGGTTGGAAGAGACCTCCAAGATCAGCCAGTCCAACCTAGCACCCAGCCCTAGCCACTCAAAGAGACCATGGCACTAAGTGCTTCGTCCAGTCCCCTCTTGAACACCTCCAGGGATGGTGACTCCACCACCTCCCTGGGCAGCCCATGCCAATCACTCTCTCTGCCAACAACTTCCTCCTAACATCCAGCCTAGACCTCCCCTGGCACAGCTTGAGACTGTGTCCCCTTGTTCTGTTGCTGGTTGCCTGGCAGAAGAGACCAACCTCCACCTGGCTACAGCCTCCCTTCAGGTAGTTGTAGACAGCAATGAGGTCACCCCTGAGCCTCCTCTTCTCCATTCCTCCAGTAACAAGGGTAGCAGACAGGGAAAACATTTTCAGGAACACTGCAGACCTCAGAATATCAACATGCATATGACAACATGCAAAGTTTCTCTAAACTCACAGCTTTTAATTTCCCAAAATGTGTTTTTTTCAAATGCACTTATTTATTCCAGGTATTGAGGCCAGGAAAGCTGTCGATGGCAAAGGCACTTAGCTGTCTGCTTTCTCATTACAGACCTGCCCTGAAAGTTAGCATTTGGGGGTGTTTTTTGTGGTGGACTGGGGAGGGGAGAGACTGTAGTAGGCTTCTCCCTCCCTTTCCCTAAAGTAATCACAGAAATAATTCACAAGAAGACAAATCACTACACAAATGCCCCCCTGGAATCTTTCTAGGGTATGAGAAACATGGACTCTAAAAATATCCCCCAAAAGCATGAGCCAGAATATTGCTGTGATGCAAGAGAAAAGCAGTGCTGCACTGCCTTCCCCACCTACCAGGGCTCTTTCAGCTACTTGTTTCTCTATCAAATGTGGTAGCAGAATGTGGCTGAAACCCCCCCTTCACCTCTCCCCGACATAAACAGTGAGCTCTAGAAGAAAGAGTTGGTCACATAAGTTCTCTTACAAACCCTGTTTTGATTTCTCTTTGGAATCCAGACTTGTTTTACTCAGTGGTTCCTAACACTAAACACAAGGGTAAGCCAGGGAGTGTTTCACAAACACTGGAGAGATGAGAGTGAGGCTAGGACACCCTGATTTCAAGACATACATTCTCAAGGCAAGAATCACTGGAGGGCAGAAACTCCTCACCTTACCAGCCTATGATTAAGAGCAGGCTTTGAGGCAGCTTCAAGAAGGCAGGTTCAAGAAGTTCACACAGCAGATCATTGCAGGGTTAGTTTGCACATTATCTCAACGGCCGTGAGGAATTTCATTTCAAACCTTGAAGTAGGAGGCTGCATACCTTTCTAAAATACTTCTTTGCAGTTAATGGCTGGAGATACCTCTAACAAAGGAGCAGCCAAGGGAGACTGCTGGAGAGCAGCCAAACAGAAAGGGATCTGGGGGTGCTGATTGATACCTGCCTGAACATGAGCCAGCAGTGTGCCCAGGTGGCCAAGAGAGCCAGTGGCATCCTGGCCTGCATCAGCAATGGTGTGGTCAGCAGGAGCAGGGAGGTCATTCTGCCCCTGTACTCTGCACTGGTTAGACCACATCTTGAGTCCTGTGTTCAGTTCCGGGCCCCCCAGTTTAGGAAGGACATTGAGATGCTTGAGCGTGTCCAGAGAAGGGCAACGAGGCTGGGGAGAGGCCTTGAGCACAGCCCTACGAGGAGAGGCTGAGGGAGCTGGGATTGGTTAGCCTGGAGAAGAGGAGGCTCAGGGGTGACCTTATTGCTGTCTACAACTACCTGAGGGGAGGTTGTGGCCAGGAGGAGGTTGCTCTCTTCTCTCAGGTGGCCAGCACCAGAACAAGAGGACACAGCCTCAAGCTACACCAGGGGAAATTTAGGCTGGAGGTGAGGAGAAAGTTCTTCACTGAGAGAGTCATTGGACACTGGAATGGGCTGCCCGGGGAGGTGGTGGAGTCGCCGTCCCTGGAGCTGTTCAAGGCAGGATTGGATGTGGCACTTGGTGCCATGGTCTAGCCTTGAGCTCTGTGGTAAAGGGTTGGACTTGATGATCTGTGAGGTCTCCTCCAAGCTTAGTGATACTGTGATAGTGTGAATCAGTGGTTAGAACAAAGTGCTAACTGCGTTTCCTTAACAGATTAAAAACCACATTAGGGAAACACTTGTGAAAGATCAGAGCTCTTTCAGCTCAGGATAAAACAGCACCCAGGGATTTCTAGGGACTTGTGATTTGTTCACAAAGGAAACTTACAGGTTCTGCGAGGGCGAGTCAGCAGCAGGAATGCACAGGTACTTCACTCCCTGTGTAAAGAGAAGAAAGAAGCCAAGCTGAATGCATTTATCCACCTCCACGCAAAACCTGCTCTGGTTAAGTGCCCTTTTACTGCCTTTGAGGAAGGCACACCGCAACCCAGACCAGTAGAGATCGTTTCCCCGCAGCCAGGTTTTAAAACATCCTTTTCACATCTGCTTTGCTGCCAAGGCACCAGCACATAGCTAAGTCATGCTCACCCCAAGGTCCAAAAGTGAGCTCTTTTTAAGACAGAAGCATCTTTATTGAAAAGGTGTAAACCTGTTTTTTGACAGCTCATTCATGCTTTTCTAGTACAACCAGGCTGTCCTCTCCTGCCCTCCCCTTTTCCTAAACAGATGATACAACCCAAAACTGTAATAAGCAATTGCTTAAGATCCCTGTGCTAGTTTGAAGCAGGCTAGAGTGTTTTGGTGAGGACTAGATTACAGGCTGTGGAAAGAAAACAATGGTGATGTCTACTTCACTCACAGGCTTGCTGAGATGTATAGGAACAAGAAATAAAAACATTAGATAATCACTCTTGGGCTGCTGGCTGAGCTGCATCTCTCTAACCTCACCCTCCATTTTGGACTAACCCACTTTGCTTCCTAACTTCTGGCTGAACCTCTGTTCTTCCTTGGGACTGGGGTAAGGTTGAGAGGGGTGGGGGAAGGTGAAGGGATGGCTGAGAGCCCCTCCTGGGGACTCAGGTTTCTGGGAGGGCTGTTATGTTGCTGTATTACCTTTTACCTTGTCTATTTCTGTCTCTAACTGTATATACTGTAAATATCTGCTTGTATATTGTGCTAGCTGTAAATATAAGCTTCATTCATATTTCCAGAGCTGGCTGAGTCTAGTCTGGGTGATTTCTAAAGTGTGGGGAACACTCAAACCATCACAATCCCAAAGCTTTTTTTTTGTGTGTTTAAAACTGGTTGATAAAACAAACAAAATGCATTTCACAGAACAAAGATGTTTGTAGAATGTTGGTTTGGTTTTGGAGGGAACTTCAAGAAGGACAACTGCTGTACCTCACTCTTCTTCCATAAAGCTATTGAGGCCTTGAGCAACCTGCTCTAGTGGGGAGTGTCCCTGCCCGTGGCAGGGGGTTGGAGCTGGATGATCCTTGAGGTCCCTTCCAACCTAAGCTATTCTATGATTCTCTCCTCGCTTTTAGTCACCTATCATAGTAAGCCACAAAAATCACTTAGGGAAGTAAGATAACCCTCTCTGATGCATTAAAAACGTTAGTGGGTATATTTAACCCAACACTATAATCACACACTGCTGCTTTGCATTGTCAGTGCTTATTTTAACTGCCATTTTCTTTTCAAAGCTCATTTTGCTCCCATGTCACTTCTGAAAGCATATTTAGATTTAGCTGGCTTCTCAAACAGGGCTTTCTAAAATAAAGGTTGTAGCTCAGCCACACAAACGCTAAATCATTCATTGGAAGTCTTTTGACTAATCTCAGATGCAGAGTTCTGTTTTTTTCAGATGCAGAGATAAGGATTCACAGCAAAAGGTCCACCATAAAATGCACCTTCATTAATCTTGCTGTAACAATGCAACCCCCATCCTGCACGTTCAGCAACGTGCACAGAAACTCACCCATTTATCTATGGGAGTTCCTTTGCCAGCAAGGTGGAACACAACATGCATCTACCTGGTATTTCACTTGACAGCTGGGGCAGAGAGATGCCAGGGTTGGGCAGAACTGAATCGTCTGAGAAAATAAGGAGAGTAGGCTGAGTAACTGAACAGACTTAGGAGGCGCAGCTGCAGAGGGGTGGCCGTAGGAGGCTGGCAGAGAAGCTGCTACCTGTAGCTGAGCTGTGTGAGGAGGCCAGGCTGGTCAGCCCTGGGAACAAGCAATGCAAAGGGGGATTAAGGGGAGTAGTTGGTCAGGTCTGCCTCTGTGCATGTGGACAGCCCATCTCTGCCTATGTAAGCCTATCAGAAGTACAGGCCCCTGTACTGAACTCCACTATACAGGGATCACACTTAGCTTCAGTAAACAGACTGACCATTGTGCATCACATTGGTGTAAGCCTGGTGTCTCTCCCTCTTGGCCTAGAAGAGAGGCCAACTCAACAGAGGGTGAACACAACTGCTCAACTGTTGTGGCTACCTGAGGCAGCATCTTCAACACCACCCTTGCTCTTCTGGATCAGAAATCCCTCCTTAATTTCCCCTGCACTCATTGTGTAACTTCACTTACCATCTCACACCAAAGAGCAACTCCTTTTATAAGGGGCCCTGATCCCTGACACAAAGATATTCCATCATGCTCATCTCCTCTGCAAAATCCATGAACTTCACCATCCAGAAAGGATACAGCAACACCTGACCCCATCTCTTTACCACCAGCCACTTTAACCCACCAGAATCCCTTCAACCAGTGTCTTTACTGGTCGGTTTGCAAATCAAAGCAGCTTGCTGCTGGAGGAACAGCATCCATAAGTGACAGTCCCTTCTGCTCTGTGTCAGGAGAAGGGGGGGAATCAGGATGGCTCCTTGGCCATGAGCAGATCCACCACAGACACATGTGTTTCAAAGGATGAGGTAGCAGAAATACATTTGACAGGCTGCTGAGTCAAGAATGATAATTACATTGTGAAAATTAATTACAATAATAAACACTTTGCATTATGCATCTGAGAGGTTTATCTCAGAGACTAATATCATTTCAAGTGAGTCACTCTGATGGAATGAAGGTCTGTGACCTGAAAGGAAATTCACATGCTCTTTTTCCCCCCATGCCTCTAGACAGCTCCATGCCACCAACTCTGCACCTCAGCAAGAGAAAGAACAGGAAGAAAACTGCAGGTAGGAGATAGGTCAGCTCCAGAACAATGATATGCCAGAAGGTTTGTCACAAGTTGTGCCACAGATTTTAGAAGCTGTAGCACATGCTGAGTGCTTCTCACAGGCTGAGTGCAGAGGGGCTTTCAGATCATAGCCACCTGAAAAGCAGAAGTAGCACCAGCACAAGCTGAAGACCCACAATGTTCTTTTTCTGTCATGGTTGGCTAGTTCCCACTACCACAAGCAAGCACGAAACCAGCCTATGAAAGACCATGCATGCTGCTGAATGGCACATCCAGGACCCCATCCCAGAGCTCTTCAGCCCTTACAACTTCTGGTGAAGCCCACAGTACACTTCTCACTGCTGTGCTCAAATCCTCAGCATCAGCCTTATTATTATAGCTTCTCAGACAGGAGGTGGCTAAAGTCACTGGAATTTGGTATTTTAACCAAAACATGTTGCTTAGAAGGTGTTTTGGGAAGGCTGTGGTGGTGGACTCCTCCCTGTGAGGAAACAATCACACACTCAACTCAGAAATAGTTAAGAGGTGGGATTTCAGAAGCACTGTGCAGTGACCTAACCCCAACTCCTATAAAAATCAACAGTGAAACTCTGACTTAGAGCCAAACTCAGTTTGGCCAGGGTTCATAACTCCTGAGGATCCCACCCTACCATCCGGGTTTGATGCTTTTAGTTGAAATAACAATAGGATGAAATAGACTTCATTGTAATTGGACAGCTGAAATACAACAAGGACAGAAGTTTGTATGGGGCAGGTATTGGTAAAGGAGACTCTGGGGATTCTCTGCAGGGAGATTCACAAGTTAACTGCTGGAATTGGCTTTTCCTCACATTGTCTCTTTTAAATGTATTGGCAATAGGAAGAGACTTAATTACTGAATGCTGTTGTGAATGCTTTTTATTTATATATTGATGCCCCAAAATACTGCTGTCCTTCCTGTGCACAGACCCTGCAGAGAACATCTAAGAACTGTCCCAAAGGGACCTTTCAAAGCAGAACAGTTCATGCCAACTGAACCAGTAAATACCTACACCATTGTAGATGTGGTAGAAGAGAGACATTGCTGGTTTAGAATCATAGAATGGTTTGGGTTGGAAAAGACCTTAAAGACCATCTAGTCCTGGCCCTCCTGCCATGGGCAGTGACACCTTCCACTAGACCAGACTGCTCAAGGCCCCATCCAACCTGGCCTTGAGCACCTCCAGGAAGAGGTCATCCACAACCTCCCTAGGCAGCCTGTTGCAGTGTCTCACCACCCCTACTGTAAAGAATTTCTTCCTAATAACCAGTCTAAATCTGCCCTCCTGGAAAGCTTCAGTCCGTTCTTTCTCATCCCATCACAAGCCCTGGTAAAAAAATCCCTTCCCAGCTTTCTTGTAGGCACCCCTTAAGTACTGGAAGGATGCTATAAGGTCTTACCAGAACCTTCTTTTCCCCAGGCTGAAGAGCCCCAACTCTCATAGCCTATCCCCAGAGGAGGCATTTCATTACCTAGGAGCTTGTTTGCCCTTCTGAAGCTGTGAAGTACAAGGTGCTAGAAAACAACAATCACTGAAACACCAACTGAAACAGAGTGAGCTAAATCAAAAGACTGTGGAAGAACAGAGCAGCTCCCAGTGAAAACTTGAAAAGGCTCCAAATCAGTACCTCCACTGCAGTTGCTAAAACTGCAGTCTGGCAGCAGATGCAACATCCACAGTCAAATCAAACCCATAGATGAATAAAGATTGAAAGAAACAACAAATTCTGCCAGCCCTATGGAAGCCTTTAGCTATCAATTCATTTCTAAATTCAGCCTGCTTTGTTCCCTACCAAGGATAATACACTGAATATTATCCAGTGGAGAAAGGACATAACCACTGCATATAGGTACTGTGCCACTTAACCTGCACACCCTAAACTAAGTGCTGCAGAACAGCTGCTCATCCCAAACCACAGTATTTGTTCAACCCCAACCACAGTATTTGTTCAACCCAAAGAGAAAAATCTTGAGTTTTTTCAATCCTAGATGACATAATACATCTACTTTGAGTATTGCTAATATATTGTTGTTCAAACATTCCTTCAGCTGCTGCCTGTCTCAACTCTCTCAACTCTCCAAACAAGCTTCTTCCCGAGATTATTCATTTGAAATCAAATGAAATCAAGCCAAGATTTTCATTTAAGCAGAAGTTAGGTATGGGCTATACACACAAAATGTGTTCAAACCCAAGCTCGCAGGTCAGTGAAATGCTGGACTCACCTTTCTTCTGCTTATCTTGACTCATCAGCACTTTCCACTGATTACTTCTAAATCGTTGCTCACTTTCTTTTCTCCAAACACCACTCCAAACCTTTTCCCTAGTATTCACCACGACCCTCAAACAAAAGCAGCCCTCCCATTTCCTTCGGTGTGTTTAACTTGTAAGGATTACTCCCTTTCACATAAGAAGAAAAAAAAACAACAACAGTAAAATAAAATGTAATTTACTCTTCTGTTTTGTTACAGCACTCAGTGTAACCACCAAAACTAGATTTCTGTTTCTCTTAGACCCTGAAACTTAAATGCTCCACTTAAACCGATACAGCAAGAGCTAACAAAACTAGAGCAAGTATTGGGATTTCAAGATTGTCAAAGCTGAAACAAGTGAGAGTTAAGGAAAATGTCTAAAATTCACTGATACTTAAACAGGACACTTGCATGATTTAATGCCAGGTTCTAGAATGAAGAAGACAGTTCTGCTCCAGCGAGTAGTGGAGGTCTGAAAACCAAAGGTTTTCAGTGAGGTCTGAAAACCAGAGACATTTAGGTACACGTGTATGCATGCAGAGGTTTTACACCACAGTGAATAAAGGACTCAACTGCAGCCATTTCCTAATTTCTACTGATTTTAGAGGTCAGTCTGCTGAGATTGAAAACCAAAGTCATCTCACATTTGGAGAAGTCAGTGAAACTACAGAAAGCCATGTCATTAGCTTTTTCAGAAAGCTAACAAAGTCTTTGTTAATGAAGTGCTGGGTTTAATAGGAGCCCAGGAAATGTACCAGCCCAGCTCAGGGAACATGCCTGCTCTTCTGCTTACCTACAACCTACTTCCAACCCCCCTAGCTTCATTCTAACTAAAACTAGCACAAACTGGTGTCTGAGGTTTTTCAGTAGGGCACACAGAACATTGCAGTAGCCAAATGACACAACTAGAAGTGTTACAGATGAGATATCAGGTCGGTGATTGAGAATAGGATCTGTAAGGAGCACGCACGAAGTTAAATCCCACAGCACCACCGCTAACTTCAACTCAAACAGGGTAAGGGAACAAAGGCAGCACTTCAGTGGGTGGTAGCTCTGTGGTCACGACCAAAGATATTCTGGAGTCGCTAAGAATGATGCTCTCAGCCTGATGACTCTAAATCACTCCAAAGGGTTATCCCTTAAAGAAAGCCGGACAGGAAAGAGAGAAAACTGAGTACTCCAGCAACACGGTATAGAATCAACCAGGTTGGAAGAGACTGCCAAGATCATCCAGTCCAACCTAGCTCCCAGCCCTATCCCATCAACTAGACCATGGCACTAAGTGCCCCATCCAGTCTTGAACACCTCTAGGGACGGTGACTCCACCACCTCCCTGGGCAGCCCATTCCAATGCCAATCACTCTCTCTGGGAAGAACTTCCTCCTAACATCCAGCCTAGACTTTCCCCGGCACAACTTGAGACTGTGTCCCCTTGTTCTATTGCTGGTTGCCTGGGAGAAGAGACCAACCCCCATCTGGCTACAACCTCCCTTCAGGTAGTTAAATGCATGAGAATAAGAGAAAGGACTGAAAACACTCCTCAGTTTTCGATGCTTAGTGGGTTTTCCAAGTAATGTTTTTCACAGATGTTCTTCAGAACATTGTCCTCCCCACTGCTCTCTGTACAACATGTCTAAGGTCCTGCTTTGACTTGGAAGCCTCAGCCTAGAACTGCAAATATTAAAAGACAAAGATAGGGGCAAAAGAGCTCCAACTAGTAAACTTTCTGTTCTCAAAGGTGGAGGGGGTGGGGAAGAAGGGGTTGAAAATATTGAAGAGCAGCATGATTGTATTTTTGGCCTTAAACCTCTCAATTTAAATTTATGTAAAGATACCATCAATGACTTCCAAGAATATTTTTTCCTTTTTCAACCTAACCTCCTAAACTCACATTTGTGAGCCCAGATGCAAATGAAGAAACCTCCAGCACCTGGCAAGCTCTTTCAGGTTAGTCAAAAACTACTTGTTCATTTGAGCGGTCACACCGACAGATGAGGGCTGGAGGACTTATTTTTGCTTAGGGGCATTTCAACAAAAAAGCTGAAGTGGGAAACAGCCAGCACAAAGCTTCCCCAAGCCAAACCAACATGAGGTTATCAAGGGTTTTGTCCAGTAATGCACCAAACTGAACCTGCTAAACTGAAAACCGTTCAACCGCTTGTTTGTCCCTTCAGTTACTTTCTGTAGCCATCACCTTCGGTGCTGATTTTATTCATGACTCATAAAAAACACACTTGTGTCTCAGCCAGCAAGCAACCACGGAGTGGCTTTGAGAGAGCACCACACTGGGGTTGGAGTCTGAAAAGCACTCTAAATGAAATTGAGATTACAGGAAGATTGTGAACACCAGACCAAGCTCCTGCAGGGCAATTTAGACATTTCAGTTGTGCCACCTTCAAGAGTACACATCTTCTGCAATGTCTGAGACTACTTCCCAAGGAAACCATGAGCCAGCAGTGTGCCCAGATAGCCAAGAGAGCCTATGGCATCCTGGCCTGTATCAGGAAGAGTGTGGCCAGTAGGACAAGGGAGGTTATTCTTTCTCTCTACTCAGCACTGCTCAGGCCACACCTTGAGTGCTGTGTCCAGTTCTAGGATCCTCAATTCAAGAGAGGTGCTGAGGTGCTGGAATCTGTCCAAAGAAGGGCAACAAAGCTGGTGAGGGGCCTGGAACACAGCCCTGTGAAGGGAGGTTGAGGGAGCTGGGGGTGTTTAGCCTGGAGAAGAGGAGGCTCAGGGGTGACCTCATTGCTGTCGACAACTACCTGAAGGGAGGTTGTAGCCAGGTGGGGGTTGGGCTCTTCTCCCAGACAACCAGCAACAGAACAAGGGGACACAGGCTCAAGTTGTGCCAGGGGAACTATAGGCTGGATGTGAGGAGGAAGTGCTTCACAGAGAGAGTGATTGGCATTGGAATGGGCTGCCCAGGGAGGTGGTGGAGTCACTGTCCCTGGAGGTGTTCAAGAGGAGACTGGATGAGGCACTTAGTGCCATGGTCTTGTTGACTGGATAGGGCTGGGTGCTAGGTTGGACTGGATGATCTTGGAGGTCTCTTCCAACCTGGTTGATTCTATGATTAAGAGGGACTGTTTACTAAGGCCTGCAGTGACAGGACAAGGGTCAATGGCTTCAAACCAAAGAGCAGATTTAGACTGGATGTTAGGAACAGGTTCTTCGCCATGAGGGTGATGGAACACTGAAACAGGTTGCCCAGGGAGGTGGTTGGAGCCCCATCCCTGGAGGTATTTGAGGTAAGGCTTGATGGGTCTCTCAGCAACCTGATCTAGTTGAGGATGGCCCTGCTGACTTTAGGGCATGGTTGGACTAGATGACCTTTGGAGGTCCCTTCCAGCCCAGACAGTTCTATGATTACTACACCTCTGGAATACGCTCACATTATAAGGAGAGTGTGTTGATCCATGTAATGTCCTCTGCACCAAGTGGGTTAAAGCAGCTCTGAGCCACACTGCATCCAAGCAATAAGAAACATCAGGCATTGACTGGTCTGAACACCTCTGATGCAAACAGCTCACCACTGAAAGCTCTCATTCCCTCCTCCATGCCACCAACATAGCAAGAACTTGCTTCCTCTGACAGAGACAGCACATGCTGAACAATTCCAACCAACTCAGTGCATCACCACAGCAGTCTCTGCTAAGGATACTTCATCCTAACAAAGGCCTGGCCTGGCACACTTTACAAACCACTTTATGGAAGTTTCTTGGAGGCTTCTCAGTGGGCTACCAATGACAAATCCAATGCCAGACAAGACATCACTTCAAACCATAGAGAATCATCTGCTGCCAGAACACCTGAAAGAAAAATGTTCACTATTTCGCTCAGCATGGTCTTCTGAAACACCTCATGAGAGGAAACCCTTACCATGAAAAGGCACTGAAACAGCAGAGAAGAAAGTTCTTCTTAGTAGAAGTGCTTGTGCGCTTCCTCCTGATGGCAACTGAAAGGTGACAGCTTCCAGATCTGGGGACAGAACAACTTAGTGCTGGAGATGGAAAAGCAACTACAGACCTGGGGCTCCTTAGTCTGCAGAAGAGAAGACTGAGAGGAGATCTCATCAATGTGTATAAAGATCTGAGGGGTGGGTGTCAAGTGGATGGGGCCAATCTCTTTTCTCTGGTCAGCAGCAGTAAGACAAGGAGCAATGGCTACAAATTGGAACAGAGAAGGTTTCACCTCAACATGAGGAGGCTCTTCTTTCCAGTGAGGGTGACAGAGCACTGGAACAGGCTGCCCAGAGAGATTGTGGAGTCTCCTTCTCCTGAGACTTTCAAAACCCATCTGGATGCATTCCTGTGTGGACTACCCTAGGTGATCCTGCCTTAGAAGAGGGTTGGACTCAGTTTCTGAAGTTCCCTTCTAACCTCTAACATTCTGTGATTCTGTGAACTGTCTGACTTGACTAAATAGTTTGCAGTAAGAACTTTGTAATACATTAGCATCTCTGATACTGAAGGCTGTCTTGCCCTCTCCCTCTTTAATTCCACAATTCTTTGGGCTGGATACCAAAGCTGGCAGAGCCTATGCAGACTCCAGACCATATCCAGCAGGGACTTCTCTCATGTCATCAAAATGCAACACTCATATACAAACAGCCTCCCACAGCTCAAAGCTTCTGTACACTACCTAACATGAGATCATGGATTTAACAGACTGGCAGCACTCACTTGCTGAGCAGCATCTGTTCAGAAGTAGCAAGTGCCCTTTTTTTAAGGGCTGGTTGGTTTCCCAGTATTTCTCTACTTTTTTATTTCCTGTTGAGCAGTGACATGCTTTCCAGTCCAGGCTAGAGCTTTCTGCAATGGTATCTGTGTTGAGCAGTGACATGCTTTTCAGTCCAGGCTAGTGCTTTCTGCAATGGTATCTGTGTTGAGCAGTGACATGCTTGCCAGTCCAGGCTAGTGCTTTCTGCAATGGTATCTGTGTTGAGCAGTGACATGCTTGCCAGTCCAGGCTAGTGCTTTCTGCAATGGTATCTGTGTTGAGCAGTGACATGCTTTCCAGTCCAGGTTAGTGCTTTCTGCAATGGTATCTGTGTTGAGCAGTGACATGCTTGCCAGTCCAGGCTAGTGCTTTCTGCAATGGTATCTGTGTTGAGCAGTGACATGCTTGCCAGTCCAGGCTAGTGCTTTCTGCAATGGTATCTGTGTTGAGCAGTGACATGCTTTCCAGTCCAGGTTAGTGCTTTCTGCAATGGTATCTGTGTTGAGCAGTGACATGCTTGCCAGTCCAGGTTAGTGCTTTCTGCAATGGTATCTGTGTTGAGCAGTGACATGCTTGCCAGTCCAGGCTAGTGCTTTCTGCAATGGTATCTGTGTTGAGCAGTGACATGCTTGCCAGTCCAGGCTAGTGCTTTCTGCAATGGTATCTGTGTTGAGCAGTGACATGCTTTCCAGTCCAGGTTAGTGCTTTCTGCAATGGTATCTGTGTTGAGCAGTGACATGCTTGCCAGTCCAGGCTAGTGCTTTCTGCAATGGTATCTGTGTTGAGCAGTGACATGCTTTCCAGTCCAGGTTAGTGCTTTCTGCAATGGTATCTGCGTGAGGACATTCCTTCAGATTACAGAACCTACAAGGACAAGCACTCAGGCATCTCTCAGCACTCCTGGAGTTATCAACTGGAGGAGGCTGGGAACAAAACAGAGGGCTGGAGCATCTCTCTGACAAGAATGTGAGACCTGGAGCTGTTTAGCCTGTAGAAGAGCAGACACAGGGAACCTCAATACTGACCAATATCAAGGGGGCAAAGAATGGGGCCAGGCTTTTCAGTGGTGCCCAGTGACAGAACAACAGGCAATGGGCACAAATTTGAACCCAGAAAGTTCAGTCTAAACATAAGGAAAGATTTCTTCGCTGTGAGAGTGCTGGAACAGGCTGCCCAGAGAGGTTGTAGAGTTTGCTTATGCAGAGAGATTCCAAACCCACCTGGATGTTGTGATCTTGTGACCTCATTGCTGTCTACAACTACCTGAAGGGAGGTTGTAGACAGGCGGCTCTCTTCTGCCAGGCAATCAGCAACAGAACAAGGGGACACAGTCTCAAGCTGTGCCAGGAGAGGTCTAGGCTGGATGTCAGGAGGAAGTTCTTGCCAGAGAGAGTGATTGGCATTGGAATGGGCTGCCCAGGGAGGTGGTGGAGTCACCATCCCTGGAGGTGTTCAAGAAAAGCCTGGATGAGGCACTTCTAGATGAGTGGCTAGGGCTGGGTGCTAGGTTGGACTGGATGATCTTGGAGGTCTCTTCCAACCTGGCTGATTCTATGATCTGCTGTGGGTGACCCTACTTTAGCTGGGGAGTTGGACGATTATCTCCAGAGATCCCTTCCAAGCCTTCAAAGCATCAGGAAGAGCTGCCCTACAGTAAGCAGTCATATTAATAGCAGACACAATGAGTGTCCACAGAAAAAGCTCAAACAGCTCCAAAAATACTACCCACAAGCGATGCCATGCAGATTGTATTGTGCCAGAGCTGCCAGTTCAAACCTTCTATAGCTCAGTTTGCTTTCCTGTCCAAAACCTGCACAAGTATAATCTGAAAGATCATCTGTAAACACACAAGACTACCCTACAAGCTACAGCTACAGCAAGATTTACAACATCCTGTCTTAAACATGGAACAAGACCACAAATCTTAAAGCAAGCTGCTATGATTGGATTATCTATACCAGCCCAGCAGACTACAACCATTCAAGCTTGGAAACATCACTAAGTTTTTGGTAGGTATACAGTCACACAGCTCTTCACTTTCCTCCAAAGGTCTAGACCTTCTAGCCACTCAATTTTTAATTCATAAAATGAACACAGAATTTCCTCTTGTGATCTCCCCAGCTGCAACTACCTTATACCTGTTCTGTATCACAGCATTCAGCTGAGCTGAACAGTCCATCCATAAACTTCATCTCTCTCCAATTTGGGCCAGAGAAGAATGATGGGGGGGGCAATGTCAAAAGCCTTGCAGGAGTACAGACAGATGAGAACCTGCTGGAGAATTCCAAGAGGTCACTGCCAGGTACATTGTTTTTTAAAGCACACTTTCAGATATGTTTTGCCATTCACTGTTCAGTGTCTCTCATGTTCTGAACAGAGATTTTAACACTTGAACTAGCCAAGAGAAAGAGATCAGAAAGCAGGTGGCAAGAAACCTAATTATTCTCCTCTGAGATGGCCTTTTGTGTTGGTTTACAACATCTGTGAGTGTTCCATGGGCAGCTGTCCAAAGTGGTCTGGATGAGCCAACTGATTCACCAGGGCTCTGTGGGAACTCACATGATGCTGTTGGACATTGCTCTTACTCAGGAGGTACCTTTTGTGCATCTGAAATAGCAAACCTTGGAGTCCCTTCTCTTGGATACACCACCTGCAGGTTTTTATAATGGAGTTGTAAGCCTGCATCTTCAAGTGACAAGACTTACCTGTGTGGTGAAGTTGTATGTTTTATTGGAACAACAACTTTGCTCCCTACATACAAATTCATTTCAGGATTGGCTTTATTAGAGGACAAACTTTCTTTAAGCAGATAATACAATAACCACCTGCAATATTGCAGCTTTTGGTATATTCTTATTTCTAGTTTAAAAATCACTCAAAGCCTCACTCAAAAAGAGCTCTGCCTTGTACTTAAATGAAGGCTGCCAGTGATTAAAGGTATAAAGAGTCTCAGAAACCCATTGATTTTAAACTCACTTTTACCCCATTACTCCACTTACAAGTGCAAGGTAATTTCCTGTGGCCAACCTTAAAAGCCAGCCCTAAATCAGATATCAATGAGGGGTGTAAGTGATCTTTGAGGTAAGATCTGAAACCAAATTTCAGTAAGAACTGGGGAGAACTTTTAACAGTTGTTTTCCAGACCACTGGCACCTAAAGAAGTAAACTGCATGCTGAGAAAGTAGAAGGCACAGCTGAAGAAATATTCCTTTTAGAAGCAGAGGTGAATAAAGCAAGTCCACCCTTGAAGAGCCTCTACATGTTTCCATGCCACTATAAATTTGGGACACTGTTGTGAACCAGACTGAGGACAGATCTGGGTAAATACAACCCTTTATGTCTTTTGTGGGGGTAGGAAAAAAAAATTAAAAGCTCCCAGATCTATTCACCACACAGCCTCAAAACCAGATGCATCACCACAAGCCATGAGGTGACCTGTGGGCTCCCAAAACTGCCACCTTCACATGAAACACTACTGGCCTGTGGCTGCAGCTGATCTGTGCCATAATCAGCCTTCTTGCTCATCATGGTGATAAAACAAAGCAAGCTTCTACTCACTTTAGAAAATAGCACTCCAGAGAAAACATCACATCTCTCTCAGTGCTCCTCAAATTCAGTATCTTTCAGACAAGCATCAGGCATAACAAAAAGTTGAGTGGACAGCATAAAGTCAGCTACTAAAGCCCTGCTCCAGCACACTTCTAAGTTCAAGGTCAGCACTGAGTTCACCATTATCTTGGTTTAGGTTTTAATCATGACATACCAGGGACACCTTTTGTTCAGCTTCCATACTGAGGTGCTCAGGAGAGGTGAAAATTCTGTGCTTTAATGACTGAACTCACTAGTGATTTCTACAAGAGAATGAAAAGCAGAGATTCCCAGCAGCATCTTAAGGGCAACATCAGCCACTGTCCTTACCTACTATTGCACCATATTTCATGAGAAGTGAAGTGCAGAGAAGAAGCAAGTTTAAGGAACAACTGTCTCAAACAAATAGGAGGACCTTAAGGTGCAGCAAAGGCCAGCCAAAATCTTCTCCTTCCAAGGTAAGCTCACACCAAGGCAGAAGCATAACAGCCCAACATAGGAGGCCTGCAGCCTGGTCCCAGCTCTTCCAGTGCTCAAGATGACACAGCATGTCAAGTCATCTCAGCTCTTCAGATCAACTTCCCTTCAGCAAAACAATGAATGATATTTCATGTGTTGGAGGCCTGACACAGCAGAGCAGCTGTAGAGGGAGCTTGGGTTCCTCCCACATTCCAAGCAAAGGGACTGCAAACCTCTTACAGAAACATCAGCTACGCAGGTTGAAGTGAGAAGCCCAAGTACCAGGGAGGATTTGGTAGTTGAAAAGAGGGAGAAGGAGCAGTGTTGTTTATGTGATGCTTGAACCCCACACAGAAGGGCACTTACCTTTACTATTAAATTCATAACAATCCCATCACTGGGTTATATTGACTGACACCATAATGGTCTCTTCCTTTGTCAGTTAGATTTCTTGTTGCTGCAACAGCAGCAAAAACAAAAGCTGTGACTAGAAAACTACATTAAGAGAAGTCCATCTCAAAATACCAACTATGCAGAATAAGAATTTAACCTCAAAATGACTGCAAAGTAAGGATTTACCACGTCCCCCCATCTCTTACCTCAAGCATAGGGCGGGCACTGTCATGGATTGAGAGAATGTGGGTAATGTTATTCTTACTCAACTGCTCTACATCTCTGGCATCTGCAATACAGGAGAGAAAAAAGGGATGAAAATGTATTCAATCTCTTGCAATAGCTCACTTGCCTCTCAATTGTGCTTGCTGGAAATCACTTATCCTTCATACATTTCCTTTTGAAGCTTAAGCACAGCAAAACCCCAAATGCAGCTGTTCTAGAACACCAGGGTAACGGGAAGACACCCTTCTAACTCCAAAACAAATTACATGCTATATAAAGAACAAGTTCAAGTGACCCAGGAATGTGTTCTTAAGTCATAAGTTTCATGTATTTTGCATCTGAAATAGAAGCCTGTGCACGCCTGTGTGCAGGTGATGGCCATCTGAAGAAGCAGTCAGAGCTGTACAAGAAGCAGCTTACCACCTCTCTACCCACAAACTCCCCTCCAAGAGATCTGCACTTGAGACAGAGACCTTGTGAAATACAAGTTCAAGAAGTGAAGTCAAATGTATCACTTGAAATTGAGGTATTAACAGGCAAGCAAAAATAACCAGTTTCTTAACCTCCACTGGAGAAGTAGGGAAAAACATGCATTTAGCCAATACCTACCCTTATTATAAGGCTGAAGAGATTGAGATTATAAAGATATTGAACATATGAAAACGCAAAATGCTGCAGCAAGGAAGTGCAGTTGTGAAAAGGTGGTTCCTAGACCAAAGGGTTTCAAACATTCAAAACTGGAAAGCAAACTGGGGCAACTGAAAATCTGATGCTAGATATTGCGAAAGCATAGCTTTGTTTCTATGGGAAAGAAGGTAAAAGAGATTACCATCAGTGAGCAACTTTCCCTGTACCAAACCATTATCACGCCAGAAAACGACCTCAGTGAACCACTAACCCAGGTAAAAGTTAGGCTGTGTCCATTTGCTTCTGGCCTTTTGGCTGGAGGACGGCAGGGCGCAGCACGGCAAGTACAGCAGCGGTTTGGTGAACACCTGCCTTCCAAATCTGCCCCGTGCAATCTGTTCACATTAGCCTGGCTGCACGCACCAGAAAAGAGCACTGACCACAAAGGTTTCAAACCGGCTCTCTCTAGGTACAAAAATAACAATAGCATCACCTGTATGTTCTTTATGTACGTGCCAGAGTTCAATTAGCAGCTCCTGCTTCACCTTGTTCTGCTCGCCTATAAGGTTTCAATGCCTTTTCTACATCACAAAGAGAAGTCTGACATTTAATTATAGTGCCCAGTAGACAAGATCCACGCAAGCACAGTAACAGGCAACCAAATTCAAAGCTAATCTGACGATGAAACTTTCTCCAAGGCTTATATAAAGCAGAGAAGAACCAAAGTTGCGTTGGTTTCACTTGCTACTGGTCGAGCCTGTGTGATCAACACGATATCTGACCCCTCGGGCAAGAATGAACACAGATTCCATCTGGAGCAGAATTAAAGTCTAGCTTCACAGAACAGAATATCCTAAAAATCTCAGTGTCAGCATTTCCAAGAAGAAACACTGATGTTTGCCAGGCCCTAGGGGGACTTCTAATCCCCCTGACCTTTCTCAGCAGTTTATTTGACAGCCCTGATTTTTCAGAGCACACCTATGCAGGCAAGGGTTTGGAAGCCCAGAAATCAGCCTCTGTCTCTAGAAATCACTGCTGTCCATTCTCTCTTCATAGCCTGGTTGGCTGGACCTCAAGGTGTTAATGCACACCCAGCACAAGTTGCCAATCTCTATCAGTGTGACCTACACAGTAAGAAACAGCTTGCCACACAAGGCAAAGAGCTTTAAAATGAGATGTCACCCCAAATTAGACATTGGAGCAGTCTGAAAGGCCTAATCAACACAGTCTAACTCAAAAGGACTGAAGACTGCAGGATTTTAGTTTTCCAGTTAGCCAAGGACTTAGGAGAAATGAAGCTTGGCTCCAAACTGGAAGAAGTTGAATTTCAGTTGCACATTATAAAGCAATTTCCTTATGAGGATGGGGAAGCACTGGAACAGTTTGCCCAAAGATGGTATAGAGGCTCCAAGGCTGGAAGTGTTCAAAGCTGGGCTGGATGGGGCCTTGAAGAGCCAGTGTAGTAGGAGGTATCTCTGCTACTGGCAGGGGGCTTGGAACAAAATGAACTTAAAGGTGCCTTCCACCTGAAACCATTCTATGAATTTCAACAAGCCCAAAGTATACAATCAGTGAGATTTCAGACATTCCTAAAACCAGTCTGAAAAGGGCTGTCTGAGACCTACACCTGAGGGTAGCCAGCAGATCCTCAATATATTTTGGAAACAACCATTTAAAAATCACAAAATAACAGAGGAGAAAAACCTTCCCAGGCACTGCCTAAATTATCTGAATCTGAACTTTAGAGAGTTTACAGAGGGGAAATTCCCCTGGTTCCCCCTGGCACCTGCCATAAGCTTCTACAGATACAGACAAAGCTGTTCAAACAGGACTAGAGATGAGAGCCTGTCACTCACAGTCTCATACCATAAATGGCAAACAAAAAAAGTAGAGGATTATTGAAGGGACCAAAAGCCAAAAAAAAAATTAATCACTACTGCCACAGCAATTCTAACTTCTTTAGAATGCTCACATTTGGAAATCACAGCATGAAACACCCCCATTGCCAAATTTAATGATGAAAGAAACCCATCGAGGTCCACCTTGTGCACCCCTAAAGGTTCCCTCAACGTGGCACTGTGTTGCACAGTAGGTTACCCAATATTCTGCATAATGCAGCAAAACACTTCTCAGCTGATGTGGACTCTGAAGTCTCCAGGAAACTATCCTGGAGGATACAATACACACTGGACAGGTCTTCCTCTTTTTCTCCCACATCTACATCTTCTTTTACCTGAAGTTCATTCTACCATGATTAAGATACATCCATGAGCGAACAACTCCAATATTAGGGTTACAAAGCCTCAAACACAAATGCAACTACTCTCTCCTAGTTCAGTATTTTAGCACCTCCACAGAGATGAAAAACAAAGATCTCTCCCTTTGTAGAGTTAGCTGAAAAGAGTGAGCTGTAGAGTCTCTTCCACCTCTACTGCTAACAACAAAACACAAAGCATCATGAAGATGGTGAGGAACAGGTTGCCCAGGGAAGTCCTGGAGGCTCCAACCCCAGAGGTGCTCAAAAACAAGTTGGATGGAGCCTCAAGCAATCTGGTCTGGTAGGAGGTGTCCTTGGCTATGGTGAGGAGATTGAAACCAAGTGATCTTACAGCTTGCTTCCAATCCAAACCATTGCATGATTCTATGATCCTTTGGGAACAGGACAAGAAAGCATTAGTGATTACTGCAACATTTAACTTCAACCCACTTATGAATTTAGAGTAGTTCACCTCCACAGAATAAGGAAGATTAAGTTTATTTGCATTTGGTCACTTCTCCTCCCACTAGCCAGCTGTTCCAAACTAGACATGCTCCTCCCTTACGCCCCCAAAGCCCACATTTCTGACTCTGATGCTCCCATGAAAAGACAGATCAGTCCAATAGGTACAACAGTGTCAAGTCTCAACCTGTAGAGGTACAGAGACTCCAGTTCCATCATCACCAGATTTAAGTAACTTCTAGCATATACTTTATTTTCTGCTTTGGGGAGAACAGGGGATAGATACCCATGTGAGAACCTCCTTGCCAGTGGCTTACAGCACTATGAACTGAGAATGGTGTTCCATTGGTAGAGCTTTGTTCCAGAGCCCAGTGATCCTTATTTACAGACTCAAAGACACAGGAGTTAAGCACACAAAACCTCCACCTCTCCTGTCCCTACTTCAATGTTCTATGATGTATTTTTATACCAGCTTCTCAAAGGGACCTTTCCAGGGACTGAGCAGGGTAAGGGGAAAGATAACAGTACTCTAATGAGAGCACCTATAGGATGTCCTCTTTCAGGAGCCAGACCTGACAAAGGGAATGGCATATTCATCCACTCCTGCTTTCAGTACCTGAAATGAAGCTTTAGAAAAGGGAATTTTTCCCCAGCAACATGAAGCAGGAATTAATTGTATCTAGAACCACTTGGTGGGCACTGCTGCTGTATACACTTAGTAGTGGAAAGGGCAGAACTTTCCCAAGAGTCCCCAGCTCACCCACAGCAACACTGGACTCTCTCAGGGGGAATGAAACCTCATATTGTGGCTTTCCCCTTCAAATAAAAAAAGACCTCAAATATTCCACTGGAAAAACTTTAATCTTCCAAATATGATTACAAGGAAGAAACAAACACAAGCTCTCTGATAGTCAAGGTAGAAACACTCTAGAGTCTGGTGCTCACCATTGCTACACCTGTTGGTTGGGAACCAAAGCAGTACCACTTAGAACCTCCTATCAGAAGAACATGTAGTTTTCCTATTTGTGCAGAGAACAGGGATAAAAAGCTCTGTCACATCAGTCCCTTAAGGAACAAAGTACCTCTTTTCATCACGAGCCCAGATGCCTTTCAACAGTCATCAGCTTTCCAGCACAGAGCACATGTGGGCATGCAATCCCACAATAAATCCCTTGTCTTTTGAGAGGATTGGATTTCATAGATAAGGTACAACTGGAACAACTCAAAATTCCCCCCTAAACTAGGGGCAGGAAGAAGGGTTTTCCTTTATTCTATTCACTCACTTTCCTCTCAGCCCCACATCCTCCCACTGGCAAAGAACTAACTCCTACTGAACTGTCACTGGAGAAGTTCAAAAGCTCCATTTCCTTCTGGGCTTTTGAACTCAAGTCAGTCTTGGTATTTTGTATGGACACTGCTGTGGTTCTTGATTGTTTTTCTGCCCTCCAGTTGTGCAGTCTCAAATACATTCTTTCAGGAACATGTCACAATTTCAGTGTGCTTATAGATCTTAGAAGATAACAAGCCCTGAAGCACACGCCAAGAGCTACACTTTTTCAAGCAAGCTTTCCAATGGTATCTCAAGTCCTGTGGACCAAGGCAGGTTTCAGCATGTATCTCAGTTTCCCATAACCAGGACTACATATAACTTTCTACCCTAAGGAAGTTAAAATAACCTCCCTCATTCAATGTGCCTAAAGGTTTGCACAGCAGCAGCAGACAAACCAGAAGCAAGAAGATGAACCCAAATTTCTGTCATACATTTATTTCACAAGTTCTTCTTGGGCTTCAGTTTATTTCCAAGTCAAATAGAGTTTGCACTCCCTCTTGTCATGAATTGTTAAGTTGATTAAGTCTAAAAAGACAGTAAGAAATCCTATACATAGAATACACTTCTTACAATCATTAAATGGTTGGGGCTGGAAAGAAAGGATCTGTAGAGAGAGCTTAGTCCAATCCCCCTGCTAAAGCAGGGTCACCCATAGCAGGTTGCCCAGCATCACAATGCCCAGGCAGATCTGGAGTCTCTCCAGAGGAGACTCAACAACCTCTCTGGGCAGCCTAGTCCAGTGGTCCAACACCCCCAAAGTAAATCATACTGCTGAACACTCAGTAATTCCTCAATTGTTGAATGTCTTCTCCAGACAATGGCCTTCCAGGGTTACAGCATTTAAACACCTTTGACCATCCTGCTTTCCCTCAACAGTAGGGCAGGCATTCATCTAAGAACAGCTGTGCCTCTTCCCAGTCCATGAGGTCCCCTACAGGTCCCACACAGCAGGGAGACAGGAGCATGCACAGTGCTTTGACTGAGCTATGGAAGCCCAGCCTGCCCAAGCTCCCTGAAGAGAAAAGAGAACAGGCTATCCCTTCAAGATTCCCTGCACTCAGCTTCTGGAAAAGGCCCCTCCTTCCTTCACCATGAGGCACTGGAACAGGTTGTTCAGTGAAGCTGCAGAGGCAGAGGCTCCAACCTCTGAAGTGTTCAACACCAGGCTGGATGAGGCCTTGAGCAACCTGGTCTAGTTGGAGGTGTCCCTGTCTGCAATATGGGGGCTGTAACTAGATGATCTTGAAGGTCCTTCCAATCCAAACCATTCTGTGATTTTCTGTTCCCTGTACAGAGACCTAGAGGACACCACAAACCCAGGGACTCCGTCACTCCTCTTACTGACAAGATGCAACTTCACTCAATTCAAACTATCAGCCCCAAACTGAAAAGATAGGACACTGCTCACAAATGCATCACAGGAAATCATTTTGTGAACTCCCACCTTTAAAAGCCTGTGGACGTGGCAGCTGCCTAAATCAGGACCCACTGAGATTCCCAGTCAATGATTCTCTTTTATGG
The DNA here is from genome assembly GCF_015220805.1 of Pogoniulus pusillus. NCBI lineage: Eukaryota > Metazoa > Chordata > Aves > Piciformes > Lybiidae > Pogoniulus > Pogoniulus pusillus. The sequence continues at coordinate 17,857,582 of NC_087284.1, forward strand.
CAGTCTGAAAATTCATTAGCTGCCTGTTGAAAGAGGGCTACAAACCAAAACAGGCCCCAAAAACACAGTAATCAAACTCCTCCAGGAAAATACACTGGTGATTAGCAGACAGGCTGCTCCAACCAGCATGACTTCACTGCAATTGCTCTCAAGCATGACTTCACTGCAATTGCTCTCAAGGCAGCAGGGTGTTGAGGGACGCAGAGCAAGTCACGGAAGTTTGCTTTTGTATTAGTGATGTACTGCAACACCAATCTTCTCTCTTCTTCCCATGGTACAGTAGCTAATTTGAGATTGTAACAGCAGCTACACAGCAGTAGAACACAGTGATTCAATGCAACGTGGGCAAAGGTCACAGCAATAAGAGACATAGTGTGATTTTAATCCAATTCACACACAAGGCTCTATAACAAGCCTTGAGATTAAAGCTGACCCAGCCTCACTCACTTTTATGAAGGTAAGCTGAAGCCTCTCACCCTCTGCTGTTTTTCAGTTAGATTCCCAGGAATGCTGCCTACTCACACCACTTCCACATGCACATCTCTACTCCACGTGTGGAAGTGACCTGATATGCCACTTAAAGACCACTGGCGAGGCACACATGGCTCCAAGTGGCCAGAGCAGCGCGAGTAGGAAGGTTGCGAGCCCTGGCAGGGGCAGAGATGCTGACTCACTCCACAACCCTGATCAACTTCCCTCGTCAGCTGAAAACAGAAACAGATGCTCTGGATGAGTTTTGCCTCCTTGCACAGGCTGTCAGGTAGAACCACCACAGCAAGAGGGACAAAGCTCTGTTCCATGGGCCCATTCTGCCAGACAGCTTGCAACCTAGAGGACTCCACTATCACACCTCCTCCCATGCCATCCCTCTCCTGAATTACTTGACAGGAAAGGAAAAAAAACCCAAAACAACCACACCCACAAAAAAAACCTCCATCAAACCAAAATATATTTATTTTGTCCGTGGCACATGCTGCAATGTGCCAAATTGTCAGCAAAATTATCCCATTCCCTTTACTTTCCTTTTGGTCCTACTTGCTTGTTTTTTCTCCTCCTTTCATTACCCACTTCCATCAGGGTAACCTCACCTCCATCCTCTCATTTTCCTCACCACAGCATGCTTAACTCCCTCTCACATGCCAGTGTTTGCATCCCAGTGTGGCAAAAGGCAGCTTTAACTCCACATGCCCCTTCAGGTTCCCTCTGAAGGTGATCAGTTTCCCAAGGGGCACAGCAAGCACTGGAGCAGCACCACAGGGCAGCAGGTCTATAGGCAGGTAAATCAGGCAAAAAAACACTGGTCTCACAGGTTTGGGGATGGAGTAGGGAAGGAAGGGTGGGCATAAGACAGAGAGGAGGTACAGCACCATTTAAATCCAACAGAGACATTGTCCAGTATTTACAGATCAGTTCTGGTATCAGATAGACCGAGGACATCACAGCAGTCCCTGCAAGTCCTACTGCATTGTTGTACCCAAGCACAGGAAATACAGAGCCCACACATCTCAAAACAATTGTAAAGGCACAACCAGTTTACTTCTGAGCAAGGACAGTCAGCTGGCACTGCTGCTAACAGTGCATTGAGAACAAGTCACTCGTTTGGATGTCTACCTACAGCAACCTGTGCTTCCTAAATACACTTCTGCCTTTCTGTACACCAAAAAAAAAAGTAAGCCACATGCAATAAGGAAAAAAAAAATCCAGTGGACAGAGTATTAGTGGTTAGACAGACCTATCAGTCTCACAAGTAGTGATAACAGAACTCTTTAGCAATTGTTATAAATAACCAAAATAATGAAAGCAGTGAGTGAGAGCTATACTAAGCCTTTACTTATTAAGGAGGGCTTGAAACAAGCCTCACAAAGAATCTGCCCAGCAGAGGAATCATAAGGCAGGTCAGTGTTCAGGAATTCCAAAGCACACTCCAAGGAGATGGCATCCATTCTTCTCTTCTTATGAAGTACTAGCAGCACAGCACTTAGATGAAAAAACAAACAAGTTCTTCTGCAAGTGCTGCTAGGTGGATCCAGAAACAAAGCAAGATGGGGTTAGAAAGCTGCAGAGACCTCAGAGAACTCCACAGGCCTGTAAAACAACACCTTAAGACTCCTGCTAAGTCATCCTAGAGACAAGTGTTAAAACACATCTTACCTTTAAAGTTGCCAATAAACAAGCCAGGCAGAATCTGCAAGAAAGAAAAACAGTATCAAATACAGATATCTCGTGGTAAGACAATCTGACAAAGTTCAATTTGCATACAGGATGGAACATACTACTTTAGCAGACTATTGTCAAGCACCATCTAAAAAGCTCTGACAACTTTTTGTGCCTCTTCACAACCTTCTTGAACTCCGCAGCCTTAGGCAGGGCACTCTTCAAGAGCATTGACTGACAACCATATGGAATCACACCATGGAGGTTCTCCAAGGACAGCAAGTGGTTTACAAAGACAAAAGTGGGCCTTAAAGCTCACCCTGCCCACTGCAGCAGGGTGAGTTACCCCCATGATGCTTCATACAGAAAAGGTGATTTGCCTAATGTTGCTAAGCAAGAGCAGTGCCGAGCAACATCTTCACAGTATCACAGTATCATCAGGGTTGGAAGAGACCTCACAGATCATCAAGTCCAACCCTTTACCACAGAGCTCAAGGCTAGACCATGGCACCAAGTGCCACGTCCAATCCTGCCTTGAACAGCTCCAGGGACGGCGACTCCACCACCTCCCCGGGCAGCACATTCCAGTGTCCAATGACTCTCTCAGTGAAGAACTTTCTCCTCACCTCCAGCCTAAATTTCCCCTGGCGTAGCTTGAGGCTGTGTCCTCTTGTTCTGGTGCTGGCCACCTGAGAGAAGAGAGCAACCTCCCCCTGGCCACAACCACCCCCCAGGTAGTTGTAGACAACAATAAGGTCACCCCTGAGCCACCTCTTCTCCAGGCTAACCAATCCCAGCTCCCTCAGCCTCTCCTCGTAGGGCTGTGCTCAAGGCCTCTCCCCAGCCTCGTCGCCCTTCTCTGGACACGCTCAAGCATCTCAATGTCCCTCCTACACTGGGAGGCCCAGAACTGAACACAGTACTCAAGGTGTGGTCTAACCAGTGCAGAGAACAGGGGCAGAATAACCTCCCTGCTCCTGCTGACCACACCATTGCTGATGCAGGCCAGGATGCCACTGGCTCTCTTGGCCACCTGGGCACAAGAGCCAAACCTTGCGAGTCAAAGATGTGCAAGCCAGGGCTGCAGTGCTGTGGGGTGCTTCCGGGGGGAAATCATGAGTTGTGCATTCACGTAGAAGGTGAACTGATGGAAGTCCTTGTGTTGCATGTTTCTCCCTCAGACTCACTCACAGAACAATTTTGGCTGGAAAAGACCTTTAAAATCATTGACTACAGCCATTAGCTAGCTATCAAGGCTGGTACTAAATCGTGTCCCACAGTACCCCATCTCTGTCTTTTAAAATCATTTCCAAGGAAGGGGATTCCACCACCTCCCTGGCTGTGCTAGTTTGAAGCAGGGTAGAATGTTTTGGTGATAAGAACTAGATCATAGGCTGTGAAAGGAAAACAATGGTGATGTCTACTCCCCTCAGAGTCTTGCTGAAGAAAGGGAAACGTTAGATAACACTCTCACCATTTTTGTTGCACTCTGCCTTAGGCTTCTGACTGAGCTGCAGCTCCCTAACCTCACCTTCCACTCACCTTTGCTTCTTAACCTCTTGGCTGAACCTCTGTTCTTCTTTAGGACTAGGGTAAGGTTGAGAGGGGCAGGGGGAAGGTGCAGGGGTGGTTGGGAGCCCCTCCTGGGGACTCAGGTTTCTGGGAGGGCTGCTGTGTTTCTGTATTACTTTTACCTTGTATATTTCTGTCTATAACTGTATGTACTGTAAATAACCGCTTGTATATTGTGCTAGCAGTAAATAAATAGCTTCATTTATATTCCCAGAGCCAGCTGAGACTAGTCTGGGTGATTTCTCAAGTGTGGGGGGGCAGGTAGCACCCAAACCATCACACTGGAAAACCTGTTGCAGTGCTTGATAACTCAGTGAAGAAGTTTCATCCAATACCCAACCTAAATCTCCCCTGGTTAAAACCTGAAGGCATTTCCTTCTGTCCTATCACATGCTACTAAGAAGAGACCAACCCCCACCTTGCTCCAAACTGCATTCAGGGGAGCAAGGTACTCTCCCCTCAGACTCCTTTTCTCCAGGCTCAGTAACCCCCATTCCCTCAGATGCTGCTCAGAAGACCTATTCTCCAGATCCAGCTTCTCAGCCCAGAAGCCTGGCCAGGTCTGGGTGAGAGCCCTTTGACTGGAGAGTATGAAGGGCAGCGTGAGAAGCAGGCTGCAGTCTGGGGACAAGATGTGCATGCACACACAGAGCAGCAGGTGACACTGTGCTGCTATCCCTGCCACAACCCTCCAAGCCTGCCAACAGCAGAAGGACATGAAAACCCTCAGGCACACCTAACGCATACTTGGTGGCAAAGAATTTCATTCTCTGTCACCTGAGCTCTCCGCCCTACACCTGCGTCCTTTGAGAAGGCCAAACCTGCGACAGTCGCACTGCAGGAGCCCCTTCTTGGGAGCGCGCAGAGCATGGCTCCGAACCAGCTGGGTCAGCGCTGACCTCCGAGACCCTTAGCAACACCCAAACGTCAGCCCAGCGGCAGCAAAGGTCCCTTGGGTGTAGCTACTGCAAGGAAAACACTCCACCCTTTTTCCTCGGTCCGACAGCCACGAAGTTACAGAAGTCACGAAGGACTTTTCATCGGGGATTAACCACCCCAGCCTCCACTTCACTGCCTCCTCCCTGCTGAAAGGCAATCCAGCTTCGCCAGGCAAAGGTTAGCAGCCCAACAAAAGGGCTGCAAAACGGCGTTTGACCTGCCTTAACGGCAGGGCTTTGGGCCAATAGCGCCGTTGTGTTGACTGTTATCTAGCCCTGCAGAAAGCAGCGAGGCTGCAGCACTTCTCCCTGCGCAAACATTCCTCCCTCTCAGCTTCGCCGGACCATCTCTCTCCCTACTGTGTCACACCAGCTCCAACCATAGGCTCAGTTCTGTCACTGACATCCAAAGACCACTTCTCCAGGACACTCCACTGTACCTTCAACTTCTTACAAGGGCTGCATGACAACACAGGCTAAAGAAAATGGCACTTCACGTTCTGCGTGGGTAAGAACTGACAGCTTTATCCCTCTTCCTTGAGTATTCATTTTTCACTTGTACAAAGCCAATACTCATACACGGGCAGCAAAGAAATAAGAGCAGTGTGTCAGTTTCCAGTGCCAGAGCATTCAGCAGGGAAAAGTACCCTCCCAACACCCTGCTATCCCTTTCTACGTGCACAAGACTCACGGCTGCACAGACCAGCTCATTATTTTAAACACACTTGAGGATGCTGTTGGAAAGGCAGCCCAAAGGCCACCATCTCGGGCAAGAAATCAGAAGCCAGCAGCTGCTCCATTGAGCAGAGCACCCCAGGGCCATTGCCAAAGGCCAAAATCTACAAGTAAAACCCATGCTATAAAGGGGGGGGGGGGAAGACAAATTACCAACAAATTTCACCAACCAGATCACCCCATCCAGTTCCCTCAATTTAAGCTTAAAAAAAAATTAAGACATGAAAAAAAGCCTTCCTGATCATTTTTAAGTAGCTGTCTGGTATTTCCTGTCTGCAGCACAGATCTCAGCTCACACCAGCACTGCTGTAGACTACAGCATTTTAGACCCCAGGACATCATTTCTGCATCAAATATAAGCTCTCAAGAGAGGATAAATGCTTGAATTGCAGTCACAGTCATTAAGGTTAGACGTCATAAATTAAAGATACCAAGAAACACTTGAGGGGGTTGCAAAAATGAGGCTTCTTGGATGATTGCTGGCAAAAGAGGAAAAAATCCAGACATCTGGATCTGTGCATCATGAAGCAACATCGAGCACCAGATAGGGAATTAGGACACCGTGCAACCCAGGCCAGATGTTGCCCCTCTTGTCCTAGTCATTCTAGAAGCAAGAAACATTACTATGGGTGAAAGCTACCTGGAAAGAAGTGAATCTTTGTGCCGTGCTGACTAACACTTCGGCACTAGACTATGGCTGGGAACTTTCAGCTGTGTCATCTCACACTGCCTTCTGCAACTGCAACTCTGGGCAGTGCGAAGGCCGACGGCTGCTAGGGGCGTGTGAGAGAGAAAGGGTGGGAGTCAGAAGACAAATAAAGAGGTTGTTGTCGTGAACTTTTCAACCACTGCTTTATGAATAAAAACAGCAGCCTCTTTCTGTCGTCTGAAACATTGATGTAATGGCCACGGACTGAGTAACAGATGTAGAAGAATGTGGTAAGGACTGCAACACTTGACTCTGTACCTCACATGAGAATGGCTCTCATTCTCCACCATCTATCAATGCAGAACCCTGCTATGGACAACAGTTACTCCTGCTACTAACTCAGACTTCTCTGGAAAACATGTTCAGGGACTACTTTGACATGGTCTCCAATAATAGAGACTATCTCCCTGCCCAACACTGCTCCTAGGCACCCCATAAAAGTTCAACAGTGTTTTTGTGAGGATAGCCAAACACTGTAGGAGGAGCAGACAAGCCCACCTTGTGCAGAAGTACACATCAGGGAAAGGGATTTGACACTGATGTGAACTGGTGCAGCTTCACTGACTTCTATAGAACTGGTTTCATCATCTCTAACCATCCACACCAATTCATGTGTCTTGCTAATCAGCTCCTGCAACCACCAGGGGTTATCTGCCCGTTTTGTAGAGATAACACTCAACCCTTCAGAAGAGTCTGTATCAATATATGGCAGTTAACTGTAACAGGGCAAACAAGAATTAAACTCCAGAACTAAACCCTCTTTGCTAAGCATATCCTGTTCATATATAACCAAACCTAGGCAGTACAATCTGTTGTCACCATCTCAGACGCTAGACTTCAGCTCCTGAAAAACATCTTCGTAATTTTTAACCACTGCCTTCAGCCTGAACCTTGACTAGAAGTTAAAGCTAAACATTAAGCACGAAGACAGATCAGGCCACCCAGAATTTCCTAAGTGAGACCCCATTGCTCAGCCTGTATGTAAAATTCAATAAATATTGGCTATGCCAAGGCATATTCACCAGCCAGTCCTTCTCTGGGCCAAAATGGGGTGTTTATGGCCCAGTTCTTTCAGTTTAATTTGGGAAAAGCCAGGAGGCTTTGGTGGCCTTAAGGAAAAACCTAAGCACAATTAGTTTGAGAGAGACAACTACCAACAAAAGACAAACCCCACCCAAAAAGAACACCAGGCCTCCAGCCCTCAGTCAGCACTAATAGCCACACTAAGCGAGGTGTGATCACTATTTGCTGCGAAATGCTTCAATATTGTGTGACAAGAAAACAGGAGGTGACTGTGCCACCAGGAACAGCTCAACATCCAAAAGCAGCCACAGCAGCTGTAGTGATCTCTGGAGCTCTTCCTTAACACACTCATTATGGGTCACCACTAATCCTCTTCCCCCAGCATCAGTATAAACAGATTCCCTAAATTAAATAATCTGCCACTGGATAAGCTGCTTATTTTCTCCTACCTTCTACAAATAGGTCTACCACAAAGAACACACTTCATGGGGAACTAAGAATATTCGTACTGAGACTACACTGAATCGAGTAAACATCCACAGCCCCCCAGTATTGATGTGGATGACCCCACGCCTCCCCCTGCCCTTCCAACATGAGCTGACTCACAAGATCAAAAGGAGCAGATGATCTAGGGGCATGTTCTGCAGGTGGCAAGTACCAGACCTGCAAACAGGACCCCTACAAAGAGCACTGATGGGCTGGACTAAATGTGGCTGCTCCCAAACTGCTAAATATTTCATCCTCTTGGATACATCCAGAAGAGGGGAAAAAATTAATCAAGGTAGTGCTGTACTCCCCTGAAAGCTCTAGCGGCAGAGCAACACTTCACGGCATTACAATGACCAAATGGGTCAATCCCTGCCCACATGGCAGCACAGCAAGATACAATGAAGACTGATAAACATCAAAGGATTGAGAATTGCCCCTCCCCAGACTGCAACTTTATAGCATTGTCTCCTGTCTCTCTAAAATGGTTTGATAAATTCATACATTCCCAGAAGAGTACTACAAACATACCAGGAGCCTAAATGAAGTCTCTCCAGCTGTGTTTCTCTCTAACTGGCCACTTCTACAAGGTACCTCCAAGGAGTGGCTACATAACATATTATCCAGACTTTGAAACAAAATACAGCAAGCAGGACCGAGTGACGCTCTACCTCCTACCCACTAACCCACCTGAACTAACCAACAAGGTCTTTTCCTGTCTGAAGTTTCTATTTCCACATCTCCCCACCAGATGAAGAGGCTTTATCTCACAGGAGGCACACTAAGCACTCTGGACATTCACCAAGCTGACTTCCAGGGACAAGACCATCAGATTTGGACAACTGGTGAGCAGTTATTTCTAGCTGTTCTCTGCTTTGTCAGAGGCCACACTCGCAGCAGACCTGCTCCCAAGGCTCTGAAAGCAGGATGTTAGATGAGATGACTCAACTTCTGTTCCTCGTAGCAAGCTCTATATAAAAGGCTAGTGGCCATCACACTTGCAAACTTAGGGTTAAAAGAGAGGTGGAGATGCTGAGAAAAATCACAGTTGTCCCTTAATAACCACCACCACAACGTGCCAGGGAAATCAGCACTAACAACAATCCCCTACAGCCAAAAGACCCAACACTGTTTGCAGAACAGATCCACCTTCCTTCCGTGCTGCCATCTCCGCTGAGACCAAGAGCTTTCCTGTCCCACCCGCACCAGAACCAGCCCTCTACGGGCAGCCCCAACCCATCGGCTGCCAAGCCAGCGCCCACGCTCTTCTTTCAGGGACTGGGAACAAGCGATGGAGAACTTAAAAGGATTTAATCCCGGACAGCCCCACATTCCAGGTCCTGCCCAAACCGGGCAGGTGCCGACTCTGCCTCAAGCAACTCCCCGAGGCACCCTCAGTGGGGGACACAGAGAGCAGGGACTGGGGAAAGACTCAAGCACCGCGGGGAGGTGGGGGGAGGACGGCGGTCGTTATCGACCGTTGGGGGCTCACATCACCCGAGGAGGGGAAGCCCGGGCCAGCACCACCGAAACCGGGGCCACCCCCCACTCCCCACTGCTCTCTGCCCGGGCTGCGGCTGGGGAAGAAGGCGCGCCCCGGGGGAACGGTGCAACCCCGGTCTTCCTCCTCCCCAGACCGGGGCGGGGTGAGGGGAGGCCGATCCCCAAAGCTGAAGAGACAAAAATCATCTTAGCCCTTGGCCTTTGTTCTAAAAGCCCCGGGGTGACACAAAGGGGGAGGGGGGGAGAAAGGGGGGGTCACCGGGAAGGGACCGCCAGACCCGGCCACCGCTGCAACATGCACTCACGGACAGGAATAACGACGAGCGAGCGGCGTTACCTTGTTCATCCCATTCCCCATGGTTTAAGTGACCCGCACGCCAGCACCACGGGAGGAACTTGCCGTCGGTCGCCGGCTATCGACCTACCGGCGGCGGGTCACCGCGCATGGGGCAGTGCTTGGCCAGGGGTGACTGGGACGAGCTAATTACTAATTAAAGATGATGGCTGCGGCTCGGGAAAGCTAAGGCGCATCCCCTCACCCGCCCGCCCTGGCCGGGACTGTCTCCTGGAGGCGGGTTTCCGCTCGCCCTCCCCGCCGCCACCGAGAGCAGCGAAGACGCACCACCAGGAACTGCCTCCTCCCGCCCCGCCACACGTGCAGTTAAAACCCCGCTGCGGCTCCGATGCCGCCCTGGGCCTTGTAGTCCGCTCCGCCCCGGCGCTCCGCCGCCGCCCCACCATCGCCCGCCCGCGGGACTACAGCTCCCAGCGGCCCCCGCGCCACGCCCGGCCCCCACCTGCGGCACCGCCGCACCGGCGCAGCCGCGCCTCGCCCCATGCCGCCGGCAGTGAGTAAGCGCGGCTTGCGGGCTTGGCGGCTGTGGGAGTTGTTTCGCAGCTCCCAGGTACGAGCTCGCCCGGTACCTGGGCTGCACCGAGAGCAGAGCCTCGCCAAGCAACCCGTGCCTCTTACAGCGTGCTGCCCAGGTCTCCTGCTTTTTCATCCCGGTCCTGCAGCAGGTGCAGCCGACTGGACCGTACACAGATCATAGGATATTAGGGGCTGGAAGGGGCCCAAGGAAAGCGTCGAGTCCAACCCCGCTACCAGAGCAGGACCACACAATCTAGCACAGATCACAGAGGAACACATCCAGACAGGCCTTGAAAGGCTCCAGGGAAGGAGACCCCACGACCTCTCTGGGGAGCCTGTTCCAGTGCTCTGTGACCCTTACAGTAAAGAAGGTTGCCCCCTGTGTTGAGGTGGAACTTCTTGTGCTGCCACTTAACACCCATTGCTCCTTGTCCTATCCCAGGGAGCAGTGAGCAGAGCCTGTCCCCCGCTCCTGGCAGCCCTCAGATGTTTATAAACATTTGTTAAATCCCCTCTCAGTCTTCTCCAGACTAAAATGTCCCAGGTCTCTCCTTACAAGCCATGCCCTCCAGTCCCCTAATTATCCTCAAAGCCGTTTGCTGGACCCTCTCCAGCAGATCTCTGTCCCTTTAAACTGGGGAGCCCAAAACTGAACACAGTATCCAAAGTGCAGTCTCTCATCCTGTTCCAGTGAGTTCTTCGGGAACAGGGAATGCTCTCACACATGGGTGAGAGTTCTTCTGGGTACAGTTTCAATACTTTGTTATAGCTTAAACACTAAAACCATAACGAGAAAGGTATACTGGAAACCACAATACCTATGGCTCACATGCTACAGCCATAGGGAGAAGCTACAGTGCCGAGTAAGACACGACAAACAATCCCGAGTAGCTCTATTGATCAAAGGGCAGGCTATGCTCACCCTGTCCCACTGGCCAGCAGAGTGTATGCAGCAGAGCAGGTCAGCTGCTGTCTCAGAAGGTAGCTGACCCCACTGGGAACAGCGTGTAAGATTGGTGCTGCTCCAACTCACCTATCCACACTCTCGGTTTGTATGTGTTCAGAATTCTGTGACATGTGTCCAGTGCATCCCAGAATTCTGAACCAAGGAGAACCAAACCCCTCCTTTATTTTGGAATCTGTTACATCCCATCTTTCCCTACTGCTCATGCACATACCTGCAAGCCCTGCTTCCCCCGGATCTCATCTTTAGTAACGCAGTGATTGGCAGCTTCTTGTAACTTCTGATCAAACACAAACCAGCTCTTCCCTCTTACGCGTCCTGTGGATGTCATCTTCAGGATAAAGCTGAGAGACCGCCAGGATCAAGCCTCTGCTGTCTGAGGAGGACTCTGTCCACTCTGCCTTCAATCCCAATCTGTGCGTTCCTGAATCCCATTCTCATCTGCCATTGAGACCAGTCTGGCACTTTCTAGGTGCCCACCCTGCAGCATCCGTGGTGACAATGGTGATGTCATTGTTGTCAGGGGTTGGATATTGGTTTGTATCTGCTTGTATCTATTTCATTTTATTATTCTTACTTCCATTGAAGCTGGTTTAGTTTTCTTTCCCAACCAATCTCTTCCTTATTCCCTTTCTTTTCCCTCTGGGAAGGGAGAAGAGTTCATAGTGAGTGTCTGTCACTTGGCTGGTGGCTGGCCCAGCCCTAACCCTTGAAAAGTGCATTTATGGGGGCAGGTCTTCAGCAAACCTACATCATCACAAAGTGTTTATTGTCACTTCTCAAGATCTTATTCTTTGAGTTTAGTATCTGGTTTTAACATGTTGACAATCCATGTTTGCAGGCAAGCTAATCCTGATCCTGGACTGAATCAATGAACACAGAAAATAACAGCAAAAAGCTCTTGCTGAGTGTTACAGCTGTCAGCATTCCTGCAAAAAGATCGCTTTAGCATGGCCTGTAATCCTACAAATCTGCTCCTTCATGATGATGTGAGGATGATGAACGAAGTCATCCCCATTTCTTAACTTTGCAGGCAGATGTCTCTGGCAACGCCGAGGCTGCAGCAGCAGTGATCATCTCCGAGGAGATTGCAACCAGTTACTGAAACTGAACCTTCTTAGAAGTTAGATAAAACTTCTGCTTTGACAGCATGTTGAGCTTACTATGTTAAAAATAAATAAGTAAATACTCTCTACTTCTTATCTTCTCATCTCACTTTCTGTAAAGCCTGAGCTGACACTCAGCCGTAGGCAGAAGACAGTCTGTGATCTGTCAGGAACTGATAAGACCTGGACTGGGTTCCCCTGAAGCAGCGTCACAACTTGGTTCTCAGAGGTGGTGAGAAAGGACATCACGAGGCTGACTGGTCAGAAGAAGACACTGGAATGGTTTTCCTCTGAAATAGAGTGTGCTGACAGAAAGGAGCTGCTTCAGCAGAAATGAACAACCAAACCTGAAAATTCAGATAGCACTGGGCTTGTTTTCTAGCTGTGCTGAGGAGGTCAGTGGAAGAGAAGGAGCTTGGAGCACTTGTTGGTTTTTAATGTTTCTATTCGGTACCAAACATTGCTAAAGCATTTCCAAGCCTGTTTTCTGGGGAGAAGAGATCACCCCCTGATTTATTGCCACGTAGCCACAGAGCAGAATTCATCCACCATTTGATAAATTCACTGTCTTACAGCCCAGTTTGGGTTGTGTTACGTCACAGAACAAGGGGACACAGTCTCAAGTTGTGCTGGGGGAAGTATAGGCTGGTTGTTAGGAGGAATTTGTTGGCAGATAGAGTGATTGGCATTGGAATGGGCTGCCCAGGGAGGTGGTGGAGGCACTGTCCCTGGAGGTGTTCAAGAAAAGCCTGGATGAGGCACTTAGTGCCATGGTCTAGTTGAGTGGCTAGGGCTGGGGGATAGGTTGGACTGGATGATCTTGGAGGTCTCTTCCAACCTGGTTGATTCAATGATTCTATGATTCTATGTTGCAACAAGTCCTGAAACTGAAGGGAGTTAGCACTGTGGTTTACTTCAGCAAGGCAGAGTAGTTGGAAAAACATCACCTCCTTCAGCCTTGCACTCCTCTCGCTTCTCCTTCCATTGATGGATAATATCAACAATATGGAGTACGCCAGCATGAAAGGGTTGAGCCATCAAATGAAGCCAAAGCAGCACAAAGGAGAGCTTTGTGGAAGGCAGGTCTCAACAAAAATAAATTAGGGGAAAAAAAATAGAAGAAACTGACAATTCAGACAGGAGGAACAATGCTGAAAAAAGCTAGAGGATAATTTAGATGTAGGTTAGCTGCCATGGCAACCATGTACCGAATTATTGCACTTCTGGGTCTCTAAACCTGCCAGCAGCCACCTTTGTTTGTATGTGCTTCAGGCCTGAAAAGAAATGAATCCACCTAAAAACTCCTGATGGACTGCAGATGAAGTACAGATACTGGGATTGCTGTGAGGTGCTTGGTTTAAATGTTTAGAAAGCAGAGCCAGAAAAGAAATGACAAGCCTTGAAAACTCTGATTTCACTGAGTGGTTAGAAGCCACAGAATTTCCTTAACATTTGTAGTAGCCAGTTCTAACCCTCACTTTACACTGCTTTGACAGGCACAGGTTTACCAGCCTGACTTGACACCTTTACATCCAGTACATAACATAAGAAAGAAATCGCTCCTAAAAGCAGCTCCAGTTTTCACTATGAGAAACTGCCACAGTATATAAAGGGTAAAACATTCTGTGTTAATTCAGGATTCTTTGTGAACACAGCAAAATATTAGATCCCCAAAGAGTAGAAACAAGGTTATCAAAAAGCATGCTGCAAAGCACATGAAATTATTAGTTGCTAAGAATAGTCCATTGCTGAGTGTGAGTGAAAATATCCATCTGTGTTCCCTTGATAAGCCAGGTATGTATTCAGTCCTCTGGGCACACACCAGAGTGTCCTCAGATGGAAAATTAATGCTATAACAACCTAACCTTTGCTTCCAGTTCATGTACTCACAAAGAAGCACAACCTGCACAAAACTCCTCTGCAAGAAGCCATCAGATCGTAATATCCACTGGAAAGTCTTCCAGAGCAGAAATAGGTAACTTTTGAAACCTGGTGAGCATCACTGAGATGTTCAGCTACCAATTGAAAGCTGTTAGAGTGTGACCTGCCAAAGTCAGCAGGGATCATCTAGTTTTAGCACCCTGCCATGGGCAAGGACACCTCTTACTAGTCCCATCCAACCTGGCTTTGAACATTTCCAAGCTTGGAGCCACCACAACTTCTCTGGGCAACTTGTTCCAGTGCCTCACCATCCTCACAGGTAAGAATTTCATTCTAAAGTCTAAACTAAATTGAGCTTCTCCCATGTTGAAGACATTACTCCTCTTCCTGTCACTACATGCCTTTGTATAAAGTCTCTTGCTGGATCTCCTGTAGCCCACTTCAAATGCTGGAAGACCACAAGAAGGTCTCCCTGGAACCTTTTCTTTTCCAGGCTGAACAACCCCAACTCTCTCAGCCTGTCTTGATAGGAGACGTGCCTTCAAATCATCTTCGTGGCCTCCTCTGGACCCACTCTTAGCAGTTCCACACTCTCCTTGTGTTGGTGGCTCCAAAGTTGGACCCAGCACTGCAGGCAAGATCTTCCCAGAGCAGAATAGAGGGGGAGAATCCTCTCTCTCAGCCTGCTGCCCATGCTGCTGGGCATGGAGCCCAAGACTTGGTTGGCTTTTTGGGATTCTGTGAATCAGCTGCAGAAGCTGTGGTCAGTGCCAGGAGGTAGTTCCCCATTCCTCCAGCATCACATGGTTTGTGGTGCAGACTCTGGTATTCAGTAGTCACGGTCTGCCTGCAGCCAAAATGCTGGCAGACACAGAAACACAGAATGGCTTCAGTTGGAGGGAATCTTACACATCATCTACTACAACCTCCCTGTCATGGGCAGGTTGTCTCAGCTAGACTTGGCTGCTCAAGGCCTCATCCAAGCTGGCCCTGAGCAACCCGAGAGGAGGCATACACAACCTCCCTGGGCAGCCTAATTCCAGGCTCACCACCCTCATACTGAAGAACTTTCCTAAGATCCAATCTAAATCTACTCTCCCTCAGCTTAAAACCTCCTTGTCCTGTTGCTAGACACCTTTATGAGAAGTCCTTCTGCAGTCTTTCTGTAAGGTCCCTTCAGGTATTGGAAAGCAGTTGTAAGGTCCCCCTAGATTCTTTTCTTCTCTGGGCTGAACAACCCCAGCTCCATCAGCCTATCCTTATAGCAGTGTTGTTCCAGCCATTGGATCATCTTTGTGGCCCTCCTCTGGACTCACTCTGATGACTCTGCATCCTTCTAATGAAGGGGACATGAGAATGTGACACAGTGTTCGAGGTGGAGTCTCACAAGAGAGACAGAAGGGGGCAGAATCTCTTTTTTTGCCCTTCTGGTTACACTCCTCTTGATGCAGCCCAGGAAACAGTTTGCATTCATGAGCACACTGCCTGCTCCTGTTGAGCTTCTCATCAATCAATGCACCCAAGTCTCGTTCTTCAGAGCTACTCTCAATCCACTCTGCACACAGCTTTTTCCCAGTGTTTTCTACTTGATGTCTTTAAGATTTCACGTGTTTGGAAACCAGAAAACAGTTAAAGCTGCAGTTCTCCAGTCCATATTTTGTTGTCTGAGTCAAAATCTGTGATAGCAGCTCTTAAATACCTCTTATGAACGCCATAATCCGAACACTTCCATTTCCAACTTACTCATTACCTTCTCCAAGAATATCTGGTCCCTTTTCAGGCCTTTACACTGTTGATTCTACCAGTGGCTCATTCTTGACACAACAGTTTCACCACCCAGAGTCAGTTATTTAATTTTCCTTGCAGAGTTTTCACTTGGCTTTGTTATTTTGGCCTGTTGCAGTTATCTATCTGCTCATGACAATAAAGTCCTCCAGAAGCTGCTTTCAATCTACCTAGAAAACCTCTCAGCATGGCTGCAGTGCATGTGGGATGCTGCACACCCAAGACACTCCAGTGGGCTGTGAGTGGTCTGTGAATGGGAGACTGGGAAGCAGAGTGCAGAGCACACTCACAGCATCTTTGGATGTCGAGGTATAAACTACTGCAATGTTCTCAGGTAAAGCAGCAGATTCAGACCCCCGAGCTCTTTTCTGCAAGTTCTGATACAAAATGTGTTTTTCCTCTCTCTAAGGCCACCTGAGGCACCCTGGATCAGTCTGACTGCAACTACTCTCAGCAGTTGTTTACTGACTTTGGGGATGTGAATCATGTCAAGCTCAGGAAGCAGTAACAATGCCAGGACTTCAGATTCTCCTGTTTGCCTCTATATCTGTCTCCACATACTTCTGCAAGTCCCCATTCCTCTGACATCATCTTCTGCTAAGCAGAGTATCAGCTGCTGACAAACTATCCCACTGGTGTGGCCCAGTTAAGGACAGATTAACATCTGATGTTGACATTTAAACCTGTACTCAACAGCACGTGGTGTGGATTCAGGGTAATTCAACTGAAGACACTTTTTTAGACATTGTAATGTCTCATATGCTTTGTCCATCCCATTCATCAATACAGTTATGGCACAGCAAATAAGAATTAATAGTCTGAGCTGGCAGCTCATTGATCTTCTTTCCAATCAATGTCTCTTGCAAAGGAAGAGCTATCAGAACTGCTGATACCATCTTCCTTGTACATACCTTGTTGATGAAAGTGATGCCTGTCTCTTTCTGCAGCTACCAGACACCTTGCAGTTGCAGGACATAGTGCTCACACCTGCCTCTGAGCTCTTCAGATCCGTTTGTGACATTCTGTGGCAATTTGGAGTCTCAGACAACCTCTGTGCTAAAGCACCAGCAACATCCCGCAAGCTTCTGACCTGTCAAGAGTTAATTTGAGGTCTCCTTGTGGTCTGAGGCTTTTTTGGGGTTGGTTTTTTTTTTTTTGGGGGGGGGGAGAAGGGTTGTTTGTTTCTGATCCTTTAGTCCTTTGTTTGGGACTTCAGACATTGATTCTCAGGTTGTGTACCTCTTTCTAGTTTCACTTTCTTTTGTGACTCCAGGTTAGACCTACCCTCCAAACGGCTCACTTTACACAGGGATGGAAGTGTGGCTGTTCTGTGTCACAGCAGAGATCCACATAGCTCCACATCTTCTCTCAACCATGGCAAATGGTGGACATCTATGAGAAACAGGGTGAGTACAGAGGGTTCCTCCCCCTTTTATATCTTCCAGTTTCTGGCAGTCAGCAGGGCAGGTTTGTGAGCCAAGGGAACGCCCAGCCCCGGGTCTGCACGTTAAGCTGGTGGTTTTGTGTCAACATGACGCCCAAATCTCTTTTTTGAGTGCCAGCTGCTCATCCACAGCTGTCTGTGTTCCTAAGGGATGTGCTTTTCCCTGTGTTTTCCTGGTTTGTGTTTATCAGTCTTGCCTTTTTCTCTGCCATTTTACTACCCAGTCAGCTGATGAGATCCCTGGGCTTGTTTCTCAGGCAAATTTTGCTTCTGAATACTGGAAACAACTTTCTACCACCAGCCACTTTGGCTGTCCACCATCTCTTGTGGATGTGTTGGACAATGCAAGACCTGGCACGGGCTCCTTCCCCTGCCTTCCTCTTGCAACTTCCTTCAATTGTGAAAGATGATCAGTAGTTAGCACCTTTACTTTGCATCATCTAACCAGTTACTAACCCACAAAGGACCTTCCTACAAACTAAGGCTTTTTAATGAACCTCTGAGGAATCCCATGACAAAGTTTCAAAAGAATGCCACTGTACAAATGCTGGGGGGAATTGGAATGGGGAGCAAGGACATAGATTTGTCTTTGAGGCTAGAGTGTTTTCAGTCTTCCCTATGTCTCAGCTTCCCCTTAACCTGAGAAAATGGTGTAGACTGACAGCACACTACCTTTGAACAAGCAGTGCCATTTCCACTGAAATCCATCTGGTAGTGCTCAGTGTTCTCCTTTATCAGTATACTTAGTGAGTTGTTTTCATTAACTCATGTCTTTGAACCTGTTTCTGTAAGCAAAACTGCTTTTGTGTCTTTATTGCTAACAACCTTCTTCAGAAAGACTTAAACACACCTGAAGGGAATGCAAGAATCATAGAATCACTTAGGCTGGAAGAGACCTTTTAAGATCATAGAGTCCAACTTAACCCAACACTGCCGAGTCACTACTAAACCATGTCCCTCAGCACCACATACACATGGCTTTTAAATCCCTTACCTGATGAGAACTCCACCACTACCCTGGGCAGCCTTTTCCAGGGTTTGACAATCCTTTGGGGGAAGCTGTTCCATCCTAAACCTGCCGTGGTGCAATCTGAGGCTCTTTTTTCCTTGCTTGTCGCTTGCTACTTGGGAGAAGAGACCAAGCTTCTCCTTGCTCCAGTCTCTTCTCAGGAAGTTGTAGACAGTAAGAAAGTCTCCCTTCAGCCACCTTTTCTCCAGGCTAAACAAAGCCAGTTCCCTCAGCTGCTCTTCAGAAGGCTTGTGCTCCAGACCCTTCACCAGCTTTGTTGCCCTTCTCTGGACCAACTCCAGCACTGCATTGTCCTTCTTGTAGTGAGTGGCTCAAAACTGAACCCAGCATTCAAAGTACAGCCTCACCAATGCCCAGTACAATCAGACTAGTTAGACTTCAGTAAGACTAATGCAGATTTACACTGAAGTCCACAAAGGCACAGCCAGGGTTTGTATTTCTGCTGCCTGGCAGGAAGAGATTTTGCTGCCAGTGAAGTCAGTGAAGCTTTGTCACTGATTTCAGCAGGAACAGCAACGCCGCTTGTTGTAAAAGACTCACTTCACTTAATCTTTCAGTAAATAAAGGCATTTCAGGAAATTTGACTGTGCCTTTTTCACTCAGTTATTTTTTCACCTGCTTTGATGGTTACTTTAATCTTAGCAGAAAATGAAACTCATTTTATACACTTTTAATGTCTGAACAGAGCTGCAATGCACGTAGATGGGCTTGTCTTTCGGAGTGGTGCCAACACTGAGTAATCTTAATGTTATATAGTTGATAATATCTGACCAAATACCCTAGAATGAGCTGCTATAGAAATGAAGGTAGGTTTCCTGTGTGGCTTACAATATTGTACTAAAATACAAAAGAAACCTGACTGGGTTTCAGTTATGAAATAATAGATACTGAACCATTTTCAGATGTGCTCCATATTGCCAGAGTACTTAAGCAGGTGCGTTTCATGTAGGCTGTGAAGCAAAAACTCAGCTGAAAGCAAGTCAACATTAGGAAGCAAAACCAGTGCTGAGTGATAGTGCTTAAAAACTGAGAAACACAAGTGGTTTTAAACAGCAACTGAAAAGATGCTTTGATGTTTTCTGAAGCACTCCCTTTGAAAACACCTTGCAGCTCTCTGCAGTTATGTAGCAGGCATTGCATCTCCTATCTGTGTTACTCAGCAGTTTGGATTATACCCATCAAACATGCACTTGTTTTCTTGTGTATGAACATGTCAGCAGGCTTTGTCAGTTAGAAAAAACACATTCATGGACCTGTCTGCTAAAAGAAATTGTTCTTTTTCTTCCAGAACATTACCTGGTATGTCCAAATTGGGTAAAAAAAGGCAATGGACCTAAACCCCTAAATATCATCTCATACCCATCCATAAACCTGTCAGGAACACACATCAGCAAGTACAAGGTCAGGCCAAATATTGTCTGCTGAATTCATGTGATGTCTGTAATCAATACCTTAAGTCATTCTGAGAAAGGACCCTACTCTTGTACTGTGAGCCAAACCTTCATTCACCATGCAGAACAGTAAGCTGTCTCCCCCTGAAGCAGGGCAAAGCTCAGCAGTAGCACCACTGGCAGGAGTATTGGGTCAAAGACTGCTACCAGAGGTAAAGGTGGACATCATGACCTGAGAAGGAACTAAGAACATCTTAAGAATTCTGGCTGATTTTACAGAAGTCCCTAAAAGCCTTGAATTCACTTGAAGGCAAATCACTTCATGCCTTTGAGTCCACAGAAGCCTTTTGACAGGGCTTGCATTGTAGAGCTCTCTGACTTAGAAAGATAAGAGGTGAACAATGGAGAGTTATTAAGATGAATAATTTTCCATGCAAATTGGAAGCACGGCAGAACAAAAGGATTGCTGTGGCTTAAAGGCACCAGGTTGTCTGCAGAACTGAGCACAAAATGGTGTGGTAGGCAAGAAATATCAACGGCAAAAGCTGCTAGAGCAAAACTGCTTTCAGAAATGAGCTGGAGCAGCTGGACCACAAGACCTCTTCTTCTGGAAGTGCTTCCAGAGGTTCAGCATTCAGAAAACATGCCTGACAAGCCAGAACTAAGAAAAGACAACTGCAGATTTCCCAGCCTGAAGAACTGTGCAAAATCTAGATGCATTTCCCCTGGAGTCTCTCTGCTTTCAGAGTGACTGAAGTATGTGAACAAAGGAAGTGCTGCAGCATACATGGAGTCAGGCTGCTGAGGTCCTTGCTGCTAAGGGCTGAACAGAATCAAACCTCACCTCCTTTAGTTGGCCACAGCTACAAGCTGGGCAGAGATCAAATTAGGGGAAAATCCCTTCTCTGGTCATTAATGCAAGTGATGATGTCAGCTGTTCCTACAGAGGGTGGAATTCTTCCATGATGACTTCAGAAGAGAGTCACATTTAAAGTGGCCCTTGGTTCTTCTTTGCTTTAGACACAGATCTCATTTGGTGAGGGAGTTTTTAGGATGCCAGGTAGTGATAGGACATGGGGGAATGGAGCAATACTAGAAGTGGGTAGATTCAGATTGGACGTTAGGAAAATGTTCTTCACCGCAACGGTGGTGAGACACTGGAACAGGTTGCCCAAGGAGGTGGTGGAAGCCCCATCCCTGGAAGTTTTTAAGGCCAGGCTGGATGGGCTTTGAGGAACCTTGTCTAGTGTGAGGTGTCCCTGACATGGCAGGGGGGCTGGAACTGAATGATGGACCCTTCCAACCCTTACGATCCTGTGATCATGAGATCTCTGTCTCTTTTCAACACCTCCAGAGATGAGGGTTCGATCGCCTCCCAGAGCAACCTGTTCCAGCTTTTGAGAACCCTTTCAGTGAAGAAATTTCTTCTAATATCCAAGCTAAACCTCCCCTGGTTAAACTTGAGACCATTTCAATCTCTTTATCAATGATCTGGACCAGGGGATCGAGTCCATCATCAGTAAGTTTGCAGATGACACTAAGCTAGGAGCAGGTGTCTATCTGCTGGAGGGTAGGAGAGCCCTGCAGAGGGACCTTGCCAGGCTGGATGGGTGGGCAGAGGCCAGTGGGATGAAATTTAACAAGGCCAAGTGCAGGGACTGCATGATCTTGGAGGTCTCTTCCAACCTGATTGATTCTATGATTCTGTGATTTCCTCTACTCCTATCAGTTGTTACTAGGGAAGGGACTGACTCCCCCTTGGCTGAGTAAAGGTCCAGGTTGCAGATGAGACACAAGTTTGAAATATGCTTTGCATGCTTGTTGCATGCTTATGACACTGTAGTTATTGTTTCATTCTCTTGTGGCCTCCTGAGACACCCTGTGATAATAAAGAGGTTCTGCCTTGCCTCAGGCAGCGTGTCACTATGAGTGTGACACAGAGGTGAGAAAACTGAGCTCGTCCAGCACCTACACAAGCACACACCATGACCAGATAGAGATGTAACTCCCAGTCTCAGATATTATTATGCATTTTTTCCATCACAGTTAATATTCTCAAGAGTTTCAATTGTCACCTAGGGGTAGAATTTTCAAAACCACAAAGTGTCAGCCTAGCTTTGCTTCCACCAAAAAGCATTTTCACTGACCTTAGGTTTGAGTGATGGTTGTGCAAGAGGAGGCACTTCATCTTCTATCTTAAAAGCTAAAAACAAACTCCAAACTGAAGACTTACTGTTGATGAAACAGTAGGTTTAGTCTGGCTAAATTCTGGTTAAATCAAATCCTTCTTTCTAGTTCTGCCTCACATTCCTTAGAACAGTTTAAACACTTAGAAATGTTTGTGACCAGTCAGGTGAACAGTTCATAGAATCAGTCAGGGTTGGAAGGGACCACAAGGATCATCTAGTTCCAACCCCCCTGCCATGGCCAGGGACACCCTAAAGTAGAGACCTAGAGATCTGAATTTTCTAATTGGTATTATATGCACCACTTCTAGATGTCATTTTGTGTATTTTTTTCCTGCAGTCTTTGGTCAATCACTTCACAGGTTCTAGAACATCACAGATTTTTCACTTCCATTGTTTTTTACTTTGTGAATTAAAAATACATCATTTCTTTAAGATAAAAGTCAGGATTAATCCCACGATCTTAGCTCTGCTTCCCATTCTCATATCCCATCTTCATCACAGGGTGACAGGAAATGGGGCAGAAATGAAACTGGATGTGAGAGTCAGAGAACTTGGGGTTACCTCCTGTGTTTCAGCAGGTCTGCAGTGCAGAGCTTCATATGAGTTAGTCCAGAGACATCAGGAATTCAGCTGGAGTACATGAAGCATTTGAAACACTTCAGTTGTGTGGCAAAGGTAGAATTCTTCATTGCAAGCTGCCTTTGCTGTCCATTTATGTACCCAAAGGCTACACTGAGAAAGGTACCTCAGGACAATGGAGATAATGCTGCTTCCTCCCTCTCACTCTCCTTCATCTGCTTATGCTGTTCATAGAATCATAGAATCAACCAGGCTGGAAGAGACCTCCAAGATCATCCAGTCCAACCTGGCACCCAGCCCTAGCCACTCAACTAGACCATGGCACTAAGTGCCTCATCCAGGCTTTTCTTGAACACCTCCAGGGACAGTGCCTCCACCACCTCCCTGGGCAGCCCATTCCAATGCCAATCACTCTCTCTGCCAACAACTTCCTCCTAACATCCAGCCTAGACCTACCCCGGCACAACTTGAGACTGTGTCCCCTTGTTCTGTTGCTGGTTGCCTGAGAGAAGAGGCCACCCCCACCTGTCTACAACCTCCCTTCAGGTAGTTGTAGACAGCAATGAGGTCACCCCTCAGCCTCCTCTTCTCTAGGCTAAACAACCCCCGCTCCCTCAGCCTCTCCTCATAGGATTTGTGTTCCAGGCCCCTCACCAGCTTCCAGGCCCCTCACCTTCTCTGGACATGCTCCAGCACCTCAACATCTCTCTTGAATTGTTCTCAAGATCTTTGCAGCCAGGAATATCTTGTATTAGGTGGTGGCAAAGCAAGAACATACATCCACTCTTTCAGGATTTTCAGGAGAAATTAAGAACACAAACAGCATTTTACTGCTTCACCTTTTAAAAGGCAGCCTGTGAAGAAACACATCTCTCTTTACATCACAGACTTTCAGAAGGGATTCCAGCTTCCTAAGAGAACCAATGAGAGCAACTTTTGTTCACCTCATCTGGGTCCTGCAAGTGAGGCTAGGAAATAGAAGATGAAACTAAAATCTTCCATATGGTTTCTGTTTTCTCTGCATAATTTTGAATATCAGGTGACAGATGTGGGTGGGGGAAGTTCAAGATTAGCCTTTATCAAATCTCAGCTTTTGCTGGAACTTCCCAAAGCCTTTCTCACCCTTTGCTCCTGACTGAAAGGCTTTGCTAGTTTTGGGTACATTCCAATCAGAACTTAAAGTTGTTGGGTTTGGTTTATTGCCTGGCAATGTTCCGGGTACTTCCAGGTTTCATTTCATCATTCATATCTATCCCTTTTGCCTTCCATACTGAGGTTAGCTCTAAAATGTTACCTCTGTATCTGAAATACAGACCACATTTAATCAGACCTTCTGGTGGTTTCCAAAAGGTTTTTAGTATGAATAAGGAAGGAAAAAAATGGATCTACTATCACAGGCAATGGGAACAAAGTTTAGAGGGCTGAAGCAGACTGAATCCATCCTGACAGCAGCTTCTTAATACCATTTCAGAAAGAAAAGATGGAAGACAGTTTCACTGTGTTACTGTGTGGAAAGTTCACTCATTCCAGTAATGACAGGCAGATGAATCATAGAGTCATAGAATCAATCAGGTTGGACTGGGTGATCCAGTCCAACCTATCACCCAGCCCTATCCACTCAACTAGACCATGGCACTAAGTGTCTCATCCAGGCTCTTCTTGAACACCTCCAGGGATGGTGACTCCACCACCTCCCTGAGCAGCCCATTCCAATGGCAAATCACTCTCTCTGGCAAGAAATTCCTCCTAACATCCAGCCTATACTAATATAAAAAAGTGAGTGCATAAAGTGAGAGTTGGAGACTCAACAAATAGCACAAAACAAAGTAAACTCTTTTCATTGTCTTTCTCTGCTTAAATAATTAATCTTCAAAGGGAAGACTGGGAGCTACAATTTAGGATGAGAAATAAAACAGTTGTGGAAAGAGGCTGATTTCACTCCTGGAAGCCCAACAGGCAGAAGTGCTGAGTCTTTGCAGCTATCTTCTGCCTAGAGAATGGGTCTCTTTTCTAGCTGAGAACTGCAAAGGTGCTGCAGAATATGTGTCAGATCATATCAGAAGCCATCAGCTTCTTTCAAGTGATAACTGATCAAGCATGCTGTGCTTTTCCTCTTCGTATTAGCTTGCCTTCAGCTGCTCAAGCCTTTTCTTCCATTTTCCCCTCCTCACCTCACAAGGAGAATTTTTTTTATCTGCTCTCCTCATGTAACATCTCTCACTGTCACCATCCTTCCCAATTCCAGCCTCTGGTCTATTTTGCACCTCCTTGCAACTCTCCTTATCTCTTTATCTATTTTTTTTTCCTTTGTGTTTCTCCTTCTACCACAAATAACCTTGATTATATTCTATCCTGAAGGTTGCTACTTATTCTCTGGAGACTTCCAAACCCACCTGGCCATTGTGATCCTGCGGAAGCTGCTCTGAGTGACCCTGCTTTAGCAGGGGTTTTGGACTACATGGTCTCCTGAGATGCCTTCCAACACCCAGCATGATGGCATTCCAACATCTGACTTCTTTTTCACTCTCTCATCTTTCTTGGAATACAGTTTATTAGGAAGCTGGCAAATAATTTGTAATTAATAAAGTTTAATAAAATGTCTAGTAATTGATAATTGAATACATTAACAATGAAATCTGGTCCATATTTACACACCAGGAATAGATACAAACAGGGGCAGCACATTTATGCCTTCAAAATCAGAGCAATGTTAACACAGCACATCCTGTTGATTTTAAAGTGTATTGTTCTGAACTCTTATCAATTATTTATCATTAATAATTTCCAATACCTGTGCTACTTTTCTACCTTCTCATCATTTACCTTTAACAGTGTGGATTTGTTTGTCTAGTTTGCAGCACATTGGTGAAGTTTTGGGACTGGGGGGGACGGGTTGGTAGCTATTTTTTTTCTTGATGTGCATTTTAACTTCTTTTGTCTAACTCATCCTATGTTAGCAGTTCCCTTCCTTAACTAGCCACAGCTCTTTTCCTGAAGGCTTTGTACTGGGGGCATGGAAGAGCTCTTTCCTTTAGACTTATTTAGCAATGTGTTCTAACTTAACAAGTCAGCTTAACCCATGAGATCAAATACTCCAAGGTAGCTGGATAAAGCACTTATAAACCTAACCCCCGAGGTCAGATATTCCAGGTTTGTTGGGTATGACACCTACAGGCACTGTCTAAAGTTGGGGATTTTTTCATTATATCTTAGGTCTCCTCCATTTCTGTTCCTGGCAGTTTAATTTAAATTTAATCAAAGTATTTTCACCACAGTATCTAGAGACTTAACCAAAGCTTACTATTCTAATGCTGCAGCCTTCCCATTCATGGACTGCCAGTTATTCTGGACTCAACTACAACATAATTACTGTCACTCATTGCCTTCAGGGTCTCCATTCTCTCCTAGTTCTCCTCTATGCTCAGTAACAGCTCAGAAATGTGTTCAGAGGCATCTTTGCTCTACTACAGCACCCCAAGGAGGACAGAGTGTGTTGGCAAACTCTGTGTATGGTTCCCTTCTCTTCTTCTGCCTCTTATCCCTGAATGATCAGTCCTCTGGTGCACTGAACAACTTCATCACTTACAAATCTATATTTCCACTTCAGCCCAGTGAACAACCCAGCCTGTCTTTCCAACTCACACCAGATGTGCACTTAGCCGTGTAAGCTTAACATTGTTAATCATTGAGCCCCACAGTCACTTCTGGCTTTGGCAACACAGTCTTACACCATGCAAATGTTTCACCAAGGATGAACTTTATACCTTGATATTTTGATTTAATCTCCTTTCTTGAGATATCTCTCCTCCTATTTACTGTCACATGGTGTGCAACCCAGGTTGCCTGTTTGTAGAACCTGTCACAGCCAAGCCTTAATCTAGTCACTGCATCGTTTGCTACTGAAATGCTGAGCATGACAGGATCCTCCCAAACAATCTATGACATGACCAACTGCCAAACTTTCCTTTGCATTTTCTTCTACCCTACTTAAACACACCTTCACATTCCCCTTTAAAATGGTGTTTTGTTGGTTAGTCCTAAGGAGTAATGCTATAGAGAGACCAACATCATTCTTCATCACCAAACTGTGTTCCTCTGCTATTTTCTTGAGTTACTCTTAGATTACAACCTCTAAGAGGATAGAGCCACCTTAACAGCGATGGGGTTAATAATCCTTGCCAAAAAAAAGTTCAGATTTAAATGGAAATATGCACAGATTAAATAGAATCATAGAATCAACCAGGTTGGAAGAGACCTCCAAGATCATCCAGGCCAACCTATCCCCCAGCCCTAGCCACTCAACTAGACCATGGCACCAAGTGCCTCATCCAGGCTTTTCTTGAACACCTCCAAGGACGGTGCCTCCACCACCTCCCTGGGCAGCCCATTCCAATGGGAAATCACTCTCTCTGTGAAGAACTTCCTCCTAACATGCACAGATTAATAGCAAAATGAATAAATTATCTTTGTACTAATGCTGTGCTACAGCATCCCTGAACACTGCAACACTTCTGTAAACGACACATCCTCCAAATAAAATTTGCTCCTCAAGTGTCCTAGGTAAGATTTGCCAATGCTTGCATGATTCAGATGAGTGTGTACTAAATTCTACAGTTTAATCACACTTATTACTAGCTTAGATGCACCAATAGCTCCCTTATTCTACCACAGCCAAGTAAAATGGCTGTATAGTAATGAACCTGCTACAGAGGGTTCCACCAATCCTACTGCAAATGAGTTTTTGCTCTACTTTCCAAGCACAACATCACACAATGTCTATTTTCAGTCTGGACACTCTGGGAGTGTCTATTTTCAGCTTAGACACCCTGGGAAATTAATAAGTAATAGCTAAACAAGTAGAATAAAAACAAAGGGCTCTGATGATCATCCTAAACACTTCTATCCTTACCCAGAGCACAGCAGATATACATCCACGTGTGCCAGTACTAGGATATGACAGGAGTGCCAGGGGAGGCAATGATGCTGTTGCATGACTCCCCCCCAAAAAAAAGAGAAAGCTTTCTGCAGATAGAGATTTAGTTAACCAGTGTAGATTCTTGATCTACACATAAGATTTTACAACAGCATCATTGGAAAGCACAGCTAGAAAGGAACATCCTGAAATGGCTGGGAAATGAAACAGTGGATTGGTAACCAAGGAACATCTATAAATACATCACATAACCACTTCCAAAACTGTAGGACAAGGTGGCAAAGATAGAAATGTCTTAAGAAATTCAAATTCAACATATTACACAAATGTTTTTAGAAGCAGAAGTCATCAGGTGGGGGGTTTTTTCCCCCAGATTTCACTGAGCTTGCTCTCGTTGCATACTGACAGGATAGAATGAATGGAACACCAGAGATCTGCTGAGTCGGTTGGGTGGAATGGAACCTCATGAAACTCAAGGTCCTGCACCTGGGGAGGAGTAACCCTTTGTACCAGGTGAGGGAGTTGACCTGCTGGGAAGCAGCTTCTTGAGGAAGGACCTGGCAGTGCTGGTGGACAAGTTCCCCATGAGCCAGCAACATATCCTCATGGCCAAGAAGGCAAATGGTCTCCTGGAATGCATTAAGAACAGTGTGGTCAGCAGGTCAAGGTCCTTCCTTTCCTCTCTGCCCTGGTGAGGACACAGCTGGAGTACTGACTCCAGTTCTGGCCTCCCCAGTTCAAGAGAGGCAGACAACAACTGGAGAGAGTTCAGTGGAGGTTGCAAAGGCACTGAGGGGACTGGAGTATCATTCAGGCTGAGAGACCTGAGGCTGTTTAATCTGGAGAAGAGCAATTCTGGAGACTCCAACACAAGAAGGACATGGAACTGTTGGAGCCAGTCCAGAGGAGGCCACGAAGATGTTCAGAGGGCTGCAGCAGCTCTGCCACAAGGACAGGCTAAGAGCCTGCAGCCTGGAGAAAAGAAGGCTTCCAGGAGACCTTTGAGTGGCCTTCCAGTATCTGAAGGAGGCTACAGGAGGGCTGGGGAAGGACTACTGACAAGGTCTTGTAATGACATGAGGAGAAATGGGTTTAAAGCGGCAGAGGGGAGATTGAAACTGGATATTAGGAAGAAGTTCTTCTAAATGCTGATCAATAGCTAAAAGGCAGGGGGCAAGAAGATGGGGCCAGACTCTTTTCAGTGGTACCCAGTGACAGGACAAAGGGCAGTGGACACAAACTAGAGCCCAGAAGAATACATCTGGACAGGAGGAAAAAATTATATCCTAGAAGGTGTCAGAGCACTGAAATAGGCTGCCCAAGTCCAGTTACCTCTTCTGCTATGCACTGAAGATTATCTAAACCAATACCTTTTTTTTTGACTGAAGCAATTTTGAGGTCATTTACCCCTCTCTCTCCTCTTGTCCAGCTCCCTGGGACTGCCCCAGCTGTGGCTGAATGTGGATTTCCCCCTAAATGGGGAAGTTCCCCCAGAGCAGATGGGACTCGCAGAGAAATTAATGCAAGTCTCTAGTTGTACAGAGCACTGAAAAGATTCCCCAAGGGACTAACAGAGGGACAACTAATTTCTTTCTTTGAACTGCCTCCTCCCTGAATCTTATGCTCACACTTCAGAAAAAAAAAAATAGCAAAAAAAGCACACAAAGCAAAAAGCAAATACTGAAAAATGTGTACAAATAGCACACCAGTCTAGCAGACAATATCTCCACAAAGTGGAAGTGAGGATAAAGAGTATTATGCATGCAGAGAGGCTATTTCTTCTAGGTGCTGATTGTGGGGAAGTAGAATGAGTTTCTGGGAGCTCAACCTCAATAAAGAGTGAGGAAAATGCAAGGATCATGTTCTGCTCTGTCACTATGGAGAACCACAGGGAAAAGATGAAACTCTCAGTAAAGGTGAATGGGAAGAAGTAGGCTCTGGTAAACGGTACTCAGATCCAGCCTAGGATGTTTATGGAGGAGGTTAACTTAGAACAAGAGGACAGAAGTGACTGAGGGCGCTGGGTTTGTTCAGCCTGGAGAAGAGGAAGCTCAGAGCAGACCTTATTGCTCTCTACAACTACCTGAAAGGAGTTTGTAACCAGGCAGGGGTTGGTCTCTTCTCCTAGGCACCCAGTGACAGAACAAGAGGACACAGCCTCAAGCTGTGCCAGGGCAGGTTTAGGCTGGATGTTGGGAAGAAGTTCTTCGCAGAAAGAGTGATTGGCATTGGAATGGGCTGCCCAGGGAGGTGGTGGAGTCACCATCCCTGGAGGTGTTTAAAAGGAGACTGGATGTGGCACTTAGTGCCATTGTTTAGTTAATTGTTAGATGATGGGTTGGACTTGATGATCTTGAAGGTCTTTTCCAACCTGGTTAATGCTGTGATTCTGTGACAGGATAGGCCAGTCCAGCTGACCTCAGAATGAGCCTTGCAGTGTCCACAGATACATCTCTGTTGTCGATGATGCCTTTATGAAAGTGATGCCCTGCTCCTCAGCCCGATAACGTACCATGAACCCTGTCCCACTTCCAGGGGAGGCAACAGGACTTTGACCTCAATGGGACCATCAAACTAGAGATCCATATCGTGCTAGGCATTGTTCTGCTGCATTTAGCTAACCCCACCAAGACAGGGATGAGGGCAGGAGTAAACCTCTTCCCTCAGTGTTATATTCCTTTTAATACCTCCTGCTTCAAAACTTCCCTTTTCATTCCACTCACTAGTATCTTGTCTACATAATTCACCAACTTTCTATTCTCCGTAGTCTTCTTCTTTCACTTTGGTTTCATGATTCACCCGCAGCTTCTTTAGGGTCAAAATCAGCTTCACATGAGAAGCTGTGTGGAACGTGGGGGGCATTTACAGGAACCTGGAAGCATTTCTAGAAATGCTCCTCTCAAGAAAAGAACTTTGTAAATGAGAATTTGGGCTGGGGGTGGTTTTGTGCTCTTGGGTTTTGGTTGGTTGACTTTTTTTTTGGGGGGGGGGGGGGGGGGGGGAGTGGGATAGGGTTTTTTTTTTTCCCAGATAGTTTCGTGGAGTGTCTTAAGTGGTTTCCCTCTGTAGAAAGAAAGAAACTAAAATTAACCATTATTATATCTCAATGGCATAATCTGTAGCATTTCAGAGCAAGCTTTAATTAGCTCAAGGGCTTTTCACATCCAATGGTGACATCTTTTGTTCGCACTGAAGTAGTACAACCAACATTCTGCCCATCGTTCCTTTGTAGCTGCCCTTCACTGGCCACACAGCACATGGGGTGAATTATTTCACCCACAGTGCCAGTTCTGCCTTTTTCTCTCATGTTAGTGATGGAGATTCATACAAATACTGAAGTTCATGTAACTGAATCAGATCCTAGAGCCTCTCACTTGGCATCCCACTTCCTTCCTTCTCTATGCTGCATCCTGAGATAAAAATCTTCTCTAAGTTCCTTATGCCACAGATACTAATTCATACTAAGTTCTTACTTTCTCCTCCTATTTTAAGAATGCATGAGTGAGAAAGATCCACAAGGGGAAAAGAAATTTGTATTAATAGTTTCCTGTGGGTGCCCATCAGTGTATCTTGTCATAATTAAATCAGAGACCAACGTTTATGAGAGGAAAAGGAGTATGGAAAGGGAAAAAAAATTAAGAAAACCACAAATCTCAACTCCAGTCTTCTCCTTTGTGCAGCTTAATAGTAGCTTCATCACAAAGAAAAAAATCCTTTTAATCAGTCTTGTCTCCAAAGATGCCAGAGGGAAGAAAAGTTGTTCAGAGTAAAAACAGACTTGGTTTGCTATTTTGTACTTCTTAAAAAAGAGAAGAAAAGAAAAAAAGAGAAAAAATAAAGAAGAAAAAAGAGAAAAGAAAGAAGGAAGAAAGAAATAAAAAAGAAAGAAGAACAAGAAAGAAAGAAGAAAGGAGAAAGACAAAAAAGGAAAGATGAAAGAAAAAAGAAGAAAGAAAAGAAAAAAATAAGAAGAAAAAAATTAAAAAGATGGAAAAAAGAAAAAAGGAGGAAAAAAAGAAAAAAAGAAAATAAAAAGAAAAAAAATTAAAATAAGAAAAAATAAGGAAAAAAGAAAATAAAAATCAAATTTAAAAAATAAAAAAGAAGAAAAAAAGATAAAAGAAAAAAGAAAAAAGGGGAAAATATTAAAAAGAAAAAAGGAGGAAAAAAGAGAAAAAAGGAAAAAAGAAAAAAGGGGGGAAAGAAAAAAAAAAGGAAAGAAAAACCACCAACAGCCCAAAGGCAACAACAAAACCACCCCAATAAACAAATAAAACCAGAAATTCCAATTGAAGAAAATAAACCAAACCAACAGCCAAGCCACAAAGACTGGAGATTACTTTACTCACATGTCTCTCTCTCCCTCCTTGGTTTGGTGACTGTGGTGTGCCTCCCTGGGCAGCCCATTCCAATGCCAATCACTCTCTCTGGGAAGAACTTCCTCCTAACATCCAGCCTAGACCTCCCCTGGCACAACTTGAGACTGTGTCCCCTTGTTCTGTTGCTGGTTGCCTGGCAGAAGAGACCAACCTCACCCTGTCTACAACCTCCCTTCAGGTAGTTGTAGACAGCAATGAGGTCACCCCTGAGCCTCCTAGTCCAACTGCCTGCTAAAGCAGAGTCACCCAGAGTAGGTTGCCCAAGACTGCAATGTCTAGGCAGGTTTTGGAAGTCACCTGAGAAGGGGACTCCACACCTTCAGATTTCTTCTGCCCAGCAACATACACTTATGGGTAAAACCAGCAGCTGCTTCTAGTTCAATATTACCTCACCAATGTTTTCTGACAAATTTGACACTGTGTCCACCACCCTCATCATGCAGACCTCCATTCTCCTGCACATGGTTTTCTCTAGAAGCCATCTGCCAGTTGACAGCAAGAAAGAGGGAGTTCTCAGCTCTCAAGCAGGTGAGCCATTCTATTCACCAGCCACCACATGTTGATGTACTCTGGGAAGTAATTGGCTGGGTAGCAATTGATAAGTGTCAGGCAAAAAAAGGGACAGGGTTAAACAAAAGTATGGACACAAAACCACCATGTGGACACTCTGGAAACAGAGCAAAGAGAAGTAACAGCCCCTTGAATGAGCACACCAGACCTGTCAGCTGGACCATACAAAGCGTTTGTAACCCACATCTACAGCATGGAAAACCTCCACAGTGCTCTGCTTGGTTAAGAGAAGGAATCTCCTTCCAGTTCTATCTGCAGCTTCTCTCTGCTCTGAAAACTTCCCTGAGTGGGAGTAGTGAGACGAAGCAGAAAGCTGGATTAGCTCTTGAAAGTGCCAGATGGGCACTGGAGAGAAAACTTGCCATAAACTGCAAGCCCCAGGGAACAACTTTCCAGGAAGGGAAAGTGCCAGAAACTACCAGCAGAAGAAACAAAACAGGAAGGCAAGTGACAGTTTTTCCCAACCAAAACTGGCCTCATTTCAGATATCATTCAATATCCAACCTCTTGTTCCCCTGAAATAGTGAATGGAATGACCAAATACTAGACACAGATGAAGGGAAGGCAGCTTGCTGCTTTTCAGAACCTGTGTGGTACCTGTAGGATGTGCCTTTATTTGATTTCCATGTCAAAAATTTCCTAAAGGAACCCAGTGAGCACTCTCAGCTCTACACAAACCGTTTGGTGTTGACCTAAACTCATTGTTGCAGGGCTTCAGTGATTTTCATACAGGGAAACAGTCCAGATAACAGCAGCTCATTAAAGGGACACCACACACTTTCTGCACACCAACCAGCACAAGCAGAGCCCTCTTAGCTCATGGAGGCAAAAGAAACCTTTCCACAGCAGGGCCACATCTATCTTTTTTGCTGCCAAACTGATGTCACACTTAGCTTTTGACTGATCTCTGAAAAAATTCTCTTTGCCACTCTGTATTTTTGCTGTCCCACTAGAAACCAGAAGGAAAGCACAGAATGGGGTAAACAAATAAATAAGACCCAAATCTGTGGCACTTGCAAGGTCCCCAAAGCTATCTGGTTTGTTTTTTGCCATAGTCCCCTGGGCAACCTACATTTTGTGCTCAGACTGATACCAGAAGCAGTTATTTTTCACAAGAGCACACTCAGATACTTCTATCAGACCTTGTGTAGTGAAGTCATTCAGATACCAGAAAACAAACATCAGATTTTATTCACAACCTTTCATTTGCTCTCCAAAAAGAGAGGCTGTGTGGGTGGCAGAGGGGCTGCCC
The DNA here is from genome assembly GCF_015220805.1 of Pogoniulus pusillus. Taxonomy (NCBI): domain Eukaryota; kingdom Metazoa; phylum Chordata; class Aves; order Piciformes; family Lybiidae; genus Pogoniulus; species Pogoniulus pusillus. The sequence goes on from NC_087284.1 coordinate 17,891,076, forward strand.
TGCACTGCAGACCAAGTGGTAACACTTGGGAGTTTTCTGTCCTCGCTATTGTCACCCCGAGCTGTGAAATTTCAGAGAAGGCATACAGCACCTTGATCAGCCTCCTTACCTATTGCCTCTCACTTGCAGAGGATGTGGCTGCTATGGGCTACCAGACAACGTTGATAGAAGGTGTTCCTCTTGCTTGAGAGCACATTTCAGAGTGAAACTAAGCTTTCATAATTCCATGCTGCAGCCCTGGACTCGTTCCTGCTAGATGGGAGATGTCAAGCAGGCCAAACACTGGGACCTGCACAGCAGCAGATCTCCCATGTTACAGAATCACAGAACTTCTTAGATTGGAAAAGGCCTCCAAGATCATCGAGTCTTAGTTTCACACTGACAAGTCCTTGACCAAACTAAATCCCTCAGCACATCTAATCACTATGAATCGCTATGGTTGGAAAGGACCACCAGGATCACATTGATCTTCCTTCAGAGGCAACAAGCTGAAAACACTGTGCTGCTGCCCAGCAAAGGACAGAAACACAACAGGGTGTCAGTTGGCAATTATTGGCTATGAAGGTGGCCAGTGTGGTGGTCAAATTCAAAGCATCAGCTAAGGATTCCCAGTAGTGTGGATTTTAACTGGGTCAAAGGCTAATTAAATCAACTGGAAACAAACCTGAAATTGCTTTTCAGTTCCATTCATAACTTCTTTCCCCAGCTGACTGGACACCATTGCTGACTGTAGTAAACATAATTTGCCACCCTCCTGTGTGTTTACCAGGCATTGGGATCCCTGATAATGAACAGAACTACATGAATGTGAAACAATTCCTTTCAAATTTGCCAGTTACCTCCTAACTTTACACAACTAACTGACCCTACTACATTTGTGACAGCCAGTGGGAAACTGAGTTACTAAGTGTCCCAAGTGCTATCCATTAAATTAACTTCTCTAACAGTGGGAGAGAATCATAGAATTCCAGCATGCTGGAGGTTGGAAGGGACCTCTGAAGATCAGCTAGTCCAACCCCCTGCTAAAGCTGTCACTAACAGCAGCTTGCCCATCGTCACAATGGCCAGGCAGGTTTGGAATCTCAGATCACAGATCACAGGATGTTAGGGGTTGGAAAGGACCCAAGGAGATCATCGAGTCCAACCCCCTGCCAGAGCAGGAGATACTATCTAACACAGATCACAGAGGAACACATCCAGACATCTCTTCAGAGCAGACTCCATGACCTCTCTGGGCAGCCTGCTCCAGGGCTCTGCCACTCTCACAGTGAATAACTTTTTTGCTGATGTTTAGATAGAATCTGCTGGGTTCCAGGTTGTGCCCATTGCCCCTTGTCCTGTTGCTGGGCACCACTGGAATAAGTCTGGTCCCATTATCTTGCCCTCTACCCTTCACATATTGATCAGCATTGAGAAGATCCCTTTTCAGTCTGCTTTTCTCCAGGCTAAACAGCCCCAGGTCTCTCAGCCTTTCCTCATTCATGCAAAAGCTCTTCCAAAGCAATAGGACAACCAGAAGGTGGAATAATTTGTGCAGACAGCACAGCACAATGTAGGCATTCAAATTTTTGAGGCTAAGTTATGACTTTTAATATTTTAACCATAGGATCACACAATCCTGATCAATGGGTTGCCTGCTAGAAGAGGTGACACAGAACACCATTACTGGGACCATGCTGGCCTCAAGAAGCATCCACAGGGAACAGAAGAAAAGTGAAATGAGAACTGTACAGCTTCACTCCATTTCTGAAGAATTAAAGGAAAAGATGGTATGCATAAGGTCCAGAATACACAGGAAGGACACTCAAATGGGCACATTTTGTCCTTGCCCAAGCCCTAGGAAGCAAGGCTGGCTATGATGAAGGGATGGCTATACTCAGAGAGGCAGCAATCAACAACAGCAATTGCTTCCAGCCTTCTTCTGGTGCACTAAGAGCAGATGAAATCTGTCCTAAGTTCCCCTATATCTCACCTCCCAATTCCTCCATCTTTGTCTACCTCTACCCAGCCTGGACATCGTTGGGGTAGGTGTGACTAATGTGCTGTCACAGGGAGTCAGCCACGGCGAAGGTGGTGGCAGTACTGACCTGTGAGATGTTCTGAGCCGACAAGAAAGGCAGTTTTATGAACATGCATGCAAAATGAAACCAAGTCCAGTCACAGAATATGGATACGAGGAAATGAAGGTTCAAACAGCTCCTGGAGAAAGGGGGAGGAGTGTGTTAGGGGGGGTCTGGGTTAGCTGGCACTTTCATTACTCATACCATGGTTTCACTATGTGTGCGGTCCCTTTGCTTTCTCTCACAACTGCCCTTGTGCAACCAATGTGCTGAGGCACCACACTGCTATTGCACTGCGAGCAGCCTCCTCATTGCTGTCAGGCCCCTCAGAAGCTGCCCTCTTCTAACCCCTTCATCTAGTGTCCACTATTTCTGTTGCACTAAACAAGCTTAAAGTCTCTTCTCTTCCAACTCCTTCAGCACAACCTTCAGCAAGGCAAATATAAAGTCAAACAAACCCCAAAGGAAGCATCAGAACTGAGATAGTACTACAGCAGCCCAAGAGAGAAAGGAAGAAAGCACAGGACTCTTCAACCACTTCTTTTTGACAAGGTCTTCTGGGAGGGCTTTTCCAGGCCAGCACTGTAAAATGAGTAGCTCGTGCTAGGCTGCAGCCTGATGCAATCAATGCACTGCAGAGGCTTTTCAGACTGATGGGGTTCAGCATTAAGTGGGGTACTTGGACAAGCTTGTTGCTGTAGGATTTTTTCCCCATGGTATTTACGAGGAGAAGACACACGGAGAAAGTCACAACAACCCCAAATATATTCCAGGCCTGCAGAAGACTGTCTGGAAAGCCTCCCAGCAGTAAAGGACTCGGGAGTGTCAGTCAGTAACAGCAGTGTCCTCAGGAGGCCATGAGGGCTGATGGCATCTTGGTCTGTATCAGGAATAGTGTGAGCAGCAGGACTAGGGCAGTGATGATACCCTTGTACTCAGCACCTTGTGGGGCCTCCGTGTGGGGCCACTCACTAGAAGAAAGACATTGAGGTGCTGGAGTGAGTCTAGAGAAGGGCAGCAAACCTGGCAAAGCTTCTAGAGCACAAGTCTTGTGAAGACAAGCTGTGGGAGTTGGGGTTATTTGGCCTGGAAAAGAAGAGGCTGAGGGGAGACTCTCTGCAGCTGCCTGAAAGGAGACTGAAGCAAGGCACAAGTCAGTCTCTTCACACAAGGAGCAAGTGACTGCTAAAAAGTCTGTTCCCATCTTTCATAGAGTTCCTCTTTAAGTACTGAAAAGCCTCGGTGAGTTCTCCTGGGAGCTTTCCGTGTTGACAGCTTTGCTGTAGAGCATCTGCTATGTTACTCTTCAGGCTGAGCCCCCACACCACAGCAATTAATCCCAGAACAAATTATTTGGGCTTGCAAGGTGGTGTGACACAGGATGCTAAATGACAATGGGCCACAGAAAAGGTCAAAAAACTCTCTGTGGGGAAGCGATGCACACACTGAGTGCTGCAAGAGCTGCATGGTTAACTGAGTTTGGGGGATTTCTCAGCTCTGCTCTCTGCTCTGGAGGTTTGCAGTGCTGTAGGCAGCAAAGTGGGGAGGGGAAGGGGCCAGGCAGCACAGATGTGGGGTGAGGAAGTCATTCTGCAGTGTGGCAGTGTGGTGACTTGACAAGGGTGATTTGAGTCGACATCATAGCAACAAACTTAATAGTTCTCAAATCAGAACTCTGAAAGATTAAACACTAAGCACATGCAAATTATTGAATTAAGACCTTCATAGTATCATGGAATGGGTTGGGTTGGAAGAGACCTTTAAGATTATCAAGTCCTGTTGCTAAACCAGCACTGCCAGGTCACCACTAAACCATGTCCCTACATTTACATGGTTTTTAAATTGCTTCAGGGATGGAGACTCTGCCCTGGGCAGCCTGTTCCAGGGCTTGACAACCCTTTGGGAGAATAAAGTGGGTTTAATACAAACCTAAACCTCCCCTGGCCTAACAGGTGATCACAGAATCACAGACAGGCTTGGATCGGAAGAGACCTTTAAAGGTCATCTAGTTCAAAACTCCTGAGGTGAGCACAGTATCACAGTATCATCAGGGTTGGAAGAGACCTCACAGATCATCAAGCCCAACCCTTTACCACAGAGCTCAAGGCTAGACCATGGCACCAAGTGCCACGTCCAATCCTGCCTTGAACAGCCCCAGGGACGGCGACTCCACCACCTCCCCGGGCAGCCCATTCCAGTGTCCAATGACTCTCTCAGGGAAGAACTTTCTCCTCACCTCCAGCCTAAATTTCCCCTGGCACAGCCTGAGGCTGTGTCCTCTTGTTCTGGTGCTGGCCACCTGAGAGAAGAGAGCAACCTCCTCCTGGCCACAACCACCCCTCAGGTAGTTGTAGACAGCAATAAGGTCTCCCCTGAGCCTCCTCTTCTCCAGGCTAACCAATCCCAGCTCCCTCAGCCTCTCCTCGTAGGGCTGTGCTCAAGGCCTCTCCCCAGCCTTGTTGCCCTTCTCTGGACACGCTCAAGCATCTCAATGTCCCTCCTAAACTGGGGGGCCCAGAACTGAACACAGTACTCAAGGTGTGGTCTAACCAGTGCAGAGTACAGGGGCAGAATGACCTCCCTGCTCCTGCTGACCACACCATTCCTGATGGAGGCCAGGATGCCACTGGCTCTCTTGGCCACCTGGGCACACTGCTGGCTCATGTTCAGGCGGGTATCAATCAGCACCCCCAGATCCCTCTCTGTCTGGCTGCTCTCCAGCCACTCCGACCCCAGCCTGTATCTCTGCATGGGGTTGTTGTGGCCAAAGTGCAGCACCCTGCACTTGGAGCTACTGAATGCCATCCCATCTGCCCATCTGTGCAGGCGGTCAAGGTCCCGCTGCAGAGCCCTTCTGCCCTCCAACTCAATCACATCTGCCCCCAGCTTAGTGTCATCTGCAAACTTGCTGATGACTGACTCCATGCCCTCATCCAGAACATCTATGAGGATGTTAAAGAGGATGGGGCCCAGCACTGATCCCTGAGGGACACCACTAGTGACTGGCCACCAGCTGGATGTGGCACCATTCACCACCACATCCCCAACTAGATCAGGTTGCTCAGAGCCGTGTCCAGGCTGGCCCTGAAACGTCAGCTCTCGCAGCCTGGTGGTTGGCCCTGTCAGTGCAGAGAGAGGTCTGGATCTCTGGCTCCAAGGAGCACGCTTGCTTTCCATGCTGCACAATCGTTACCTAAAACATTCCTGGGCAAATACTGAGACAGAAAGTTTGCACCAGATGGATTGAAAGCATCACAGACTGGCCAGCAGAACGGCTTAAAGGGCTGAGAATTTGGACATGGGCAAACGGGAGGTGGCTTCTCCACCTCACCGTTTTGCTGAGTCTCACTTAGTCTCTAAGCATCAGTTTATCTCTCCATCAACAATGCCTCGGTATCGTTCTTCACTTGTGTCAAACACAGTGGCAACAATACCTCTTCTGTGACCAAATTATCACCTCCAGACACGGAGATTCTCTGATACATGTACCAGACCAGGAAAGGATGGTGGAGGTAGCAAAAGAGCTCCTCAGAAGGCCCGCACAGAAGCGAAGCAACGAAAGGCGACACGTATGGGATGAACACCTGCGTCTGGCTAACACCAGGAAGATTTTGACCGATCCGTTTAGGAGCTTCAGCTCCTGTCGAGGAATTAAACGAGCACCACGGTGCTGTTCTCAGCTCTCCAGCGCCCTCCTCTGGCCAGGCAGGCACCGTCCTCACTTCTCTATTGCTGAATCACGCCGCGGCAGGACAACGAATCAAAACGGCTGTGATGCATAATCTAGTGAGACAAAACGCCTGGCTAGCACCTAACATCCATGATTTTTATACTGAACTTCAACCGAGGTTTATTTTGTGCTTCAGAGTTGCTAATTCTTTTTGTGCCTATGGCACAAGGAGAGTTTCTCACTTAGCTACAGAATGGTTTGCTATCACAGTATCATCAGGGTTGGAAGAGACCTCACAGATCATCAAGTCCAACCCTTTACCACAGAGCTCAAGGCTAGACCATGGCACCAAGTGCCACGTCCAATCCTGCCTTGAACAGCTCCAGGGACGGCGACTCCACCACCTCCCCAGGCAGCCCATTCCAGTGTCCAATGACTCTCTCAGGGAAGAACTTTCTCCTCACCTCGAGACTAAATTTTCCCTGGCGCAGCCTGAGGCTGTGTCCTCTCGTTCTGGTGCTGGCCACCTGAGAGAAGAGAGCAACCTCCTCCTGGCCACAACCACCCCTCAGGTAGTTGTAGACAGCAATAAGGTCACCCCTGAGCCTCCTCTTCTCCAGGCTAACCAATCCCAGCTCCCTCAGCCTCTCCTCATAGGGCTTCATCAGCTTACCTAACAGTTAGCCCTCCAAACAGAGCGATGTGTTGGCATGATTTGGGTGGTGAGCTGAGCAACACAGCAAACTGAATATTCAGTAAAAATACGTATTGCCAGATGAAGATGAGCCAGCACGTGCCTAGGTAGCCAAGGTGGCCCCACAGCATCCTGGCCTATCTCAGTCTGGTGGTAGATCTAAACAGGTCCAATATGAGTCCTGGCATGTCCAAGCATAGTCCCCTGTTCCCTCTTCCAGAGTGGGCAGAGATATGGGAAAGAGAGAAAAGGGGCCCAGAGCCATGAAGTCTAAGTTAGGGCTTTGTTCAGACATGTTTTGCTCCTGGTGTGGTAAACCAGGTACACCCAGCTGGCATACGCTCGCCTCCTGCAAGGCCCACACCCTGCCAGATTCTGGTGGAGCTTGGCCATGCCTTCACCAAACATGATGAAGCTTTGGCAAAGGCCTGCTGATTGGTCAATGGCTCTGTTTATCTCGGTTGCCAGGTGGACCAATTGATGAAAGTAGGCCAGAGCTGTAAACAACTTGCCTTGTTGCTTAATACCAAGCCTGCTTGTGTCACACTATGCCTTGATGCTTTAAGCTTGCTGCTTGGGATTGTGCCGTGCCTCAGCTTACCAGGCAGAAGCACAAGAGCCCTGCATCACCAGAGCATGTAGAATCACAGACTCATAGAATCAACCAGGTTGGAAGAGGCCTGCAAGATCATCCAGTCCTATCCAATCAACCAGACCATGGCACCAAGTGCCTCATCCAGTCTTCCCCTGAACACCTCCAGGGATGGTGACTCCACCACCTCCCTGGGCAGCCCATTCCAATGCCAATCACTCTCTCTGGCAACAACTTCCTCCTAACATCCAGCCTAGACCTCCCCCAGCACAACTTAAGACTGTGTCCCCTTGTTCTGTTGCTGGTTGCCTGGCAGAAGAGACCAACCCCACCTGGCTACAGCCTCCCTTCAGGTAGTTGTAGACAGCAATGAGGTCCCCCCTGAGCCTCCTCCTCTCCAGGCTGCACACCCCCAGCTCCCCCAGCCTCTCCCCAGAGGGTTTGTGCTCCATGCCCCTCACCATCTCTGTCACCTTGCATCCTAGGCCTCAGTGCAGGGTGCCAGCAGGTGACGGCAGGCTAGGCCACGCAGAAGGGGTGAGACCAGGAGAGCCAAGTGCCCCGAGTGAGCTGCGTTCCTGCCACTCGCAGTTACAGCCACTGAAAGCCACAAGCCGCTCCCGGCCCGAGCCGCCGCTTGCACAGACCTGCCGGCAGCCTGCCCCGGGGCAGAAAGCAGGGCACTGCCAAGCGGCAGGGCACCGCCAAGCGGCAGGGCACCTGTCTGCAGGCACGCCCGGAGCCTCTGCGCAGAGCCCGGAGCTCCGCAAGGATGCCGTCCACCCGAGAGCAGACCGAGACCCAGTCTGACCGTGCAAGACCAAACCCCTGTGAGATGCCTGGAGAAACTCTATAAGCCTTTGCTGATTACCGTATGGATGACAGCGCCAGTTTGGGTCTGTTAAGCACCAGCCCGGTGAGTTCAGGTCGTAAGTAAACTGACTTCAGTTCTACGAAGCCTCTGTAATTAAAGTGATTTGCTTCAGCTGCGTTCCTACTCATTACCTAGCTGCTCTTAGCAGAAAGGAGCCTCTCACGTCCCTAGAGGGCAAGCAGCTGTGCTAGTCCGAGCCTAGGTGGGATATTTTGGTGAGACGAATTAGACTATAGGCTGTGAAAACGAAACAATGCTGATGTCTGCTGCACTTATAGGCTTGCTGAGATGTATAAGAACAAGAACACAAACACAGATAACCCAGAGTTTGCTCTCTGGCTTTGGGGCTGGGCTTCTCTCTCTCTAACCTGCTGCCTGTGTGACTAATCCACCTGCTTCCTAATCCCCCTGCTTCCTAATCCCCCTGGCCAACCCTCCAAACTCACCTTGAATGTAAGGCAAAGTCTGGGGTAAGGTAGAGGAGTGGAAATGTGATTGGAGCCCCTCCTGGGAACTCTGGTTTCTGGGAGGGCTGTTGTGTTTCTGTATTACTTTTTAACTTGCATATTTCTATATATATTGTAAACATCTGCTTGTATATTGTGCTAAGCTGTGAGTAAAAAGCTTCATTCAATTTCTAGATCAGCTGAGTCTAGTCTGGGTGATTTTCTTAAGTGGGGGGGGGGCAGATAACACCCACACCATCACAGCAGCCTATTGCACTGCAGAGAGCTTCCCCAAAAGTGTACTGGTTTGCATTTTCCTAGTTTGGCTAAATTGTTTGGTACTGCCCTATGCACTGTACATATCCTGTAATCTCTTTGTGCAACCGAGCACAAAACACCCTGTAAATAAGTTAAGACAATAAATGTTTATGTTAATAAATAATTTGATTAATATCAGCCATATCATAACTAATATTTAATAACAACCGCCTCAGTAAGCAATAGTGTGACCAGCAGGACCACAGAAGTGATTATACCATTGTGCTTAGTACTGGTGAGGCCACAGCTTGAGTACTTGTTTTAGTTTTTGGGGCCCTTATTTCAAGAAAAGACACTGAAATGCTGGAGTGGGTCCAGAGAAAGCTAACAAAGATGGTGAAGGGTCTGAAGAACAGGTCTTGTGAGAAGCAGCTGAAGGAATTGGAATTGTTTAGTCTGGAGAAAATGAGGCTGAGGGAGCACCTTCACTACAACTCCCTGATGGGAGACTGGAGTGAGATGAGGGTTAGTCTCTTCTCCCTAGTGACAAGTAATAGGACAGGAGGAAATGGCCTCAAGTTGCATCAAGAGAGATTTATGTTGGCTATTAGAAGAAACTTTTTTACTGAAAGGGTTCTCAAACACTGGAACAGGCTCCCCAGGGAAGTGGTTGAATCCTCATCCCTGAAAGTATTGAAAAGAGGCAGAGATGTGTCACTAAGTGACATGGTTTAGCATCAGCCTTGTTAGAGTTAGATAATAGTTGGACTTCATGATCTTAAAGTTTTTTTTCCAACCAAAACAACTTTGTGATTCTATGACAATCTGGCAGAGATGCCCAAGACACACATGACCTCTGCAAAAGGATGGACTAGATGGTTTACAGTGGTCATTTTAGGTTATGTATTTTTGTAGCTGTCCTCTTACAGTTATTCTCTTGACAAACAAGAACTTCTGTCTCCAGCCTTCCTGAAGAAAAAGCTGCCTCTTTGCCAGCAAAACCACAACATGCATTTCCACCGTGCAACCAACTCCAAACTGCTGCCAGTCTCGGTAACACGGTCAGATTTGCACTGTCATCTTCACCAGGCTTTGGGAGCTGGCCCCTTCCTTCTTCACTAACTTGACAGGTAACATCAAGCTGAGTGGTGCAGTTAACATGCCTGAGAGATAGGATCCATCCAGAGGGACCTGGACAAGCTGGAGGAGTGGGCACACTGGAACCTCATGAAGTTCAACAAGGTCAGGTGCAAGGTTCTGCACCTGAGTTGGAGCAACCCTGGGTATCAATCCAGGCTGGGGATCGGAGGGATAGAGAGAAACCTGGGGACTTGGGCGCTGGTGGATGAAAAGCATGTGAGCTGACAACATGTGCTCACAGCCCAGAAGCCAAGCAAATCCTGGGCTGCATCTCCAGCAGCGTGGGCAGCAGGTCGAGGGGAGGGATTCGACCCCTCTGCTTAGACCCCACCTGCAGTGCAGGGCCCAGCTCTGGAGTCTTCAGAACAAAAGGGACATGGACCTGTTGGAGGGAGGCTGGAGACAATTACAACAATTATTATCTTGCTGAATCACCTCTGCGGTGACGACAGGCTGAGAAAGCTGTGGATGCTCAGCCTAGAGAAGAGAAGGCTCTGGGGAGACCTTGTGGCCTTCCAGTACTTAAAGAGGCTGACAAGAAAGATGCGGACAGAGTTTTTAGCAGGGCCTGTTGTGGCAGTACAAAGGGTGATGGTTGATAAACTACAAGAGGGAAATTCAGACCGGACAGAAGGAAAAGGCTGTGTTTTTCACACTGAGGAGCTGGAAGCGTTTCAGGCCAGGCTGAAGCGGGCTGTGAGCATCCTGCTGCAGCTGCAGATGGCGCTGCCCACTGCAGGCGGCCGGACGGGAAGACCTGTCAAAGTCCTTTACAACCCCAACCACTCCACGGTGCTGCGACTCTCAGCGCCGGCAGCTCTGCAGCAGGCGGAGGCAGGCAGCAGCGCTGCTAAGCGCCAAGTACCACCCCCGGGGACAACTCACGCATTTTCCCGGTGGAGGCAGGCGTCACTCGAGTCACTTCGCATCTCCGCAGTGCCCTCGGCTGAGCCCGGGCCGCTTCCTCCCTCCGCTTCCGAGCAGGCGCGGCGGCAGGGCGCATCGGGTCGAACCGAGCCGGGCTCTCACAGGGCAGGCGGCAGGACAGGGGACAGCGGCCCGCGGCCAGGGTAAGGCACCGCGGACCGGGACGGGGCATGGGACGGAGTCGATGCGGATCACCGCCGCCGCCGTGTTGCGAAGCGCCGGGGATGAGCGGGACGGGTCATGGTCCCGAGGCTGGGCCGCGGGGCCCCGGGACAAGGCGGCCCGGAGGCGTTGCGGCACACCCCGTTCCCTTTCCCAGGTTACCGGTGCTGGGGAGGGTCTCCCGGCCGCAAGGGAAATCCCCGCGGCGCTGCGATAGGATCGCGGCGGGCGGGGAGAAGCAGGATCAGAGGCAGGAAGCGCCGGGAGGCGGAGTAGGAGAACGCAGACTTGGTCAACGAGGAACTAGGCCGGAGAAACCCCGGGCTAGAGCTTCCTCCTCCCGCATCTACCGGCGAGCCAGTGCCTGGAGTTTACCGGGAGGCCCCGGCGAGAGCCCTCCTCCGGAAGGCAGCGCAGAACGGGCGCCTCTGCCCCGCAGCCTGTCTTACAGCAGAACAAGCTGTGCGTCCCGGCCGTGCTGCTGCGAGCCGCTGCCCGGAGCCCTCCTTTCCCCGGCACCCCGCCTCCTGCTCCTGCTGAAGCTTACAACCTCTGCTCCTCTCACTCGTGTTCCATAGTCCCCTTCCCCCGGGATCCCCTCTCTAACTGGCTACTGGCCTGGCACACTTCTGTGCTTCGCTATGTCCGATAGAAAGAGAAAATGAAGCTCCTCACAGCTCCTGGAAGATCTGAGCAGAAGGGAAAGGTTTAGATGGCGTGAGGCTGTGATGGTTACAGCAACGCAACTGAAATCATATCATAGTATCACAGTATCATCAGGGTTGGAAGAGACCTCACAAATCATCGAGTCCAACCCTTTACCACAGAGCTCAAGGCTAGACCATGGCACCAAGTGCCACGTCCAACCTTGCCTTAAAGTGCCCCAGGGACGGCGACTCCAGCACCTCCCCGGGCAGCCCATTCCAGTGTCCAATGACTCTCTCAGGGAAGAACTTTCTCCTCACCTCCAGCCTAAATTTCCCCTGGCGCAGCCTAAGGCTGTGTCCTCTTGTTCTGGTGCTGGCCACCTGAGAGAAGAGAGCAACCTCCTCCTGGCCACAACCACCCCTCAGGTAGTTGTAGACAACAATAAGGTCACCCCTGAGCCTCCGCTTCTCCAGGCTAAACAATCCCAGCTCCCTCAGCCTCTCCTCATGCACTGATAGCTTTTGAAACATCTTCCACACATAGAATCATGACATCATTTGCGTTGGGAGAGAGCTTTAAGATCAAGTCCAGCTGTTAACCCACCCCTCAGCACCACATCTACACTGCTTTTAAACCCCTCCAGGGATAAGGGACTCCACCACTGCCCAGGACAGCCTGTTCCAGGACTTGACAACCTTTTCAGGAAGACAACTTTCCTAATATCCAGCCTAAACCTTCCCTTCATCTTTAGCTGCAGGGACCCCTTCCATTTATCTCCTGTGACCTGTATGGGTAATACCAGCAGTCATTCCCTTCTGTTCCTGACCAATAAATAAGCACCCATGAGTTTTGGTGCTTGCAGGTGTGATCTTTTTCTCTGGTTATACCTTGTAACACCTCTCAAGAGCTTGTGTGCTGTGAAAGTATCATTAGACCAAAAGGACTGCAATTACTGCACAACCTTCTCCTGTCTGACCACGCTGATTCACTCAGCAATCCTCCATAACTGTGCAGGATGCACCAGACTTGCATCAGGTCACCAACAGGTCATTAAAATAGAGCCAACTGCTTCAAAGTGGTGGTCAGGCCCAATATGACCCAATGACCATCATGATTCTTAGGAGTTTGTGCCCTTTGGATATTAGAAGGGAGAAGGTAATCATGGTATTAAAAAGATGCCACAAACCTACTTGTCCTTTTCTGAAGGGACCTCAAACTTATTAGTGGGCAAAAATATCTCTGTTCTAGCAACCAGTGTTTAGAATTTCCATAATGCATGTTGGCACTTGTTAAATACAAACCCACCATAATAGAGGTGTTCAGAATATGCTTTATAATCCCAGAATCTCAGCATGGTAGGGGTTGGAAGGAACCTCTGGAGATCATCTAGTGCCCTGCTAAAGCAGGGCTACTCACAACAGGTTGCCCAAGATTGCAGTGTCCAGACAGGTTTGGAATCTGTCTGTCTGGAGAAGATTCCACAACCTCTCTGGGCAGCCTGCTCCAGTGCTCTGGTACTCTCTAGGAAAGAATTTTTAAGTCCTGTTCAGATGGAACCTCCTGGCTTCCAATTTCTGCCTATTGCCCCTCGCCCCATCTCTGGGCACCACTGGAAAGAGTCTGGCCCCATCGTCTTGTCCCCCACCCTTTAGCTGTTGAGCAGCATCAAGAAGATCCTTTCTCAGTCTGCTCTTCTCCAGGCTAAACAGCCCTAGGTCTCTGAGTCTTTCCATCTCACAGAGACATTCCAGTCTCCTTAGCATCTTTATAGCCTCCACTGGGTTCTGTACAGTAATTCCCTGGTGTTAAAGCAAGCCGAGGACTACCTCAAGGAGCACGAATTAACCCCTAGAGGCACATATGGTTTCTGTAAATTTAGGATAAACCAGGACATAAAAATATCTGTTCCCTTAAGCATAGGTACATAAAGTGTGCACTGGCATTGCATAATTACTGAGGACACATTTGAATCCTCATGTAGCTTAATGAAAAGCAGTAAAAGTGCATTGAACTTGAGCCTTTAAACTTCCCTCCTCACTTTCTTCATCATCTGGTGTTGGCCAGCACCTCATGTTAAATAGCATACCAAAATAAGTGGTCTTTTCTCTTAATGCCTAATCATAGAATCAACCAGGTTGGAAGAGACCTCCAAGATCATCCAGTCCATCAAGCTTCTTCCAGTTTGAAGCCATCACCTCTCATCCTGTCACTACATGCCTTTATAAAATGTCCCTCTCCAGCCCCTCAAATCCTGGAAAGCTGCTAGCATGTCTTCCCAGAGCCTCATAGGCTCCCACAAGCTCTCTTTTTCTTATGGTGCACTTAGAACATGTTGCAAACCTTCACAATTGCTTTGTGAGATAAGGAGGAGAAATTACTCTAGAACCCCACAGCCCTTCCTGGCATTTACATCCTTCAGTTCAGATGGCTGTGAAAATCAGTTTCCTGATGAAGCTGAGTCGCTTCACCCTCCAGAGAGGGTTGGTTGGTTTAGGCTTTAAGCAAACTTTTTAGATCTGAATTTGCAAGGATGTCTAAAAGATACCTTAGAATGATGGAAGTATCTGAGCACTTGGTAGGCTGATTAAGTAGTTTAGAAAATGAGATACCTGTCAGAATCATCAGGTACTATCTGCCTTTGGGACCCTTGACCTTCTGGGTTTCATTTTTTTCACATGAGGAGTGTAGGGATAGTACCAATTTGCTGTGTATTGTTTGGATTAAGCTGTTTATTAACAACACTGTGAGATCCTCAGGTGAAGAAATGGTTCTGTGTCCACTTCGTGTAACAACAAATGGTTAAAAAGATAAATCATTGTGATCATTAGGTCTAAATCATGATCTTTAGGTCTAAGTCATCAAGATGTTTAGGCCTGCTCCTGTGAGAACCACACATCTTTGGTCTCCAACTGGAGCCCTTTGCTCATAAGGTCCATGAGAGCATGCACTTGTGTCCCACTCCTTCCTCAGATGCATATTTAGTGGAACAGCTAAATACTTTATAATGACACTTCTTTTTTACTCCTTTTTGGTCCAGGAGCACCAAGGTACTTGGTTTTAATTACCAAGCCCCAAACGCTGCCAACATGTCACTGGAAGATATCCACATGAACACCCAGGATTTGCTTGAAAGAAAACAACTTGATGCTGGAGGATTTGGCACAATTTCTTTGTGCTTCCACAAGAAACATGGATATGTGGTGTTAAAAACAGTGTACACAGGACCCAAGCGCACTGAGTAAGTCGTGGATCTCAGTCTTGGGTTTTTTTATCTTTCATTTAGACTAAGGAACTCTCTAAACCCGATGGAGATAAGTCTAAATAAAGTGTAATAACTGAAGATTTTGGGATTCTAGAGATACTGCATGTGGGGAAAACAGGACAAGAGTAGCATCTGTGCTGGGGATTATCATTTTAATTCTAACTCACTATTCCAGTGCAGTTCCTGACTCCAGTTGCAAGGTGACCACTACTCTGAGTTGTTAAGTGTCAAGGAGACACTTGCAGAGTTAAGGAAATGCAGGAGCTCAGGGGACACAAGGCATTTTCAGGCTTGCAGATCATTTTCAAATACAGTTGTCCAGCTACAGATGTCCACTAGGAGTGAAACCATAGGAGCTATCCGGAGGACTCCAACCCCATGTGTGTAATACCCTCACTCCCTTCAGAAGAAGCAAGCTGAGTGAAGCCCACTGGAATTTGCTGCTGGTTTCAGTGGGTTCAGGGCATACAGCAGCTCTGCTACCTCAGTCCAAAAACTCTCTCATGAGTCATCCACTAGGGAGAGACAAAATCCCAGTTTGAGTTATTTGAGTTCAGGTTATAATAAATAAGTTAACTGAGCTTTTCTTTTGCTAGTAGAAAGTGAATTAGGAGCTGCTAGGAGCTTACAAACTGCACTGACCGCTTGGGGTAACACAGCTAACATGGACAACCCTGCCTGGTTTAATTTTGGAGTTGTGTTTTTACTTTCTCACTACAGGGGCTACCTAAGTACTAAAAATCTTAAACACATTTACATCTGAGCCTACTGCAAACAAAACAGCCACTCTCTTTTCTAGTTCTAGAGGAAGACAGAAGGAGAGAGCAGTTCCCTATTCAATCACAGGGCAGGAAAGCATCATCAAACAGCATGGTCTCAAGATTTTCTTACAGCCTTTTGCCTAATGACTAGAACAGGAGCAACAGTAAAGAGAAGACTGTTTATGGGTACTGTGCTTTAATACCATTGGTGAGCTCCGAGTTGTATACCTGTGACCATGCCTGAGGCTCAGGTAAAGAATGATACAATCATTTTGGTTGGAAGAGGCCTTCAAGATGATTGAGTCCAACCATTTACCCAGTACTGCCACATCACCATTAAACCAGCACCACAGGACCCTCAGCACAGCTACATGGTATTTCAGTCACTGCAGGGATGGGTGCCCCTCCACTTCCCTGGACAACCTGACAATGCTTTTGGGGAAGAAATAATTCCTAATGTCCTACCTAAACCTCCCTTGGTACAACTTGAGCCTCTTTCCTCTACTCCTATTGCTTGTTAGGCTTTTAATTCATCTCAAACCAATAAGCATCAGTAAATGTTATGACCATCCAGTATGTGGATGGATCCCTTGTGATAAATCCATTTTGAATGTGAACCTTTGGGAAAGAGACCTGAAGAGTTTCCTGGACCAGAGGGAGTAGAATGTGTCTTGATCCTCCTTGTCCAGAGGGTCTGTCAGCCCAACCCTGTCCCATCTCAGCTCAGAGACTTGGATGTGCACAACCAACAGTGCACCTCCAAAATAAATGCTTGTGCACTTCCTGAAGAGCAGGCCTTGATATTCTGCTGAGCAGCCAGTCTGTGCTAGGCATCTGAGACTGAGAGAACATAACCTGGCATGAGTTAAGCTGTACCAGTTCTAAACCAGCTCCAAGTACAGTTCATCTCATAGTGGCTCCAGGGATGTTGGTGGTTTTGGCCATGTCTTTCATTATGAATCAGCAGCATTTTCCAACCTGTGTTCTTTCTAGCCTGATGCCTGAGTTCACTGTCATTTCTGGTTTGCAGATACAACGATTCCCTCCTGGAAGAAGGCAAGATTATGCACAAACTGCAGCACGATCGTGTGGTCAAGCTACTAGGTATTATTTTGGAAGATGGAAACTACTCACTTGTGATGGAGTATGTGGACCGGGGGAACATGATGAAAGTGCTACAGAAAGTGAGCAGTGACTTGCTTCATGCCTTGATGTTTCTTAAGGTCGACAAGATGCTTGAAAGGGACAGGATGTTTGTGCCATCTCCAGAGGACAGAGTCTTCAGTTTCTCATTCTCTTTTCTGTGTGGCAGCCCAGCTTCTCTAGAGGCAGCAGAGGACAGCTATGACTTTGCTAGGGGGCCAGACAACAGTTGCAGAGTCAAAAGTTACAGGAGTGCTTGTAGAGAGCGAGATGTGGAGAATTTGCTACAGAAGAAGCTTTTGTAAATGTGAGGCAACTGGAATTACTTCAGTGCAAAGATCTAGATCCAGGAAGGCCCTTATTCTTCTTGACTATGACCTGAGCAGAAATACTCTGTGTTTGGAGAAGGGCAACGAAGTGGGTGAAGGGTCTGGAGAACAGATACTGTAAGGAGCAGCTAAGAGAACTGGAGTTGTTTAGTCTGGAGAAAAGGAGGCTGAGGGGAGACCTCCCCACTCTCTACAACTCTCTGAAAGTGACAAGAGGAGAGGAAATAGCTTCAAGCTGCACTAAGGAAAGTTTAGGTTGGACATTAGGAAAAATGTATTTCCCAAAAGGAAAGAACTATAAGGATGACTGCAGAACCTGAACACCTCTCCTGTGAACAAAGACTGAGAGAACTGAGGCTGTTTAGGCTTGAGAAGAGAAGGCTGAGAGGGGATCTGACCAAGGTCTATAAATATCTGAGGGGGTGGGTGTCAAGATGAAGATGATGGTCTCTTTTCAGTGGTGCCTAGTGACAGGGCAAGGAACAACAGGTATAAGGTAGAACACAGGAGGTTCCACCTCAACATGAGGAGACACTTCTTTAAGATAAGGGTAGTGGAGCACTGGAACAGGCTGCCCAGAGAGGTTGTGGAGTCTCCTTCTCTGGAGACTTTCAACACCCACCTGGATGCGTTCCTGTGCGAACTACCTTAGGGGATCCTGCCTTGGCAGGGGGATTGGACTCGATGATCCCTGGAGTTCCCTTCCAACATCTACCATTCTGTGATTAACAAGCCCTGGAACAAGCTGCTCAGGGCAGTGCAGTTCCCACCTCTGGAGGGATTTAAAAGCTGTGTATATGTGATGCTGAAGGACAAAGTTTAGTTGTGACCTGGCAGTGCCTGGACTTGATGATCTTAAAGCTGTCTTCCAAACTTTATGATTTTACATTCTTGGGACCAAGGAAATGTTTTCTCAAGACTGCCTTTTAATTTGATGGTTGTAGCAATTTTTAAAGGATGGTATTTTGTGTTTGCCTTAGCTCTGCCTGCCTTTGTCGGTGAAGGGGCGTTTTGTGCTGGAGATCACGGAAGGAATGCTTTATCTGCATGAGCAAGGCTTTGTACACAGAGACCTGAAACCAGAAAACATTCTTGTGGACACAGACTTCCACATTAAGGTACTCATTAGAATGTCAGTGGAGAAAGCTTGTGCTTAGGGTTGAGGAACCCAGTTAAGCTGTATCGATTAGTATTGCTCAGTGGTAAATGAACTCCTTTGTTGTCTAGTGAGCTATCACTGACAAAGCCTTAGTAGTAGAACAGTGAAGGGTGGTGGCCTGAGATCTGCAAAATATACTCTCAACATTAAAAAATATCACTAAGGGTGTTAGAAAGAGTTGCTAATATTATTGAGAGTCAATGAACTAGAAGTCACAAAACAGCTAGAAAGGAAAAACAAAGACTGGAGCAAAATAGAATGTCTTACAGATCATGTCTTTGCCCTTTATTGCTGTAATTTCTCCTCCTGCCTTTGTCTTCCTTTTTATTCCTTTCATTCTTTTGCCTCTCATCTTTTCCTCTTTTGTGTCCCTCTTTTATCCCTTAGTCATCACTTCTAAATGACAGCCAGCAGCTTAAAAAAAACCACAAAGGCAACAGGAGACTACTTGAAAGAATGGTTTATAAGCCTGTTACTTTCTTCACCACCAGCCCTTAGCTTTCAGTCAAGCGCACAGTACCCAGGTATCTCTGCTTTAACTCTTTCTACTCCTTTTCTATATCTCTTTGCCATACACATCACATCAGTTTAGATAGAAGGAATTTCTGTGAAATGGAATCCTCATGGAAAGAGTAGTGAGAGAGGGGGAATATCTGCCCATCTCATTACTTCTAGGTTTGAATTTTGGCTTCTTCTTGGTCTGCTACGATCAGTGCAAGCAGATCTTGAACTGAGCAAACCCAAACTTACTTCCTCTTTACATTGTGCAGTTATTCCAAATGGGGTTAAGTGAATAACAAAGATTCAGCCTGATCATCCCCAGACAGTTTATTTGGGGATTAAAACACCACCAAAGACCAATAGTTTGTTTTCCTTTCTCACAGTTGCATTTTTAGATCCATTATTACCAGCTGCTCATTATAAAACTGAGTGCTGCATGACCTATCTTCTCCTTGTCACAACACTACCTCTGATGTGGTTCACTCTTCAGATTGCAGATCTTGGAGTTGCCTCCTTCAAGAATTGGAGCCGTCTGACTCAAGAAGAGACTGTCAGACAGAAGCAGATCAGGAGCATGTGCCAGAACAATGCTGGGACTCTTTTCTATATGGCCCCTGAGCATTTACGTTGTCTTAATGTAAAACCTGTGGAGAAGTCAGATGTTTACAGCTTTGGCATAGTGATCTGGGCAATTTTTGCTAACAAGGAACCATATGAATGTAAGTTACTTCCAGAAGGTCTCTGTCACAAAATCAAGTTACAAAAGTTAAGCATTTAAAGTTAGAAAATTAAGAGTTATCTGTTAAATTGCCTGTGTTTAAAACCAGCATCTGTTAGGCATTAACAGCATCACTCCTGACATCTAAGCATGGATAAGAACATCCAAATCAAAATGCAGGCATGAGCATAGTCTATTCACATCCACACAGTCTGGGCATAACCAGTGGCAGAGAGTAAGATAAACTGTAGACAGGCCAAAAGGGAGACTTTGGTATCCACTGTTTCCTAAGACTAGTTAAAGGTTGGTTTAGTTTTACCAGTCCAGAAGGCAATTTGCATCCTGGGCTGCATCAGAAGAAAGAAGCATGGCCAGAAGGTCAGGAGAGGTGGAGAGGTGATTCTGCCACTCCACTCTGCTCTGGTGAGACCTCACCTGGAGTGCTGTGTTCAGTTATGGAGTCCAAAACACAGGAAGGGCATGGACCTGCTGGAGTGGGTCCAAAGGAGGACCATGAAGATGATCCCTTTGGCTGGAGTACCTCTCCTACAAAGGCAGGAGGACAGACTTGAGGTTGTTCAGCCTGGAGAAGAGAAAGCTCTATGGAGACCTTATAGCTACATTTCAACATCTGAAAGGGACTTAGAGGCAGGCTGGGGAAGGACTGTTTAGAAGGACTTGTGGAAGCAGGACAAGGGGCAATACTTTTAAATTGAAGTAGGTTGGATTTAAGATAGACAAAAGGAGGAAGTTCTTCACAAAGAGGGTAGTGAAATATTGGAATAGGTTGCACAGAGATATGGTGGAGGCCACATCCATGGACACATTCAAAGTCAAACTTGATGTGGCCCTGAGCAGCCTGATCCAGTTAAAAGATGTCACTGCTCATCACTGTGGGGAGGTTGGACAATCCTTTCCAACCCAATGCATTCTATGATTCTAAGATTCTACTCACACTGGGCATGTCTTACATACAAAACTAAATCTGTTTATCTTCAAATAACTCTCTGATTCACAGAAGTGAGTTACTAAAGTGAGAGATTTGTAGCTGGAAATTAGTCCCTTTTCTTTGAGATCTTATTTCAGCCATGCACAAGCACACAGGATGCTGCTTCCCTATTTCTTTTACCTACAGAATGACAGTAAAAGAGTTTATTTTTCAGATGGTATAAACGAAGCCCAGATTTGCTTTGGTATCATGAATGGTAACAGACCAGACATAAAGGAGATCACTGATAAATGTCCAGAGGAAATTATTGACTTAATGAAGCAATGCTGGGAGCAGGAGCCAGAGAAGCGGCCAACTTTTGCAGGTTATGTATCACTTTGGGGCTCTCTGGGACATGTCTCTCTGTAGTTTGTAGTGCAGCAAAACAAGCTTCAATGTTTCCATCTTAAAATACAGTGGTTTTGCTTTCAAAACAGAAGGATCAACTCACATACCCAGTAAAGTAGGCTTCCTGTATCCTGACTGAAAATGACATCTGGTCCAATGTTTACAGATTCAGGGAGTACTAGGGAGTGGAATGAGCCATGACAGTTCATACCTGCTGATGTTTTCAGCACAGCCTCATCTTCCTGCTGTAACTCACATAAAAGCTAACAACAAGGGACATGGAATAACATGGGTCTGACTGAAAAAATACCCTCTCAAAGCTAGCTTTGAAAGCTGGCTCAGTTTAGCCTTCCACAAGCAGTGCAACAGCCTCTAATCATCCTTTTGGTGGTCAGATCCCAAAACCTTGCAGGCTGTAAAAGTCTTGACTGAACACTCTGGATAGAAGAGCACCCAGCAGATCAATCAAAATTCTTTCTCTCCTCTCAGTGAGAAGTGCCAAAAAAAGGTCAAACCAAACTCCCTCAAAAAAACCCAATCTCACACAAAAACACAAAACCAAACAACCTACATGTAACAGGAAATGGAGGTTTGGATTTAGACAGGCTTACCAAGAGCTTCATCTGCAACAGCCTCACACTAAACTAGGCAGAGACAATTTGTATGCTAGGAGGAACCCACCTACTACTTCCATATTTGACCAGCAGAAGCTGCTGGATTAACTTTAAGCTTGAGCTGGGTTTTACCCATGCAAAGATGATTTCAGTAATTCCAGCTTTAGCAGAGATGGGATAGCCAGTTATCAAGCTGGATGTTTATCTTACTTCTTAAAAGGAAGCAAACTATCTTTTGGACAGTCAGAAAGGTGTTGACAGCTCTTGATCATAGAGAGCTTTCACCCCCAAAATCAATACAGCAATGAAAATCCCTGGAAATCATCCTGTTTGTGTTACTATATTAAGGCTAAATGATTCATAGTAACAGATTCCAGTTGTGTTTAGAATTTCCCTGTTTCTAACTTCATGCAAGTCTTTATTCAGTTGTTATTAACAGTATAAATCACTGGAAACTACCCTCAGTTCTTTTCTCTTTGCAGAAATCAGTGAAAGATACAAGCCATTTTACTATCAAAATATAGGACAAAATATTGAAGAAGATCTGAAGGAGTTAAAAGTGAGTCATTTTCTAAGCATTTTAATGTGACGACTCCCTGCACCCCCTCTCCCCAACCCCAGTTCTGGCTACATTCTGCTGCTTTGAGGCTGATCCTGCTTGACCTACCTGATTTTCTTCTGTGATAAAATAGTTGGATTTGTAAGTGAGAGGAAAGCAGCACACATACTGGAAGAGACTGCCCAGGGAAGTGGTTGAATCCTCATGCCTGGAGAGGTTTAAAAGTCATGTAGACATGGTGCTGAGGGACATGGTTTAACACCAGACTTGGTAGAGTTAGATAATGGTTGTACTCAATGATCATAAAGGTCTTTTCAAGCCTAAGTGATTCTGAGTCATTTACCTGGAGACTTTCAAAACCCAATTGCACAAAGCTGTGAGCTACCAACTCCTCTCTCATCATTCATGAGGTCTGCCAGGGAATATTCTGACCCAGTGGACACTCTGATTCTAATACTTTGCAAAAGGCTACCATGGGGACAAACTCTTTCCAATGGTGCCCACAGACAGGAGAAGGGGCAGTGAGCACAAACTGGAAGCCAGAAGGTTTCATCTGAAAGAAGAACCTTCTTTCCTGTCATGGTGCCAGAGCAGGCTCTCCAGAGGGGTCATGGAGTCTCCTTCTCTGGAGAGATTTCAAACCCACCCAGACATTGCAATCCCAGCTGACCTGCTGTGGGTGACCCTGCTTTAGCAAGGGGGTTGGATTACATCATTTCTAGAGGTTCCTTCCACCATGCTGGAATACTGATTCTTGGTGATTTTTATCCTGCATTCAGGCTGTGTCTGAGGAGTCCCAACCTGCTTGAGACCAGAAAGCTGCTCTGCAGCAATAACAACAGGGAAACTTCAAAATGTTTTTCCTAGTGTCCAAACCTATTTTGTCTTACTTTTCTAGCTGTGGGTTTGTAGAGTGTGACAGAATTGTTTCATTGGAGAAAGTAAGAGAAGAAAAACCTGTTGAACAAGGGGCTGATGATTTTATCTATTTACTTCAGTAGTAGTGCCAGCTACTGCTGAGAACTCCAGGCATTAGGGGTTCAGCTTTGCAGTGAAGTGAGGCTCAGAAATACAGACAAACAGTTACTTTAACTAAGAAAACCAACTTCCTTTGTGAAACCACTCATTTACAGTCATCTTTAAAATACTTCCTCTGACCATCAAGTCTCCAGATGTGGAAATGAAAGTTTGATCAATTGTTCTCTCTTGTGTGCAGAAAATGTGGCCTGAGACAAATGAAATGCTGGGTAGGATGGAGTCCCTTCAGCTAGATGCTGTGGCAGAGCATGTCAGTAATGGTCAAGTAGGTGAGTCACTAGCCCATCATTATTTTGTGTCTTCTGCCAGTGATGAAGTTGTGTACATGTACAAAGTAAGTCATCTTGCCATTAAGGAGCTATGAAGAGATTCAGTGGTTCAGCAAGTAAGAGAGAATTCTAAGCACTGAAAAGATTAAATTTGCTCCCCAAAGCCACATGTACAGAACTGAGTTTTCCACAATCTACAGTCTGAACCCATCTCATTTTGCACTCCTCTGCTTTCCTCTCCCATGCTGGAAAGTTTCATATTAGTTTTTAGAGGGCTTCCTTTGGTAATTAATTTTCTTACTTGATCTTCCCATACTTTTAGTCATGCCAGCTGCTTGGTCTATAGGCTTTAATTTCACAATGGCTTTCCTTTTTCTTGCTCCAGCCTTTCTTGTGAATGCTCTGAAAACAACTGGGACACATAAATATAACTGCAAAAGAACTTTCAGATCATCAAGTCAAATCATTAGTGCAGCACTGCCATGTCACCACTAAACCATGTTCCTCAGCACCACATTGACACATCTTTTAAATCCCTCTAAGGATGGGGCCTCCACTACTTCCCTGGGCAGCCTTTTCCGGGGCTTGGCAAGATTTTTAGGGAAGAAATTGTTCCTCATTTTGAATCTAAACCTCAGAGTGCAACATAGGCCATTTCCTCTTGTCCTAGCATTTGTAACTTAAGAGTCTGACCTCCACCTTACTTCAACCTCACTTCAGGGAGTTGCAGACAAGGAGGTGGTCTCCCCTCAGCCTCCTTTTCTCCAGACTAAACAACCCCAGTTCCCTCAGCCATTCCTCACCAGACCTGTTCTCCAGACCTTTCACCAGGCTCATTGCCCTTCTCTGGGCCACCTCAATGTCTTTCTTGTGGCGAGGGCTCTAAAGCTTAACACGATATTCCAAGTGTCCAATATGGGAGGACAATCACTTCCCTGATCCTGCTAGCCACAGTTGCTCACACAAGTGAGGATGCTTGCTGTTGACCACCTTGGCCACTTGGGTACACTGCTGGCTCGTTTTCAGCTGCTGCTGACCAACACCCATAGACAATTTTCCACCATACAGTTTCTAGCCACTCTTCCTCTAGCCTGGAGCATTCACGTGATCGTTGTGACTCAAGTGCAGGACCTGCCACTTGGCCTTGTTGAACATCATCCCACTGCCCTCAGCCCATCAATTCAGCTTGTCCAGGTCCCTCTGTAGAGCCTCCTACCCTCAAGCAGATCAGCACTCCATCCCAACTTAGTGTCATCTGCAAACTGACTGAGGAAGCCCTCAATCCCCTTGCCAATCATTGATAAAGATTGAAAAGCAAGGTAAGTAAAAAGCAATGCTGTAAGTTCTGACATTGCTTGATGAAGTCAGATTTTGACACTGATAGTTTAAATCAGCCTCTGCTTCTTAGATAAAAATCTGTCATACTTCTCACTGAAGACATTCTGCAAAATAAACCACAGCTTATGCTGGATGTAACAATATCATTTCCACTTTTAGGTATTATTATGATATTGAAAGTGATTAGTAGATTCTAGTGTCATGACAATAAGCTACATACACTTGGCATCAGGAACAGTGTGGCCAGTAGGACAAGGGAGGTTGTTCTTCCCCTGCACTCAGCACTGGTCAGGCCACACCTTGAGTACTGTGTCCAGTTCTGGACCCCTCAGTTCAAGAGAGATGTTGAGGTGCTGGAACGTGTCCAGAGAAGGGCAACAAAGCTGGTGAGGGCCCTGGAACACAAACCCCGTGAGGAGAGGCTGAGGGAACTGGGGTTGTTTAGCCTGGAGAAGAGGAGACTCAGGGGTGACCTCATTGCTGTCTACAACTACCTGAAGGGAGG